>NC_069499.1:480202005-480518672 GCF_027579735.1 Bombina bombina
AAACTACTTTTATATAGATAATTTACGTTTTCTTTATTTAAAGGGACATTAAACTGCTGAGCACAACAAAATAATAGTCGAGGATACAAACACTAAATCTAGATTTGCACAGATTTTAGTGTGTTGCTGTTTCATAAGTATACATTTGGATCAGAAAATAGCTAATTGACACAAAGGGCGACTGCCTTCCGCATTCAGACTTATCGAAACCTCCGAAGACACACATCTAGTATTAATGAAAAAACAGTGATTGATTACAAGATAATAGTATCTACTCACTATGTTGTTGCATTTCCTCCTGTTCCTACAGCTCTTTTCAAATCCGTTTTCCTATTTTAGTAAAGAATCTCTGCCTCTTCATACTGGGCTACACCATCTCTGAGCTTCCGTATTCTCACAGCCTGTGACATAAGCCATACCTCCCAACATTTCAAAATTCAAAAGAGGGACACTTACATATGCACATACACACACACTACATTGGTAAAGAAAAGGGGGGTGCAAGGGAAAATGTAGTTTGGCACATGCATACTAGTCCAGACCGACTCCTACACACACACAAACACACACTGTTATATCACTCTTAGAAGGTTTTTACCATTGAATTGAATATTAATTGAAATGCAAAGGCAGGTGCAAAAAGTAGCAAATTAAATATCAGTTGTTATAGAAACCGATATATTTGATTCAATGTCAAAAGTGAAATAGTCACTCAACGAAAATACTGTGTCAGTTTCTATAAAGATCAATTTTGATTAAATATTGATACATATTTATATTTATCACAAATCAGTTGCTATTTTTGTTAGTAAAATTGCAGATGGCAGTAATAAACACTGATTAACATGCAAGTCTAGTGTTTATCAATGGCAACTATGATATATACCATAACTTGCTTGTACCAGGCTAACAATAGCCCACCTATAGAGTGTTATTGGTTGGTCAAATTGATGTTTGTTATAATCTGGTGAAGTTGGAGCATTTAATAATATTGTAGATATTGATAATGCCGTAAAGACAGCCAACGTTTAATGTTAACTATTGATTCAAGCACTAACCAGTACTGAATCTTATCACAGATGCTTGCAAAGATTATTTTACATCAATGTCAAATATGCCACAGTATTTTTGCCACAGTATTTGGGATTGTCTTCTTTGTAATAAATATCCCTGACGCTGTAGATACAGCCAACAATTGGTAACTATCAATGCAGACACTACCCACTGCTGAAATATGTGAAGACATGCACACACACTATACTGAAAAAAATCCCTTCTATAGCGGAGACTTGTATTACTTTTATATTAACTGCAGATGCATTCAAATGAAATATTAGGTTATACACACACTACATAGCATGCACTTACACATGCAGATACACACACACTACATATCATACACTTATACTGGCAGATGCGCACACACACACACACACACTACATAACATACACTTATACTGGCAGATACACACACACACATACACACTACATAGCATACACTTATACATACAGATACACACACTCACTACATAGCATACACTTATACATGCAGATACGCACGCACACACTACATAGCATACACTTATACATGCAGATACACACACACTACATAGCATACACTTATACATGCAGATACACACACATACTACATAGCTTACACTTATACATGCAGATACACACACACACTACATAGTATACACTTATACATGCAGATACACACACACACTACATAGTATACACTTATACATGCAGATACACACACACACTACATAGTATACACTTATACATACAAGCACATTAGCTGGCAGTCTGAGGCTGCCACTGTTGGTTACCCTGGTGTTAGCACTGCTCATCGTATAAAACTGAAGGCATGCTAGTATCACCAGGG
This sequence comes from Bombina bombina, assembly GCF_027579735.1. NCBI lineage: Eukaryota > Metazoa > Chordata > Amphibia > Anura > Bombinatoridae > Bombina > Bombina bombina. The sequence goes on from NC_069499.1 coordinate 480,203,894, forward strand.
GTTAGACGTCATCACTACCAGGGGCTAGAGGTAACCATTACCTGAGGTCAGAGGGTATACAGCCTTCCTACTCCTGCTTAACCCACACACCGTTACTTTTCCACAAGAAATCTAACAGGTATATAACCCTCGGAGAGAAAAGCCAGCTGCTTCCGAGAGTTAAAAAAAAAAAAAAAATTAATGCATGGGGCAATGCGGAACAGATGGCTATCAACCCAGGACTGATCCCCGAAAATTGGGACAGTTGGGGGGTATGCATAAGCAGTGCACCCTCACAGAGCAGTAGTATTGCCTGCTTTTTGACAACTGTATAATTTGCTTGGAGTTGGTGTTCATGATAAATCATGTGAGCTTTACATTTTTGCAATTTTTATACATTTTTACAGTATATTTTACAATATATTTTAAAAAGCTTTCAGCAATAATATATAGCAATATATATTAATATATTAATAATATATAGCAATGCAGCCACTGCAAAAAAACGAAAAGCTCTTACTCTGTATCATGCACCCTAATCTGAAGCAGAATATACAGTTGACAGCCTCTTAATGTGAATGCAAACTTCTTGCTATATTTTATGTATGAATACATGTGCTCCAAGATGGCAACCCCAAATACACAGAGGGGGAGCTTCACCATCAGGGGTTATAATAAGAACATGGCTTTGAAGGGAGCTGCAGCACCAGGAGGAATAGCACAGTGAGTAGTAACCGTTCTAGACTATTTGTACCCAGCAGTTTAATGTCCCTTTAATTGAATAAAGTAACAGAGAAAGTTTGAACAGTCCATCACAATCCTCTATTAACAATTAAATACAAATTCCATATTATTACAGGGAAAGTAACCTGTGAACTGAGATGCACCTCTGTGTTTATAAAATATTGTTCTACATAACCCAAAATGTTGTATGTTTTTACTTTTGACTCTTGCGGATGCTATTTCTAATAATATATTATTCTTTCATTTTTTTCAAATAGTGCTGGACCTAAGGGAGACAACATATATGAATGGAGATCGACCATTCTTGGACCTCCAGGATCTGTATATGAGGGGGGTGTATTTTTTTTGGATATCACATTTTCATCCGATTACCCTTTTAAGCCACCAAAGGTAAGAATAATATTTCAGTGAAATTTATTTGTGTGTATGTTTATTGTTTTGGTTAAAGGGACATGAAACCGTTTTTCTTTTGTAATTCAGAAAGAGCATTCAGTTTTAGAAAAATTTCCAGTTTCTTTCCTATGGCATGGAGAGTCTACGACTTAATTCCAATTACTAGTGGAATATTCAACAACTGGCCAGCAGGAGGAGGCAAAGAGCACTCCAGCAAAGCTGTTAAGTGTAACTTCCCTTACCCATAATCCCCAGTTATTCTCTTTGCCTTTGTGAATAGAGGATGTGTGAAGATGGTGTGTGAAGATATTTAATCTTTTTATGGGTCCTTTATCCTGCATGCAAGGATTGGGGCTATGCTGTGTCCATGTCAATCTCTTTAGTAAGAGTAATGGTGGCTATTAGAGGCAGTTAGAAAGCAGCAAGGTTGTCTTTGCTTTATTTCTAACATTTTGCTACCTCCTTTACAGAAAGCCAGGGTTGGTTACTCTGTTCTTTCTTCGTCTGCAGGTCCCTGACAGATGTTGGTGAGTCTGTCATACCTGACACGCTTCTTCTGCCCTGCAGTCGAATCCACAGGTAAGTGCTTTGTCTTCTAGGTATGGAGGATTGGCGCTTTGGATTAATTTGTGGACAATTAATGGACATAATTTATTCTCCCTGAGTTGGAGTATTTTTTGGGCAGTTCTGGCAGGAATATTGTACTGCTAGGGCTCTGTTATTTTGATGATCTCAAAATACTATGGCATCAGGCTGGCTCTGAGACTTGTGATGGCTCTGGAACAGTAGGCGTTAACATCTTTATTTATTTCTCTGTGTTCGCATATGAGAGTGTTATGTCATCTCACAGTTTATGGTGCTGTAGTTACTTTTTCGCCCCTTCCTAAAGTTGTGGCGCACTTGTAATACCTTCAACATCCTCTGTCACGTGACGTATTTGAGCTTCCGCTTTTCCGACTATACTGCAGCCGTTTCTTTTAGCGGGGCACATTGTTCATGATAGTTTTCTCTTGAGAACGTGTCTAACTGGAAGTTACCAATCACTAAAGTTGGTGTTTTTCAGACCACTGTGATCAGCATCTACATCTATCTTATACTAGTGGGGTTTATCCTTTTTTATAGCTGGAGCGGTGAGTCCTCAGCACAGCTGAGGTTTTAGTGGTGTCTGAATTTATTTTTTTCCAAATTAAAGATATTCTTTATTTTTCAAAAATGGTTATTTTGGTTTTCTGTATCACTAGTGTGAATCCTTTATAAGATGGATACTGAATTAGAGGGTTCCAATTTTAATAAATTCTTATATTGTTTGGAGGAACAAGTTATCCCTCCTGTGCAACTATGTGCCACTTGTTTAAAGGGACACTGAACCCAAATTTTTTCTTTTGTGATTCAGATAGAGCATGAAATTTTAAGCAACTTTCTAATTTACTCCTATTATCAAATGTTCTTTATTCTCTTGGTATCTTTATTTGAAATGCAAGAATGTAAGTTTAGATGCCGGCCCATTTTTGGGGAACAACCTAGGTTGTCCTTGCTGATTGGTGGATAAATTCATCCACCAATCAAAAACTGCTGTCCAGAGTTCTGAACCAAGAAAAAAAGCTTAGATGCCTTCTTTTTATATAAAGATAGCAAGAGAACGAAGAAACATTGATAATAGGAGTAAATTAGAAAGTTGCTTAACATTGCATGCTCTATCTGAATCACGAAAGAAAAATTTTGGGTTCAGTGTCCCTTTAAGCAGGACTTTGTCTTCTAGGGACAAGGATTCTGCCTCTGAGCCATATATCTCTAAGGATAATGTTGTCCATGCCATGCCTCGGCTTTCCCCTCAAATGTCCCAAGCTTTAGCAGTTTTACATGCAGTACCCTGCGATTCCTCTCAACATCCTCCTGGGGGTGCTTATTTGCGAGGAGATTTTGCTGCACAGATGACTTCTGCGGTTTCTGTAGTTTTATCAGCCTTTCCTATTTCTGGTAAGAGGAAGAGAAAGTATAAAAATATTTCTCTCAGTAAGGGTTCTGACTCTGCAAATACAGCGTTAGTCAGTCTCCATCAGTTATCTGATGACGTGGATACTTCAATGGCTTCTGAATGTGAGATCTCTGAATCTAGGATGGAAAGTTCTACTGATTCAGAAGAGGTTAATTTTAGGTTTAAGCGTAAACACCTCCGATTACGTCTGAAGGAAAGGAGATACTCTCTACCTTAGATGAATCTGAACCTTCTGGCGTTGTCAACCCTAAAAAGTCAACTAAACTTAATAGGGTTTATGATTCTCCCTCTTATGTGGAAGTTTTTCCTGTTCCAGATAAAATGTCTGAAATTATAGCTCAAGAATGGGATAAGCCAGGGGTTCCTTTTTTCCCTTCCCCTGTTTTTAAAAAAATGTTTCCTGTTGCTGATTCCATTTGTGACTCTTGGTGCACTGTCTCTAAAGTAGAGTGAGCTATCTGTACTCTGGCTAAAAGAACTAGCATTACTATAGAGGATAGTTTTTCCTTTTAAGGATCCAATGGATAAGAAGCTAGAGGCTTACTTAAAAAGGATTACAGTGGCAACCTGCAGCAATTATTGATACGGTTGCCGGAGCAGCATCTTATTGGTGCGATGCCCTGTCTGATCTGATCAGAAGAGACTACGATAGGAGATCCAAGGTAGAATCAAAGCTCTTAAACTGGCCAATACCTTTATCTGCCAACATGCAGGTAATTAGACTGGGAGCTTAGATATCTAGCTTCATTGTTCTAGCTCACAGAGCTCTGTGGTTAACATCTTGGTCGGCTGATCTATCTTCAAAGGCCAAGCTTATGGCTTTATCTTATAAAGGTAAAACTCTATTTTTGGTCCTGGTCTGGCGGAAATAATTTCCGAAATTACGGGTGGAAAAGGATCTTTCTCAGGACAAGAAGAACAGACCTAAGGGTCACCAGAATTCAAATTTTCACTCCTTTCGTAACTTTAAAGGACCAAAGTCTTCCTCCTCTTCTTCCAAACCAGAGCAAGCCAAGACCTCTTGCAGGTCCAGTCAGCCTTGGAATAAGGGGAAGCAAAAAAGAAATCTTGAGGACATCACCTCAACAATAGTTAATAAAGGGGTCAGATAGGATGAAAATAAAATATAACTTAATAATATTAAAAACAACCAAAACATACAAAATACATACAATTAAAACTACGAAATGGAGGATGGTCAGCGTGTGTGTAAAAGTGAATGCTAATATGTTGGCAACACTATGGCCCTAATAGTATAGGAACTATACCAATTACTCTTTAGGACATCAAATAATGAGTACATTCAAAATAAGTACATAATATATCCGAAATAATGATTAGTTCCTCTTCTGAATATAAAGTGCTACTGTGTATGGGCAAGTATATCAAACTGCTAGTTCTACGTTAAGTTCCAAGATAAAGTAGGCACCAGCCTGAGTATTAAACCCCAAATGAATTTACTGTATACTTGGGACAAATTAACATCACACGTTTAATCATTCGTGGATATAAATAAACTTTCTCTTGTTAAGTGTATCCAGTCCACGGATCATCCATTACTTGTGGGATATTCTCCTTCCCAACAGGAAGTTGCAAGAGGATCACCCACAGCAGAGCTGCTATATAGCTCCTCCCCTAACTGTCATATCCAGTCATTCTCTTTCAAGCCTCAACCAAGATGGAGGTCGTAAGAGGAGTGTGGTGTTTTATACTTAGTTTATTCTTCAATCAAAAGTTTGTTATTTCTCTTGTTAAGTGTAGTCAGTCCATGGGTAATCCATTATTTATGGGATTATATCTCTTCCCCAACAGGAAGTTGCAAGAGGATCACCCAAGCAGAGCTGCTCTATAGCTCCTCCCCTCACATGTCATATCCAGTCATTCTCTTGCAACCTAACTAAAGATAGGTCGTTGTGAGAGGTCTGTGGTGTTTTTAAACTTAGTTTATTTCTTCAATCAAAAGTTTGTTATTTTAAATGGCACCGGAGTGTGCTGTTTGTTTCTCAGGCAGCATTAGAAGAAGAATCTGCCTGCGTTTTCTATGATCTTAGCAGACGTAACTAAGATCCACTGGCTGTTCTCGCACATTCTGAGGAGTGGGGTAACTTCAGAAAAGGGAATAGCATGCGGGGTCCCCCGCAAATGAGGTATGTGCAGTATAATATTTTCTGGGAATGGAATTGACTAAGAAAACACTGCTGTTACCCATATGATGTAAGTACAGCCTTAAATGCAGTAGTAGCGACTGGTATCAGGCTGATAAATGTATGCGCAGTTGTTATTTTCTAGGGACTAGAATTTCACTGAGAAAATACTGTTAATACTGAAATAATGTATAAGCCTTAAACTGCAGTAGAAGCGACTGGTAGCAGGCTTAGAAATAACTTTGCATGACATGGTAAAAGTTTGGTTTTTAAAACGTTTATTGGCATGTTATTCGTTTTGTGAGGTACTTTGGTGATAAATCTTTTTGGGCATGATTTTTTTTCCATATGGCTAACGTATATTTCTTCTGTTATGTGTGATCAGTCCACGGGTCATCATTACTTCTGGGATATAACTCCTCCCCAACAGGAAATGCAAGAGGATTCACCCAGCAGAGCTGCATATAGCTCCTCCCCTCTACGTCACTCCCAGTCATTCTCTTGCACCCAACGACTAGATAGGATGTGTGAGAGGACTATGGTGATTATACTTAGTTTTTATAACTTCAATCAAAAGTTTGTTATTTTACAATAGCACCGGAGCGTGTTATTGCCTCTCTGGCAGAGTTTGAAGAAGAATCTACCAGAGTTTTTACTATGATTTTAACCGGAGTAGTTAAGATCATATTGCTGTTTCTCGGCCATCTGAGGGAGGTAAAAGCTTCAGATCAGGGGACAGCGGGCAGATGAATCTGCATTGAGGTATGTAGCAGTTTTTATTTTCTGAATGGAATTGATGAGAAAATCCTGCCATACCGTTATAATGAATGTATGTATACTCTACACTTCAGTATTCTGGGGATGGTATTTCACTGGAATTACTCTGTTAAAAGTACATTAAACCTTTGAATAGGTATTTATTATGTTAAACGTTTTTGCTGGAATGTAGAATCGTTTACATTTTCTGAGGTACTGAGTGAATTAATGTTTGGGCATTATTTTTCCACTTGGCAGTTGCTTGTTTTAATTGTGACAGTTTCGTTTCTCTCTCACTGCTGTGTGTGAGGGGGAGGGGCCGTTTTTGGCGCTCTTTGCTACGCATCAAAAATTTCCAGTCAGTTACTCTTGTATTTCCTGCATGATCCGGTTCATCTCTAACAGAACTCAGGGGTCTTCAAACTTCTTTGGAGGGAGGTAGATTCTCTCAGCAGAGCTGTGAGACTTATATATTGACTGTGATTAAAAACGTTGCTCTGTAATTTTTATGTTTCAAATTTAATTATTGTTACTTTACTAAGGGGAACAAACCTTTGCTAAAAGTTGTGTTGTTTTTAAGGATTGATGCTATAACTGTTTTTCAGTTCATTATTTCAACTGTCATTTAATCGTTTAGTGCTTCTTTGAGGCACAGTACGTTTTTGTTAAATAAGATTATAACCAAGTTGCAAGTTTATTGCTAGTGTGTTAAACATGTCTGATTCAGAGGAAGATACCTGTGTCATTTGTTCCAATGCCAAGGTGGAGCCCAATAGAAATTTATGTACTAACTGTATTGATGCTACTTTAAATAAAAGCCAATCTGTACAAATTGAACAAATTTCACCAAACAGCGAGGGGAGAGTTATGCCGACTAACTCGCCTCACGTGTCAGTACCTGCATCTCCCGCCCGGGAGGTGCGTGATATTGTGGCGCCTAGTACATCTGGGCGGCCATTACAGATAACATTACAAGATATGGCTACTGTTATGACTGAAGTTTTGGCTAAATTACCAGAACTAAGAGGCAAGCGTGATCACTCTGGGGTGAGAACAGAGTGCGCTGATAATACTAGGGCCATGTCTGATACTGCGTCACAGCTTGCAGAGCATGAGGACGGAGAGCTTCATTCTGTGGGTGACGGTTCTGATCCAAACAGATTGGATTCAGATATTTCAAATTTTAAATTTAAATTGGAGAACCTCCGTGTATTACTAGGGGAGGTTTTAGCGGCTCTTAATGATTGTAACACTGTTGCAATACCAGAGAAATTGTGTAGGTTGGATAAATACTTTGCGGTACCGGCGAGTACTGACGTTTTTCCTATACCTAAGAGACTAACTGAAATTGTTACTAAGGAGTGGGATAGACCCGGTGTGCCGTTCTCACCCCCTCCAATATTTAGAAAGATGTTTCCAATAGACGCCACCACACGAGACTTATGGCAAACGGTCCCTAAGGTGGAGGGAGCAGTTTCTACTTTAGCTAAGCGTACCACTATCCCGGTGGAGGATAGCTGTGCTTTTTCAGATCCAATGGATAAAAAATTAGAGGGTTACCTTAAGAAAATGTTTGTTCAACAAGGGTTTATATTGCAACCCCTTGCATGCATCGCGCCGATTACGGCTGCGGCAGCATTTTGGATTGAGTCTCTGGAAGAGAACCTTAGTTCAGCTACGCTGGACGACATTACGGACAGGCTTAGAGTCCTTAAACTAGCTAATTCATTCATTTCGGAGGCCGTAGTACATTTAACCAAACTTACGGCTAAGAACTCAGGATTCGCCATTCAGGCACGTAGGGCGCTGTGGCTAAAATCCTGGTCAGCTGATGTAACTTCTAAGTCCAAATTACTTAATATACCTTTCAAGGGGCAAACTTTATTTGGGCCCGGTTTGAAAGAAATTATCGCTGACATTACAGGAGGTAAGGGCCACGCCCTGCCTCAAGACAAAGCCAAAGCTAAGGCTAGACAGTCTAATTTTCGTCCCTTTCGGAATTTCAAAGCAGGAGCAGCACCAACTTCCACTGCACCAAAACAGGAAGGAGCTGTTGCTCGTTACAGACAAGGCTGGAAACCTAACCAGTCCTGGAACAAGGGCAAGCAGGCCAGGAAACCTGCTGCTGCCCCAAAGACAGCATGAACCGAGGGCCCCCGATCCGGGACCGGATCTAGTGGGGGGCAGACTCTCTCTCTTCGCCCAGGCTTGGGCAAGAGATGTTCAGGATCCCTGGGCGCTAGAGATCATATCTCAGGGATACCTTCTAGACTTCAAATTCTCTCCCCCAAGAGGGAGATTTCATCTGTCAAGGTTGTCAACAAACCAGATAAAGAAAGAAGCGTTTCTACGCTGTGTACAAGATCTGTTATTAATGGGAGTGATCCATCCGGTTCCGCGGTCGGAACAAGGACAAGGGTTTTACTCAAACCTGTTTGTGGTTCCCAAAAAAGAGGGAACTTTCAGGCCAATCTTGGATTTAAAGATCCTAAACAAATTCCTAAGAGTTCCATCGTTCAAAATGGAAACTGTTCGGACAATCTTACCCATGATCCAAAAGGGTCAGTACATGACCACAGTGGATTTAAAGGATGCTTACCTTCACATACCGATTCACAAAGATCATTTCCGGTATCTAAGGTTTGCCTTCTTAGACAGGCATTACCAGTTTGTAGCTCTTCCATTCGGATTGGCTACGGCTCCAAGAATCTTCACAAAGGTTCTGGGTGCCCTTCTGGCGGTACTAAGACCGCGAGGAATTTCGGTAGCTCCGTACCTAGACGACATTCTGATACAAGCTTCAAGCTTTCAAACTGCCAAGTCTCATACAGAGTTAGTTCTGGCATTTCTAAGGTCGCATGGATGGAAAGTGAACGAAAAGAAAAGTTCTCTCTTTCCTCTCACAAGAGTTCCATTCTTGGGGACTCTTATAGATTCTGTAGAAATGAAGATTTATCTGACAGAAGACAGATTAACAAAGCTTCTAAATGCATGCCGTGTCCTTCATTCCATTCAACTCCCGTCAGTAGCTCAATGCATGGAGGTGATCGGCTTAATGGTAGCAGCAATGGACATAGTACCCTTTGCACGTCTACATCTCAGACCGCTGCAATTGTGCATGCTGAGTCAGTGGAATGGGGATTACTCAGACTTGTCCCCTACTCTGAATCTGGATCAAGAGACCAGAAACTCTCTTCTATGGTGGCTTTCTCGGCCACATCTGTCCAGGGGGATGCCATTCAGCAGGCCGGACTGGACAATTGTAACAACAGACGCCAGCCTACTAGGTTGGGGCGCTGTCTGGAATTCTCTGAAGGCTCAGGGACAATGGAATCAGGAGGAAAGTCTCCTGCCAATAAACATTCTGGAATTGAGAGCAGTTCTCAATGCCCTTCTGGCTTGGCCCCAGTTAAAAACTCGGGGGTTCATCAGGTTTCAGTCGGACAACATCACGACTGTAGCTTACATCAACCATCAAGGAGGGACAAGAAGCTCCCTAGCAATGATGGAAGTATCAAAGATAATTCGCTGGGCAGAGTCTCACTCTTGCCACCTGTCAGCAATCCACATCCCGGGAGTGGAGAACTGGGAGGCGGATTTCTTGAGTCGCCAGACTTTTCATCCGGGGGAGTGGGAACTTCATCCGGAGGTCTTTGCCCAAATACTTCGACGTTGGGGCAAACCAGAGATAGATCTCATGGCGTCTCGCCAGAACGCCAAACTTCCTCGCTACGGGTCCAGATCCAGGGATCCGGGAGCGGTTCTGATAGATGCTTTGACAGCACCTTGGAACTTCGGGATGGCTTATGTGTTTCCACCCTTCCCGCTGCTTCCTCGATTGATTGCCAAAATCAAACAGGAGAGAGCATCAGTGATTCTAATAGCGCCTGCATGGCCACGCAGGACTTGGTATGCAGATCTAGTGGACATGTCATCCTGTCCGCCTTGGTCTCTACCTCTAAGACAGGACCTTCTGATACAGGGTCCATTCAAACATCAAAATCTAACTTCTCTGAAGCTGACTGCTTGGAAATTGAACGCTTGATTTTATCAAAACGTGGTCTTTCTGAGTCGGTTATTGATACCCTGATACAGGCTAGGAAGCCTGTTACCAGAAGGATTTACCACAAGATATGGCGTAAATACCTATACTGGTGCGAATCCAAAGGTTACTCCTGGAGTAAGGTTAGGATTCCTAGGATATTGTCCTTTCTACAAGAAGGTTTAGAAAAGGGTTTATCGGCTAGCTCATTAAAGGGACAGATCTCAGCTCTGTCCATCTTGTTACACAGGCGTCTGTCAGAAAATCCAGACGTCCAGGCCTTTTGTCAGGCTTTAGCTAGGATCAAGCCTGTGTTTAAAACTGTTGCTCCGCCATGGAGTTTAAACCTTGTTCTTAACGTTCTACAAGGAGTTCCGTTTGAACCCCTTCATTCCATTGATATAAAGTTGTTATCTTGGAAAGTGTTATTTTTAATGGCTATTTCTTCGGCTCGGAGAGTCTCTGAGTTATCAGCTTTACATTGTGATTCTCCTTATTTGATTTTTCATTCAGATAAGGTAGTTCTGCGTACAAAACCTGGGTTCTTACCTAAGGTAGTCACTAACAGGAACATCAATCAAGAGATCGTGGTGCCTTCCCTGTGCCCGAATCCTTCTTCAAAGAAGGAACGTCTTCTACACAATCTGGATGTAGTTCGTGCCCTCAAGTTCTACTTGCAGGCAACTAAGGATTTTCGACAAACGTCTTCCCTGTTTGTCGTGTACTCTGGTCAGAGGAGAGGTCATAAGGCTTCGGCTACCTCTCTCTCCTTCTGGCTTCGTAGCATAATTCGTTTAGCCTATGAGACTGCTGGACAGCAGCCTCCTGAAAGAATTACAGCTCATTCTACTAGAGCTGTGGCTTCCGCTTGGGCCTTTAAGAATGAGGCCTCTGTTGAACAGATTTGCAAGGCTGCAACTTGGTCTTCGCTTCATACTTTTTCCAAATTTTACAAATTTGACACTTTTGCTTCATCGGAGGCTATTTTTGGGAGAAAGGTTCTTCAGGCAGTGGTTCCTTCTGTATAATGAACCTGCCTATCCCTCCCGTCATCCGTGTACTTTTGCTTTGGTATTGGTATCCCAGAAGTAATGATGACCCGTGGACTGATCACACATAACAGAAGAAAACATAATTTATGCTTACCTGATAAATTCCTTTCTTCTGTTGTGTGATCAGTCCACGGCCCGCCCTGTTTTTTAAGGCAGGTAAATATCTTTTAAATTATACTCCAGTCACCACTTCACCCTTGGTTTCTCCTTTCTCGTTGATTCTTGGTCGAATGACTGGGAGTGACGTAGAGGGGAGGAGCTATATGCAGCTCTGCTGGGTGAATCCTCTTGCATTTCCTGTTGGGGAGGAGTTATATCCCAGAAGTAATGATGACCCGTGGACTGATCACACAACAGAAGAAAGGAATTTATCAGGTAAGCATAAATTATGTTTTCTGCATAGAAACCGTTATATCAGGTCTCCCACTGTTGTAATAATGAGTGGGAGGGTTTTTTTTTTTAGCGCCTTGTTGCGCAGTTAAAATTCCAGCACAGTCTTCCTGCTTTCTTCCTCCTTGATCCAGGATGTCTCTAGAGAGCTCAGGGGTCTTCAAAATTCATTTTTGAGGGAGGTAATCAGTCACAGCAGACCTGTGACAGTGCGTTTGACTGTGATTAAAGCGTTAAATCTTAAATTGATTATCCGTTTTGGGTATTGAGGGGTTAACCATCCTTTTGCTAATGGGTGCAATCCTCTGCTAATTTAATACATTTTCTATTAAAAAATTGTTTGTTATAACTGAATTAGTTCATTGTTATTCAACTGTGTTTTTAAAAGCGCTGCAGCGTTTTTTATATTGCTTGTAAACTTATTGTAAGTAATTTCCAAGCTTGCTAGCTTCATTGCTAGTCTGTTTAAACATGTCTGATACAGAGGAATCTGCTTGTTCATTATGTTTAAAAGCCGATGTGGAGCCCAATAGAAATATGTGTACCAATTGTATTGATGTTACTTTAAATAAAAGTCAGTCTTTACCGGTAAAGAAATTATCACCAGACAACGAGGGGGAAGTTATGCCGTCTAACTCTCCTCACGTGTCAGTACCTTCGCCTCCCGCTCAGGGGGTGCGTGAGATTGTGGCGCCAAGTACATCAAGGCCCTTACAAATCACTTTACATGATATGGCCAATGTTATGAAAGAAGTATTATCTAATCTGCCCGAGTTAAGAGGCAAGCGCGATAGCTCTGGGTTAAGGACAGAGCGCGCCGATGACACGAGAGCCATGTCTGATACTGCGTCACAATTTTCAGAACATGAGGACGGAGAGCTTCATTCTGTGGGTGACGGTTCTGATTCGGGGAGACCGGATTCAGAAATTTTAAATTTTAAGCTTGAGAACCTCCGCGTGTTGCTAGGGGAGGTGTTAGCGGCTCTGAATGATTGTGACACGGTGGCAATCCCAGAGAGATTATGTAGGCTGGATAGATACTATGCGGTACCGGTGTGTACTGACGTTTTTCCTATACCGAAAAGGCTTACAGAGATTATTAGCAAGGAGTGGGATAGACCTGGTGTGCCCTTTTCCCCTCCTCCAATATTTATAAAAATGTTCCCTATAGACGCCGCCACACGAGACTTATGGCAGACGGTCCCTAAGGGGGAGGGAGCAGTTTCTACTTTAGCCAAGCGTACCACTATCCCGGTGGAGGATAGTTGTGCTTTCTCAGATCCAATGGATAAAAAAATTAGAGGGTTACCTTAAGAAAATGTTTGTTCAACAAGGTTTCATATTACAGCCTCTTGCATGCATTGTGGTTTGAGTCTCTGGAAGAGGCGATTCGCACAGCACCATTGGATGAGACTTTGAGCAGGCTTAGAACGCTTAAGCTAGCTAATGCGTTTGTTTCGGATGCCGTAGTGCATTTAACAAAACTTACGGCTAAGAATTCCGGATTCGCCATCCAGGCGCGCAGAGCGTTATGGCTTAAATCCTGGTCAGCAGATGTGACTTATAAATCTAAACTTCTGAATATTCCTTTCAAAGGGCAGACCTTATTCGGGCCCGGCTTGAAGGAAATTATTGCTGACATTACTGGAGGTAAGGGCCACACCCTTCCTCAGGACAGGGCCAAATCAAAGGCCAAACAGTCTAATTTTCGTGCCTTTCGTAATTTCAAGGCAGGAGCAGCATCTACTTCCTCCGCTCCAAAACAGGAAGGAACTACTGCTCGTTACAGACAGGGTTGGAAAGGCAACCAGTCCTGGAACAAGGGCAAGCAGGCCAGAAAGCCTACTTCCGCCCCTAAGACAGCATGAAGACAGGGCCCCCTATCCGGAAACGGATCTAGTGGGGGGCAGACTTTCTCTCTTCGCCCAGGCTTGGGCAAGAGATGTCCAGGATCCCTGGGCGTTGGAGATCATATCTCAGGGATATCTTCTGGACTTCAAAGCTTCTCCTCCACAAGGGAGATTTCATCTTTCAAGGTTATCAGCAAACCAAGTAAAGAAAGAGGCGTTTCTACGCTGTGTACAAGACCTCTTACTAATGGGGGTGATCCACCCAGTTCCACGGACGGAACAAGGGCAAGGATTTTACTCAAATCTGTTTGTGGTTCCCAAGAAAGAGGGAACCTTCAGACCAATCTTGGACCTAAAAATCTTAAACAAATTCCTAAGAGTTCCATCATTCAAAATGGAAACTATTCGAACCATCCTACCCATGATCCAAGAGGGTCAGTATATGACCACAGTGGACTTAAAGGATGCCTACCTTCACATACCGATTCACAAAGATCATTATCGGTACATAAGATTTGCCTTTCTGGACAGGCATTACCAGTTTGTAGCTCTTCCCTTTGGGTTAGCTACGGCCCCGAATTTTTACAAAGCGTCTGGGCTCACTTCTGGCGGTACTAAGACCGCGAGGCATAGCGGTGGCTCCATACCTAGACGACATTCTGATATAAGCGTCAAGTTTTCAAACTGCCAAGTCTCATACAGAGATAGTTCTGGCATTTCTGAGGTCGCATGGGTGGAAGGTGAACGTGGAAAAGAGTTCTCTATTTCCACTCACAAGGGTTCCCTTCCTAGGGACTCTTATAGATTCTGTAGAGATGAAAATGTACCTGACGGAGGCCAGGTTATCAAAACTTCTAAATGCTTGCCGGGCCCTTCATTCCATTCCACACCCGTCAGTAGCTCAGTGCATGGAAGTAATCAGCTTAATGGTAGCAGCAATGGACATAGTACCATTTGCGCGCCTGCATCTCAGACCGCTGCAATTGTGCATGCTAAGTCAGTGGAATGGGGTTTACTCAGATTCGTCCCCTCTACTAAATCTGGATCGAGAGACCAGAGATTCTCTGCTATGGTGGCTTTCTCGGCCCCACCTGTCCAAGGGGATGACCTTTCGCAGGCCAGATTGGACGATTGTAACAACAGATGCCAGCCTTCTAGGTTGGTGCGCAGTCTGGAATTCCCTAAAGGCTCAGGGATCATGGACTCAGGAGGAGAAACTCCTCCCAATAAATATTCTGGAGTTAAGAGCAATATTCAATGCTCTTCTAGCTTGGCCTCAGTTAGCAACTCTGAGGTTCATCAGATTTCAGTCGGACAACATCACGACTGTGGCTTACATCAATCATCAAGGGGGAATCAGGAGTTCCCTAGCGATGTTGGAAGTCTCAAAGATAATTCGCTGGGCAGAGTCTCACTCTTGCCACCTGTCAGCGATCTACATCCCAGGCGTGGAGAACTGGAAGGCGGATTTTCTAAGTCGCCAGACTTTTCATCTGGGGGAGTGGGAACTTCATCCGGAGGTCTTCGCTCAACTGATTCATCGTTGGGGCAAACCAGATCTGGATCTCATGGCGTCTCGCCAGAACGCCAAGCTTCCTCGTTACGGATCCAGGTCCTGGGACCCGGGAGCGGTGCTGATAGATGCTCTGACAGCCTCTTGGGTCTTCAACATGGCTTATGTGTTTCCACCATTTCTGATGCTTCCTCGACTGATTGCCAAGATCAAACAGGAGAGAGCATCAGTGATTCTGATAGCGCCTGCGTGGCCACGCAGGACCTGGTATGCAGACCTAGTGGACATGTCGTCCTGTCCACCATGGTCTCTGCCTCTGAGGCAGGACCTTCTAATTCAGGGTCCTTTCAACCATCCAAATCTAATTTCTCTGAGGCTGACTGCATGGAGATTGAACGCTTGATTCTATCAAAGCGTGGCTTCTCGGAGTCGGTTATTGATACCTTAATACAGGCTAGGAAACCTGTTACCAGAAGAATTTACCATAAGATATGGCGTAAATATTTATATTGGTGCGAATCCAAGAGTTACTCATGGAGTAAGGTTAGGATTCCTAGGATATTGTCTTTTCTACAAGAGGGTTTAGAAAAGGGCTTATCCGCTAGTTCGTTAAAGGGACAAATTTCTGCTCTATCTATTCTTCTACACAAACGTCTGGCAGAAGTTCCAGATGTTCAGGCTTTTTGTCAGGCTTTGGCTAGGATTAAGCCTGTGTTTAAGACTGTTGCTCCGCCGTGGAGCTTAAACTTAGTTCTTAACGTTCTACATGGCGTTCCATTTGAACCCCTTCATTCCATTGATATCAGGCTGTTATCTTGGAAAGTTCTGTTTTTGATGGCTATTTCCTCGGCTCGAAGAGTCTCTGAGTTATCTGCCTTACATTGTGATTCTCCTTATCTGATTTTTCATTCAGGCAAGGTAGTTCTGCGTACTAAACCTGGGTTCTTACCTAAGGTAGTTTCTAACAGGAATATCAATCAAGAGATTGTTGTTCCATCATTGTGTCCTAACCCTTCTTCAAAGAAGGAACGACTTTTGCATAATCTGGACGTAGTCCGTGCCCTGAAGTTCTATTTGCAGGCAACTAAAGATTTTCGTCAAACTTCTTCCCTGTTTGTCGTTTACTCTGGACAGAGGAGAGGTCAAAAGGCTTCGGCTACCTCTCTCTCCTTTTGGCTTCGTAGCATAATAAGTTTAGCCTATGAGACTGCTGGACAGCAGCCTCCTGAAAGAATTACAGCTCATTCTACTAGAGCTGTGGCTTCCACCTGGGCCTTTAAAAATGAGACCTCTGTTGAACAGATTTGCAAGGCTGCAACTTGGTCTTCACTTCACACTTTTTCAAAATTTTACAAATTTGACACTTTTGCTTCTTCGGAGGCTATTTTTGGGAGAAAGGTACTTCAGGCAGTGGTTCCCTCCGTTTAAAGTCCCTGCCTTGTCCCTCCCTTCATCCGTGTACTTTAGCTTTGGTATTGGTATCCCATAAGTAATGGATGACCCGTGGACTGACTACACTTAACAAGAGAAAACATAATTTATGCTTACCTGATAAATTTATTTCTCTTGTAGTGTAGTCAGTCCACGGCCCGCCCTGTCTTTTAAGGCAGGTCTAAATTTTAATTAAACTCCAGTCACCACTGCACCCTATGGTTTCTCCTTTCTCGTCTTGTTTCGGTCGAATGACTGGATATGACATGTGAGGGGAGGAGCTATATAGCAGCTCTGCTTGGGTGATCCTCTTGCAACTTCCTGTTGGGGAAGAGATATAATCCCATAAGTAATGGATGACCCGTGGACTGACTACACTACAAGAGAAATACATTTATCAGGTAAGCATAAATTATGTTTTTTAAATGGTGCCAGAGTGTACGGTTTATCTCAGGCAGTATTTAGAAGAAGAATCTGCCTGCGTTTTCTATGATCTTAGCAGAAGTAACTAAGATCCATGGCTGTTCTCACATATTCTGAGGAGTGAGGTAACTTCAGAGAGGGAATGGCGTGCAGGTTTTCCTGCAATAAGGTATGTGCAGTTAAAATATTTTTCTAGGGATGGAATTTGCTAGAAAATGCTGCTGATACTGAACTAATGTAAGTAAAGCCTTAAATGCAGTTATAGCGACTGGTATCAGGCTTATTAATAGAGATACATACTCTTATAAAAATGTAATATAAAACGTTTGCTGGCATGTTTAATCGTTTTTATATTTATTTGGTGATAAAACTTTTTGGGGCCTAGTTTTTTTCCACATGGCTGGCTTGAATTTTGCCTAGTAACAGTTTCCTTAGGCTTTCCACTGTTGTAATATGAGTGGGAGGGGTCTTTTTTAGTGCTTTTCTGTGAAGCTAAAAATACTGACAGACATTCAGCTTCCCTCTGCATGATCCAGGACTTCTCTGGAGGGCTCAAAAGGCTTCAAAGTCGTTTTTGAGGGAGGTAAAAAGCCACAGTAGAGCTGTGGCAGTTGTTGTGACTGGAAAAAAAAACCAAAAAAAAACAAAACCTTTCTCCTGTTAAGTGTAGTCAGTCCACGGGTCATCATTACTTCTGGGATATTAACTCCTCCCCAACAGGAAGTGCAAGAGGATCACCCAAGCAGAGCTGCTATATAGCTCCTCCCCTCTACGTCACACCCAGTCATTCTCTTGCACCCAACTAATAGATAGGATGTGTGAGAGGACTGTGGTGATTATACTTAGTTTTTATATCTTCAATCAAAAGTTTGTTATTTTAAAACAGCACCGGAGTGTGTTGTTCCTTCTCAGGTAGAATTTGAAGAAGAATCTACCTGAGTTTTTGGATGATTTTAGCCGGCGTAGCTAAGATTCATTTTGCTGTTCTCGGCCATTCTGAGGAGTGAGGTAAACTTCAGATCAGGGGACAGCGGGCAGGTTCACCTGCAAAGAGGTATGTTGCAGTATATTATTTTCTGAGGAATGGAATTGACTGAGAAAATACTGCCAATACCGATATAATGTAAGTACAGCCTTAAATGCAGTAGTAGCAACTGGTATCAGGCTGTTATGTATATATATGTTTACACTTCAGTATTCTGGGGAATGGCACTTCACTGGGATAATACTATGCATATAACTTTTAGCCTAGCTTGCAGTGGGAACGTCTAGCAGCAGGCTGTTTAATGACATTTCATATTATTTGATTTTAAACGTTTTGCTGGCATGTTAAATCGTTTAATTATCTGAGGTACTGGGTGAAAAATTGTTTTGGGCACTGTTTTTCCACTTGGCTGTCGTTTCTTTTAATTTAAGACAGTTTACTGAACTTCCCTCACTGCTGTGTGTGAGGGGGAGGGGCCTATTTTGGCGCTTTTGCTACACATCAGAAATTCAGTCACAAGTCTGTTTCTCTCCCTACATGATCCGGATCGTCTCTACAGAGCTCAAGGGTCTTCAAAAATTATTTTGAGGGAGGTAATCACTCACAGCAGACCTGTGAGATTGTGCTTTGACTGTTATAAAAAACGTTTATATTTTGTACTTTTTTTTTTTTTTCTGCTATTAAGGGTTAGTTATACATTGCTAATGGGGGCAATCCTTTGCTAAATTTATGCCTTTACCGGGAAAAATTTGGTTTTTATAATTTCTCCGGTTCATTGTTATTCAACTGTCATAGTTTTTTCTGTGCTTCTTAAAGGCACAGTGCGTTTTTCATATTACTTGTAAATTGAGTTGAAAAGTATTTCCAAGCTTGCTAGTTTAATTGCTAGTTTGTTAAACATGTCTGACTCAGAGGAATATCTCTGTGCTATATGTGCAAAAGCCAAGGTGGAGCCCAATAGAAATTTATGTACTAATTGCATTGATGCTACTTTAAATAAAAGTCAATCTGTACAAATTGAACATCATTCACCAAACAACGAGGGGGAAGTTATGCCGACTAACTTGCCTCACGTGTCAGTACCTGCATCTCCCGCTCGGGAGGTGCGTGATATTGTAACGCCGAGTACTTCAGGGCGGCCATTACAAATCACACTACAGGACATGGCTAATGTTATGACCGAAGTTTTGTCTAAATTACCAGAACTTAGAGGTAAGCGAGATCACTCTGGGGTGAGAACAGAGTGCGCTGATAATAATAGGGCCATGTCAGATACTGCGTCACAATTTGCAGAACATGAGGACGGAGAGCTTCAATCTGCAGGTGACGGATCTGATCCAAATAGAGTGGATTCAGACATTTCAAATTTTAAGTTTAAACTAGAAAACCTCCGTGTACTGCTAGGGGAGGTATTAGCGGCTCTGAATAATTGTAACACCGTTGCAATCCCAGAGAAATTATGTAGGCTGGATAGATACTATGCAGTACCAGCGAGTACTGACGTATTTCGTATACCTAAGAGGCTTACAGAGATAATTACTAAGGAGTGGGATAGGCCCGGTGTACCCTTTCCCCCCCCTCCTGTATTTAGAAAAATGTTTCCAATAGACGCCACCACACGGGACTTATGGCAGATGGTCCCTAAGGTGGAGGGAGCGGTTTCTACTCTGGCTAAACGTACCACTATCCCGGTGGAGGATAGCTGTGCCTTTTCAGATCCAATGGATAAAAAATTAGAGGGTTACCTTTAGAAAATGTTTGTTCAACAAGGTTTTATATTGCAACCCCTTGCATGTATTGCGTCTGTCACGGCTGCGGCCGCATTTTGGTCCGAGTCTCTGGAAGAGACTCTTGACTCAATAACTATAGATGAGATTTCAAATAAGCTTAAAACCCTTAAGCTAGCTAATTCTTTTATTTCAGATGCCGAAGTACATTTAACTAAACTTACGGCTAAGAATTCCGGATTCGCCATTCAGGCACGTAGAGCACTGTGGCTAAAATCCTGGTCAGCTGATGTTACTTCTAAATCTAAATTACTTAACATACCTTTCAAAGGGCAGACCTTATTCGGGCCCGGTTTGAAAGAAATTATCGCTGACATTACAGGAGGTAAAGGCCATGCCCTGCCTCAAGACAGAGCCAAACCTAGGGCTAAACAGTCTAATTTTCGTGCCTTTCATAACTTCAAGGCAGGAGCAGCATCAACTTCCTCTGCACCAAAACAGGAAGGAGCTGTTGCTCGCTACAGACAAGGCTGGAAACCTAACCAGTCCTGGAACAAGGGCAAGCAGGCCAGAAAACCTGCTGCTGCCCCTAAGACAGCATGAATTGAGGGCCCCCGATCCGGGAACGGATCTAGTGGGGGGCAGACTTTCTCTCTTCGCCCAGGCTTGGGCAAGAGATGTCCAGGATCCCTGGGCGTTAGAGATCATATCTCAGGGATATCTTCTGGACTTCAAAATCTCTGGGCGCTCTTCTGGCGGTACTAAGACCGCGAGGAATTTCGGTGGCTCCGTACCTAGACGACATTCTGATACAAGCGTCAAACTTTCAAACTGCCAAGTCTCATACAGAGTTAGTACTGGCATTTCTAAGGTCTCATGGGTGGAAGGTGAACGAAGAGAAAAGTTCTCTATTGCCACTCACAAGAGTTCCCTTCTTAGATTCTGTAGAAATGAAGATCTACCTGACAGAAGACAGGTTAACAAAGCTTCAAAATGCTTGCCGTGTCCTTCATTCCATTCAACACCCGTCAGTGGCTCAATGCATGGAGGTAATCGGCTTAATGGTAGCGGCAATGGACATAGTACCCTTTGCACGCCTACATCTCAGACCGCTGCAATTGTGCATGCTAAGTCAGTGGAATGGGGATTACTCAGATTTGTCCCCTACTCTGAATCTGGATCAAGAGACCAGAAATTCTCTTCTATGGTGGCTTTCTCGGCCACATCTGTCCAGGGGGATGCCATTCAGCAGACCAGATTGGACAATTGTAACAACAGACGCCAGCCTACTAGGTTGGGGCGCTGTCTGGAATTCCCTGAAGGCTCAGGGATCATGGACTCAGGAGGAGAGTCTCCTTCCAATAAACATTCTGGAATTGAGAGCAGTTCTGGCTTGGCCTCAGTTAACAACTCGGGGGTTCATCAGGTTTCAGTCGGACAACATCACGACTGTAGCTTACATCAACCATCAAGGAGGGACAAGAAGCTCCCTAGCGATGATGGAAGTATCAAAGATAATTCACTGGGCAGAGTCTCACTCTTGCCACCTATCAGCGATCCACATTCCTGGAGTGGAGAACTGGGAGGCGGATTTCCTAAGTCGTCAGACTTTTCATCCGGGGGAGTGGGAACTTCATCCGGAGGTCTTTGCCCAAATACTTCGACTTTGGGGCAAACCAGAGATAGATCTCATGGCGTCTCGCCAGAACGCCAAGCTTCCTTGTTACGGGTCCAGGTCCAGGGACCCGGGAGCGGTCCTGGTAGATGCTTTGACAGCACCTTGGACCTTCGGGATGGCCTATGTGTTTCCACCCTTCCCGATGCTTCCTCGATTGATTGCCAGGATCAAACAGGAGAGAGCATCGGTGATTCTAATAGCGCCTGCGTGGCCACACAGGACCTGGTATGCAGATCTAGTGGACATGTCATCCTGTCCACCTTGGTCTCTGCCTCTGAGACAGGACCTTCTAATTCAGGGTCCTTTCAAACATCAAAATCTAATTTCTCTGAAGCTGACTGCTTGGAAATTGAACGCTTGATTTTATCAAAGCGTGGATTTTCGGAGTCAGTAATTGATACCTTAATACAGGCTAGGAAACCTGTTACCAGAAAGATTTACCATAAAATATGGCGTAAATACTTACATTGGTGCGAATCCAAGAGTTACTCATGGAGTAAGGTTAGGATTCCTAGGATATTGTCTTTTCTACAAGAGGGTTTAGAAAAGGGTTTATCTGCTAGTTCCTTAAAGGGACAAATCTCAGCTCTGTCCATTCTTTTACACAAACGTCTGTCAGAAGTTCCAGACGTTCAGGCTTTTTGCCAGGCTTTGGCCAGGATTAAGCCTGTGTTTAAAACTGTTGCTCCACCATGGAGCTTAAATTTAGTTCTTAACGTTTTACAGGGTGTTCCGTTTGAACCCCTTCATTCCATTGATATCAAGCTGTTATCTTGGAAAGTTCTGTTTTTAATGGCTATTTCCTCGGCTTGTAGAGTCTCTGAATTATCAGCCTTACATTGTGATTCTCCGTATCTGATTTTTCATTCAGATAAGGTAGTTCTGCGTACTAAACCTGGGTTCTTACCTAAGGTAGTCACTAACAAGAATATCAATCAAGAGATTGTTGTTCCATCATTGTGTCCTAACCCTTCCTCAAAGAAGGAACGACTTCTGCACAATCTAGATGTAGTTCGTGCTCTGAAATTTTATTTACAGGCAACTAAAGATTTTCGCCAAACTTCTTCCCTGTTTGTCGTTTATTCAGGACAGAGGAGAGGTCAAAAAGCTTCTGCTACCTCTCTCTCTTTTTGGCTTCGTAGCATAATACGTTTAGCCTATGAGACTGCTGGACAGCAGCCTCCTGAAAGAATTACAGCTCATTCTACTAGAGCTGTGGCTTCCACTTGGGCCTTTAAGAATGAGGCATCTGTTGAACAGATTTGCAAGGCTGCAACTTGGTCTTCTCTTCATACTTTTTCCAAATTTTCCAAATTTGACACTTTTGCTTCTTCGGAGGCTGTTTTTGGGAGAAAGGTTCTTCAGGCAGTGGTCCCTTCCGTATAAAGATCCTGCCTGTCCCTCCCGTCATCCGTGTACTTTAGCTTTGGTATTGGTATCCCAGAAGTAATGATGACCCGTGGACTGACTACACTTAACAGGAGAAAACATAATTTATGCTTACCTGATAAATTCCTTTCTCCTGTAGTGTAGTCAGTCCACGGCCCGCCCTGTTTTTTATGGCAGGTCTAAATTTTTAAATTATACTCCAGTCACCACTGCACCCTATAGTTTCTCCTTTCTCGTTCGGTTCTCGGTCGAATGACTGGGTGTGACGTAAAGGGGAGGAGCTATATAGCAGCTCTGCTTGGGTGATCCTCTTGCACTTCCTGTTGGGGAGGAGTTAATATCCCAGAAGTAATGATGACCCGTGGACTGACTACACTACAGGAGAAAGGAATTTATCAGGTAAGCATAAATTATGTTTTTTGTCTTTTATTATTCAGTTTTGGGTATTAAGGGGTTAATCATCCATTTGCAAGTGGGTGCAATGCTCTGCTAACCTGTTACATACACTGTAAAAATTTTGTTAGTGTAACTGCCTTTTTTCACTGTTATTTCAAATTTTGACAAAATTTGTGTTTCTTAAAGGTGCAGTAACGTTTTTTATATTGCTTGTAAACTTGTTTAAAGTGTTTCCCAAGCTTGCTAGTCTAATTGCTAGTCTGTTTAAACATGTCTGACACAGAGGAAACTACTTGTTCATTATGTTTGAAAGCCATGGTGGAGCCCCATAGGAGAATGTGTACTAAATGTATTGATTTCACCTTAAATAGTAAAGATCAGTCTTTAACTATAAAAGAAATATCACCAGAAGATTCTGACGAGGGGGAAGTTATGTCGACTAACTCTCCCCACGTGTCAGACCCTTCGCCTCCCGCTCAGGGGATGCACGGTAATATGGCGCCAATTACATCAGGAACGCCCATAGCGATTACCTTGCAGGACATGGCTGCAATCATGAATAATACCCTGTCAGAGGTATTATCCAGGTTGCCTGAATTAAGAGGCAAGCGCGATTGCTCTGGGGTTAGGAGAAATACAGTGCGCGCAGATGCTGTAAGGGCCATGTCTGATACTGCGTCACAATATGCAGATCATGAGGACGGAGAGCTTCAGTCTGTGGGTGACATCTCTGATTCAGGGAAACCTGATTCAGAGATTTCTAATTTTAAATTTAAGCTTGAGAACCTCTGTGTGTTGCTTGGGGAGGTATTAGCTGCTCTGAATGACTGTAACACAGTTGCAGTACCAGAGAAATTGTGTAGGCTGGATAAATACTATGCAGTACCGGTGTGTACTGATGTTTTTCCTATACCTAAAAGGCTTACAGAAATTATTAGCAAGGAGTGGGATAGACCGGGGGTGCCTTTTTCCCCACCTCCTATATTTAGAAAAATGTTTCCAATAGACGCCACTACACGGGACTTATGGCAGACGGTCCCTAAGGTGGAGGGAGCAGTTTCTACTTTAGCAAAGCGTACTACTATCCCGGTTGAGGACAGTTGTGCTTTTTCAGATCCATGGATAAAAAATTGGAGGGTTACCTTAAGATAATGTTTATTCAACAAGGTTTTATTTTACAGCCCCTTGCATGCATTGCGCCTGTCACGGCCGCGGCGGCATTCTGTTTTGAGGCCCTGGAAGAGGCCATCCATACAGCTCCATTGACTGAAATTATTGACAAGCTTAGAACACTTAAGCTAGCTAACTCATTTGTTTCATTTGACTAAACTAACAGCTAAGAATTCCGTATTCGCCATCCAAGCGCGTAGGGTGTTATGGCTTAAATCCTGGTCAGCTGACGTGACTTCGAAGTCTAAATTACTCAACATTCCTCTCAAGGGGCAGACCTTATTCGGGCCTGGCTTGAAGGAAATTATTGCTGACATTACTGGAGGTAAGGGTCACACCCTTCCTCAGGACAGGGCCAAAGCAAAGGCCAAACAGTCTAATTTTCGTGCCTTTCGAAATTTCAAGGCAGGTGCAGCATCAACTTCCTCCGCTTCAAAACAAGAGGGAACTTTTGCTCAATCTAAGCAGGCCTGGAAACCTAACCAGTCCTGCAACAAAGGCAAGCAGGCCAGAAAGCCTGCTGCTGCCTCTAAGACAGCATGAAGGAACGGCCCCCTATCCGGCGACGGATCTAGTAGGGGGCAGACTTTCTCTCTTCGCCCAGTCGTGGGCAAGAGATGTTCAGGATCCCTGGGCGTTGGAGATCATATCTCAGGGATATCTTCTGGACTTCAAAGCTTCCCCTCCACAAGGGAGATTTCATCTTTCAAGGCTATCTGCAAATCAGATAAAGAAAGAGGCATTCCTACGCTGTGTGCAAGACCTCCTAGTTATGGGAGTGATCCATCCAGTTCCGTGGACGGAACAGGGACAGGGTTTTTATTCAAATCTGTTTGTGGTTCCCAAAAAAGAGGGAACCTTCAGACCAATTTTGGATCTAAAGATCTTAAACAAATTCCTCAGAGTTCCATCATTCAAAATGGAAACTATTCGGACCATCCTACCCATGATCCAAGAAGGTCAGTACATGACCACAGTGGACTTAAAGGATGCCTACCTTCACATACCGATTCACAAAGATCATCATCGGTTTCTAAGGTTTGCCTTTCTAGACAGGCATTACCAATTTGTAGCTCTTCCCTTCGGGTTGGCTACAGCCCCGAGAATCTTTACAAAGGTTCTGGGCTCACTTCTGGCGGTTCTAAGACCGCGAGGCATAGCGGTCGCTCCGTATCTAGACGACATCCTGATACAGGCGTCAAGCTTTCAAGTTGCCAAGTCTCATACAGAGATAGTTCTGGCATTTCTGAGGTCGCACGGGTGGAAAGTGAACGAGGAAAAGAGTTCTCTATCCCCACTCACAGGAGTCTCCTTAGGGACACTTATAGATTCTGTAGAAATTAAAATTTACCTGACGGAGTCCAGTTTATCAAAACTTCTAAATGCTTGCCGTGTTCTTCACTCCATTCCGCGCCCTTCGGTAGCTCAGTGTATGGAGGTAATCGGCTTAATGGTAGCGGCAATGGACATAGTGCCATTTGCGCGCCTTCATCTCAGACCGCTGCAATTATGCATGCTGAGTCAGTGGAATGGGGATTACACAGATTTGTCCCCTCTGCTAAATCTGGATGTCTTCTCTGGTGGTTGTCTCGGGTACACCTGTCCAAGGGTATGACCTTTCGCAGGCCAGATTGGACAATTGTAACAACAGATGCCAGCCTTCTAGGTTGGGGTGCAGTCTGGAATTCCCTGAAGGCACAGGGATCGTGGACTCAGGAGGAGAAACTCCTTCCAATAAATATTCTGGAGTTAAGAGCGATATTCAATGCTCTTCTGGCTTGGCCTCAGTTAGCAACACTGAGGTTCATCAGATTTCAGTTGGACAACATCACGACTGTGGCTTACATCAACCATCAAGGGGGAACCAGGAGTTCCCTAGCGATGTTAGAAGTCTCAAAAATAATTCGCTGGGCAGAGTACCACTCTTGCCACCTGTCAGCAATCCATATCCCAGGCGTGGAGAACTGGGAGGCGGATTTTCTAAGTCGTCAGACTTTCCATCCGGGGGAGTGGGAACTCCATCCGGAGGATTTTTCTCAGTTGATTCATCGTTGGGGCAAACCAGAGTTTGATCTCATGGCGTCTCGCCAGAACACCAAGCTTCCTTGTTACGGATCCAGGTCCAGGGACCCAGAAGCGACGCTGATAGATGCGCTAGCAGCGCCTTGGTTCTTCAACCTGGCTTATGTGTTTCCACCGTTTCCTCTGCTCCCTCGACTGATTGCCAAAATCAAACAGGAGAGAGCATCAGTGATTCTGATAGCGCCTGCGTGGCCACGCAGGGCTTGGTATGCAGACCTAGTGGACATGTCATCCTTTCCACCATGGACTCTGCCTCTAAGACAGGATCTTCTGATACAAGGTCCTTTCAATCATCCAAATCTAATTTCTCTGAGACTGACTGCATGGAGATTGAACGCTTGATTCTATCAAAGCGTGGCTTCTCCGAGTCAGTCATTGATACTTTAATACAGGCACGAAAGCCTGTTACCAGGAAAATCTACCACAAGATATGGAGTAAATATCTTTATTGGTGTGAATCCAAGACTTACTCATGGAGTAAAGTTAGGATTCCTAGAATATTGTCTTTTCTCCAAGAGGGCTTGGACAAAGGATTATCAGCTAGTTCCTTAAAGGGACAGATTTCTGCTCTGTCTATTCTTTTGCACAAGCGTCTGGTAGAGGTTCCAGACGTCCAGGCATTTTGCCAGGCTTTGGTTAGATTTAAGCCTGTGTTTAAACCTGTTGCTCCCCCGTAGAGCTTAAACTTGGTTCTTAAGGTTCTTCAAGGAGTTCCGTTTGAACCCCTTCATTCCATTGATATTAAACTTTTATCTTGGAAAGTTCTGTTTTTGATGGCTATTTCCTCGGCTCGGAGAGTCTCTGAGCTATCTGCCTTACAATGTGATTCTCCCTATCTGATTTTTCATGCAGATAAGGTAGTTCTGCGTACCATACCTGGGTTTTTACCTAAGGTGGTTTCTAACAAGAATATCAATCAAGAGATTGTTGTTCCATCGTTGTGCCCTAATCCTTCTTCAAAGAAGGAACGTCTTTTACATAATCTGGACGTAGTCTGTGCCTTGAAGTTTTACTTACAAGCTACTAAGGATTTTCGTCAAACATCTTTCCGGTTTGTCGTTTACTCTGGACAGAGGAGAGGTCAAAAAGCTTCGGCAACCTCTCTTTCCTTTTGGCTTCGGAGCGTAATAAGCCTAGCCTATGAGACTGCTGGACAGCAGCCCCCTGAAAGGATTACAGCTCATTCTACTAGAGCTGTGGCTTCCACCTGGGCCTTCAAAAATGAGGCCTCTGTTGAACAGATTTGCAAGGCTGCGACTTGGTCTTTGCTTCACACTTTTTCAAAATTTTACAAATTTGACACTTTTGCTTCCTCGGAGGCTATTTTTGGGAGAAAGGTTCTTCAGGCAGTGGTTCCTTCTGTATAAAGAGCCTGCCTATCCCTCCCGTCATCCGTGTACTTTTGCTTTGGTATTGGTATCCCAGAAGTAATGATGACCCGTGGACTGATCACACTTAACAGAAGAAAACATAATTTATGCTTACAAATTTGATACTTTTGCTTCTTCGGAGGCTGTGTTTGGGAGAAAGGTTCTTCAGGCAGTGGTTCCTTCCGCTTAATCCTGCCTTGTCCCTCCCATCATCCGTGTACTTTAGCTTTGGTATTGGTATCCCACAAGTAATGGATGATCCGTGGACTGGATACACTTAACAAGAGAAAACATAATTTATGCTTACCTGATAAATTTATTTCTATTGTAGTGTATCCAGTCCACGGCCCGCCCTGTCCTTTTAAGGCAGGTCTAAATTTTAATTAAACTACAGTCACACTGCACCCTATGGTTTCTCTTTCCTGTGTTTGTTTTCGGTCGAATGACTGGATATGACAGTTAGGGGAGGAGCTATATAGCAACTCTGCTGTGGGTGATCCTCTTGCAACTTCCTGTTGGGAAGGAGAATATCCCACAAGTAATGGATGATCCGTGGACTGGATACACTACAAGAGAAATAAATTTATCAGGTAAGCATAAATTATGTTTTATTGAGTGTGCATTTATGTCCAAGTAATAGAAACACGTATATAAATGCTAATGTGACTGATAGTATGTAATCAGCCTATGACTGAAGGGATTGTATACTAGTACAAAAGATGGAGTGGGTAGTAAGTAATGAGGCTATGCTTCATGCGGTTATAGCTGCTGAGTTAAACTGTGCAAATAGATTGCAAAGTTAAGCTATTGACCTTAGGTTGTAAAATACACCAAACCTAAATTAGCTAGATGCTGTCTAAATTTAATAAACTAACGTAATAGGTCACTCACAAATGTAAGTATTTGAGATCAGGTGTAACAAAAAGTGAGAGACAGCATTAGCAACTTAACACGAGGGAATCCTAATACCAACACTGAGTGTTACTTTAATAGTGCTCAGAAATAGAGGTGTTAATACTGTTGAGTAACTAAAGGGTTAAGATAACACCCACTAATTTGGATCAGTGTTACAGCAGGCTATGCCGATTTTTGGAAAGTATATTGGTGTATATACAGCTACACACTTGTGAGTGTTATAAAATAATCAAAGTAAACCCTGCGAGACTTGCTTCAATTAATTTCAGTGGGTAGTTGAGGTAATCTTATCAAATATCTTACACTGAAATATTGTCTATATCAGTGTTGCTGAATTATAGCGTGTCTGCCTAGTGAATCGGTGGTATACGTAGATATATATACCACCGATTCACTAGGCCAGGGGTCAGCAACCTTCGGCTCCCAGATGTTTTGGAACTACATTTCCCACGATGCTGAGACACTCTTTAGGCTATCTGAGCATCATGGGAAATGTAGTTACAAAACATCTGGGAGCCGAAGGTTGCTGACCCCTGCACTAGGCAGACCCGCTATAATTCAGCAACACTGATATAGACAATATTTCAGTGTACTGATAAGATTACCTCAACTACCCACTGAAATTAATTCACACTCAATAAAGTGTATTTATATCCACGAATGATTAAACGTGTGATGTTAATTTGTCCCAAGTATACAGTAAATTAATTTGGGGTTTAATACTCAGGCTGGTGCCTACTTTATCTTGGCACTTAACGTACAACTAGCAGTTTGATATACTTGCCCATACACAGTAGCTCTTTATATTCAGAAGAGGAACTAATCATTATTTCGGATACATTATGTACTTATTTTGAATGTACTCATTATTTGATGTCCTAAAGAGTAATTGGTATAGTTCCTATACTATTAGGGCCATAGGGTTGCTAACATATTAGCATTCACTTTTACACACACGCTGACCGTCCTCCATTTCGTAGTTTTAATTGTATGTATTTTGTATGTTTTGGTTCTTTTTAATATTATTAATAAGTTATATTTTATTTTTATCCTATCTGACCCCCTTACTAACTAATGTTGAGGTGATGTCCTCAAGATTGCTTTATTATTATTAGGACTTTGGAGTGCTAATAAGTGTATACTTTTGTTGGATAGTTTATTCTATCCAATTAGTGTTTCTACTAAGTATTCTCTCTATACACAGCACCACCCCTGGAACTCACAGGCATTTTACTGGAGTATCCTTTTATCAGGCAATAGTCCGCCCCAATATCTAGTAGTGCCATTGGTCTTTTTTCTTTTGAAGCAAAAAAGAAGCCTTCCACTGACTCTAAATCAGCATGTCTGCCCCCGAACCAATTTTGGATCAAGTGGGGGGCAGGCTTTCTCTTTTTCGGCAGACTTGGATACGCGATGTCCCAGATCCATGGGCTGTGCATTTAGTATCCCAGGGTTACTAAATAGGATTCAAGTCTTGCCCTCTAAGGGGCAGATTTCTCCTGTCAAGACTATCCACAAACCAGGTAAAGAGGGAGGCCTTCTTAAATTGCGTAAAGGACCTTGTCCTCCCTGGGATTTATTGTTCCAGTTCCTCTAGAGCAGTGCTTTCCAAAGTGCTTTCCATTAGTGTGTCGGCAGCAGTGTGTAGGTGTGTCCCTGCTTCAGCACAAATTTGTTTTTGGTTTCCGACTTTAAACCTGCCTGCTATGCATATCACATGGCTGACATGTAATTGATACCTAGTGGGTCACAGATCCTCTTAACCTATTGACGCAGCTCAGTGGGAATTGAAACTATTGCCATTAGCAGCTTTGGCAGCACATTGGCTCATGACTGCGTGTGTAGTCTCCTCAATCGACTCGTAATTGCATGTGTAGTCAGTGAGTGGTACAGCAGTGTATTTGCAGCGCGGGCAGTAGTCAGTCGAACTCGCAGAGCTCTGAGGGTGGCAGTTTAAATGCTGAGCAGAAGTCAAAATGTTGTTTTTTTTGCGGCTAGCGCCCAGTAGTGCATTGCTGCTCCTGCTCTTGATATATGGATAGGAAGTGAAAACTTAAAAATGCTTGATGATGAAATATGAGTGTTTTTATCTAATATTTCACCAAATATTCAGAAACTGTATTCATCCCATTAACCTCATACTTCCCATTAAAATAAAGGTAGCTATTGGTGTTATTCTTGCACATACATACATACTGTTACTTGTAAATACATTTTGTTATATAATTTATGTATGTGTCAGTATCTCTTAAAACAAGTTAGTTTAACCTCCTGTTTGCTAGTACAAATGAGTTACTGTGTCACGAAATGATGTAGGTCTATAAAGTGTGGCTCATAGAGAGATGTTGTTGTCTTTTCTACGTTCCCATGGATGGAAAATTAATCCATAAAAGAGTTCCCTTGTTCCTTCTATAAGGGTGTGTTTTTTAGGTACAATCATAGATTTCCTGTCCATGAAAATTTTCCTGAGGGATGTCAGGAAATCCTGACTTCTTTCTTCATGCCTTTCTCTCCAGTTTGCTATTTGTCCATCAGTGGCTCAATGCATAGAGGTAATTGGTCTGATGGCTGTTTCCATGGACATCATTACTTTTGCTCGGTTCCATCTGAGACCTCTGCAACTATGCATGCTCAGTCAGTGGAAAGGAGACCATTCAGATTTATTGCATAGGATAGATCTAGATCCCCTAACAAGAGACTCTTTTGTGGTGGATTTCACAGGAAAATATGGCTCGGGCACTTGTTTCCTGAGACCTTCCTGGGTGATTGTGACTATGGACGCCAGCCTGTTAGGGTGATGAGCAGTTTGGAGCTCTCTAAAAGCTCAGGGCCTGTGGACTCGTCCCATAAACATCTTGGAGTTGAGAGTAATCTTCAATGCTTTAGTAGCTTGGCCTCAATTATGTTTAGTCCGGTTTATCAGATTCCAGTCAGAAAACGCCTCAGTGGCTTACATCAACCACCAGGGAGGAACTCTGAGTTCCTTGGCTATGAAGGATGTGACTTGCATACTGCAGTGGGTGGAAGCTCACGATTATCTCCTATCTGCTATCCACATTCCAGGGGTGGACAATTGGGAGGCGGATTTTCTGAGCAGACAAACTTTTCATTCCGGGGAGTGGGCTCTTCATCCGGAAGTGTTCTCAATAACACTCAGGTGGGGGGTTGCGGAGTTGGATCTGATGGCGTCTCTTGAAAACGCCAAGCTTCCAAGGTGGTGGGTCAAGATATCCTCAGGCCGCTCTGATAGACCCTTGGAACTTCAATCTAGCATTCATGTTTCCTCCGTTTGCTCCTTCCACGAGTAATTGCTTGTATCAAACAAGAGAGAGAGCATCTGTAATTCTAATAGCTCCTGCATGGTCTCGCAGGATCTGGTTTGCAAATCTGGTGATGTCATCTCTTCCTCCTTGAAGGTTACCTTTGAGGAAGGATCTTCTAATCCAGGGTCCATTCCTCCATCCAAATCTGGATTCTCTGAAGCTGACTGCTTGGAGATTGAACGCCTAGTTTTGTCTAGATGTGGTTTTTCTGAGTCGGTCATTGATACCATGCTTCATGCTCATAAGTCTGTTACTCGCAGGATTTACCATAAGGTATGGCGTAAATACCTTTAATTGGTGCGAATCTAAGGGTTTCTCCTGGAGCCACGCAAGGGTTCCCCTGATTTTTAACCTTTCTTCAGAAAGTGTTGTCAGTCACTACTCTGAAGGATCAGATATCTGTTCTTTCTATTCTTTTGCTCAAACGCATGGCTGATTTGCCAGGTGTTCAAGCTTTTGTTCAGTCCCTGGTCAGAACCAGGCCTGTGTTTAAACCTTTTGTAGGAGGGTTTTTTGAGGGAGGGTTGGGTGGGTTATATTAATCCAAACTTAAGGGATAAATCAAATTTGTTATTTATATATCGTGACCCTTAAGTTCCAGAACCATTAACAGTAATATACATCAAAATATACAATGAGATGCAAAAAAGATTTTGCAGCGCAAAGAAAAAAGACTGTTGGTTACTGGACTAGTTAAATACTAAAACCCACTATCAGAGTAAACAAAAAATAAGTGTGATCGAAATTCAATTTATTGAAATACAATTGACAACTACATTCACACAAAATAACTTTATTTGAAAAAATATTAAAGTAGTAGTCCGGCTGGACTAGTACTCACGCACACTCACACACATACGGTTTAAAACTTGCTGGAACTCAGACTATGTAATTTGATCTGAAATGCACCTTATAAAATATATATCACTTCTTAACAGGAGGTATTAGAGTATTTGTGTATATATGAGTAATCACTCCTGTAGGTAAGTGAGTATGTTATTAGTAGTGGTAGTAGAGTGTATCTAATAAGTACTTATACAAAAGAAGCGCCACAATTACTATAAATAATATCCGATTAAATTTCCGGTTTGTGTGCTAAGAAATGTAAAGTCTATAGTACACTCGATGTATGTATGTTAAACAGTCAAAAGTAAAGCTGGTGATTTACTGTGTTTCTAAAGTTTAATCATTGCCAGTATTGCAAAGTGTATTAAATTGGTATTAAAGGACCCCGGTCACAGCAAAGTCATTGGTGATTTTAAAGTACGGTATATACCTTTAAATTAATTAGAGATTCAAATGCACCCTATATGCATAATGCACATATGCATCACTAAATATAATATTAATGTATGACTTATACCACCAATTATTAACTTTGCTTAAAAAAGAGATAGAAATTAAATTTTCAGTTCAACCTTGCTGAATAAAAAATATACCATCAGGTTACCCACGAATGGAAAGATATGCTGAGCTGAAAAGGTCTCTTCTATAGCGGAGGCCTGTTTAACCATTAGCTATCTTTGGAGCTTATAGTTCAACCTTGCTGAGTATGAATATACCAACAGATTACCCACGAATGGAACAATATGCTGAGCTGAACTAAAGAAAGGTCTCTTCTATAGCGGAGGCCTGTTTAACCATTAGCTGTAACTGGAGCTATAGTTTTAGCCTTGCTAAGTATAAATATACCAACAGGTTACCCACGAATGGAGAGATATGCTGAGCTGAACTGAAAAAAGGTCTCTTCTATAGCGGAGGCCTGTTTAACCATTAGCTATCACTGTATATAACTCTGAACACAGGTTATCCACAAATGGAAAGAAATCTGCTAATCTTAGACTGAAAAAGGTCTCTTCTATAGCGGAGGCCTTGTTTAACATTAACTGCCACTATCTGTAAGCGTAATCGCTGTGGTGCAATTGGATATTAAGGCTGAGTCAGCTATTAAAATCGAGGTTCCATAACCTCGTGCACGAGGTTATGGAACCTCGATTTTAATAGCTGACTCAGCCTTAATATCCAATTGCACCACAGCGATTACGCTTACAGATAGTGGCAGTTAATGTTAAACAAGGCCTCCGCTATAGAAGAGACCTTTTTCAGTCTAAGATTAGCAGATTTCTTTCCATTTGTGGATAACCTGTGTTCAGAGTTATATACAGTGATAGCTAATGGTTAAACAGGCCTCCGCTATAGAAGAGACCTTTTTTCAGTTCAGCTCAGCATATCTCTCCATTTGTGGGTAACCTGTTGGTATATTTATACTTAGCAAGGCTAAAACTATAGCTCCAGTTACAGCTAATGGTTAAACAGGCCTCCGCTATAGAAGAGACCTTTCTCCTGTTAAGTGTAGTCAGTCCACGGGTCATCCATTACTTATGGGATATTAACTCCTCCCCAACAGGAAGTGCAAGAGGATCACCCAAGCAGAGCTGCTATATAGCTCCTCCCCTCTACGTCATACCCAGTCATTCTCTTGCACCCAACTAATAGATAGGATGTGTGAGAGGACTGTGGTTATTAAACTTAGTTTTTATTTCTTCAATCAAAAGTTTATTTTAAACGGCACCGGAGTGTGTTGTTTTTTCTCAGGCAGCATTTGAAGAAGAATCTACCTGAGTTTTGTGTATGATTTTAGCGGACGTAACTAAGATCCATTTGCTGTTCTTGGCCATTCTGAGGAGTGAGGTAACTTCAGAACAGGGGACAGCGGGCAGGTTCACCTGCAAAGAGGTATGTTGCAGTATATTATTTTCTAAGGAATGGAATTGACTGAGAAAATACTGCTAATGCCGATATAATGTAAGTACAGCCTTAAATGCAGTAGTAGCAACTGGTATCAGGCTGATATGTATGTATGTTTACACTTAAGTATTTCTGGGGAATGGCACTTCACTGGGAAAATACTGTATGCATATAACTTTTAGCCTAACCTGCAGTGTGAGCAACTAGCAGCAGGCTTTTTAATGACATTTCATAAATTAGATTTTAAACGTTTGCTGGCATGTTAAATCGTTTAATTATCTGAGGTACTTGGTGAAAAATTGTTTTGGGGATTATTTTCCACATGGCTGTCGTTTGTTTTGAATTAAAACAGTTTACTGAGCTCCCTCACTGTTGTATTGTGAGTGGGAGGGGCCTATTTTGGCGCTTTTACTACGCATTAGAAATTCAGTCACAGTCTGCCTTCTTCTTCCTGCATGATCCAGGACGTCTCTACAGAGCCCAGGGGTCTTCAAAACTAGTTTTGAGGGAGGTAATCACTCACAGCAGACCTGTGAGACTGTGCTTTGACTGTGATAAAAACGCTTATATTTTCAATTATTATCCGTTTTTCTGATATTAAGGGTTAATCATCCATTG
The DNA here is from genome assembly GCF_027579735.1 of Bombina bombina. Taxonomy (NCBI): domain Eukaryota; kingdom Metazoa; phylum Chordata; class Amphibia; order Anura; family Bombinatoridae; genus Bombina; species Bombina bombina. The sequence continues at coordinate 480,239,008 of NC_069499.1, forward strand.
CTAATGAGTGCAATCCTTTGCTAAATTTATGCATTTACTGTGAAAATTTGGTTTCTATAACTAATCCGGTTCATTGTTATTCAACTGTGACAGTTTTTGTGTGCTTCTTAAAGGCACAGTAACGTTTTTTATAGTGCTTGCAAATTTATTTGAAAAGTATTTTCCAAGCTTGCTAGTCTAATTGCTAGTTTGTTTTAACATGTCTGACATAGAGGAATCTCTTTGTGCAATATGTTCAAAAGCCAATGTGGAGCCCAATAGAAATTTGTGTACTAATTGCATTGATGCTACTTTAAATAAAAGTCAATCTGTACATTTTAAGAAAATTTCACCAGACAACGAGGGGAAAGTTATGCCGACTAACTCTCCTCACGTGTCAGTACCTGCATCTCCCGCTCGGGAGGTGCGTGATATTGCGATGCCAGGTACATCAGGGCGGCCATTACAAATCACTTTACAAGACATGGCTAATGTTATGACTGAAGTTTTATCTAAATTACCAGAACTTAGAGGTAAACGCGACCACTCTGGGGTGAGAACAGAGTACGCTGATAATGCTAGAGCCATGTCTGATACTGCATCACAAATGGCAGAACATGAAGACGGAGAGCTTCATTCTGTGGGTGACGGATCTGATCCAAATAGACTGGACTCAGACATTTCAAATTTTAAATTTAAGCTTGAGAACCTCCGTGTATTATTAGGGGAGGTATTAGCGGCTCTGAATGATTGTAACACGGTTGCAATCCCAGAGAAATTATGTAGGCTGGATAGATACTATGCGGTACCGGCGTGTACTGACGTCTTTCCTATACCTAAGAGACTTACAGAAATTATTACTAAGGAGTGGGATAGGCCAGGTGTGCCCTTTTCCCCCCCTCCTATATTTAGAAAAATGTTTCCAATAGACGCCACCACACGGGACTTATGGCAGACGGTCCCTAAGGTGGAAGGAGCAGTTTCTATTCTGGCTAAGCGTACCACTATCCCGGTGGAGGATAGCTGTGCCTTTTCAGACCCAATGGATAAAAAATTAGAGGGTTACCTTAAGAAAATATTTACTCAACAAGGCTTTATATTACAACCTCTCGCATGCATTGCGCCTGTCACGGCTGCGGCGGCATTCTGGTTTGAGTCTCTAGAGGAGACCATTAGCTCAGTTCCATTGGATGAAATCATAGACGAGCTTAGAGTCCTTAAGCTAGCTAATTCATTTATTTCTGATGCCGTAGTACATTTAACTAAGCTTACGGCTAAGAATTCCGGATTCGCCATCCAGGCGCGCAGAGCGCTGTAGCTAAAATCCTGGTCAGCCGATGTGACTTCTAAATCTAAATTGCTTAACATACCTTTCAAAGGGCAGACATTATTTGGGCCCGGTTTGAAAGAAATTATCGCTGACATTACTGGAGGTAAGGGACATGCCCTGCCTCAAGACAGAGCCAAACCAAGGGCTAGACAGTCTAATTTTCGTGCCTTTCGTAACTTCAAGGCAGGAGCAGCATCAACTTCCTCCGCTACAAAACAGGAAGGAACTGTTGCTCGTTACAGACAGGGCTGGAAACCTAACCAGTCCTGGAACAAGGGCAAGCAGGCCAGAAAACCCCCTAAGACAGCATGAAGTGAGGGCCCCCGATCCGGCAACGGATCTAGTAGGGGGCAGACTTTCTCTCTTCGCCCAGGCTTGGGCAAGAGATGTCCAGGATCCCTGGGCGTTAGAGATCATATCCCAGGGATATCTTCTGGACTTCAAAGCTTCTCCTCCCAAAGGGAGATTTCATCTTTCAAGGTTGTCAACAAACCAGACAAAGAAAGAAGCGTTTCTACGCTGTGTTCAAGATCTTTTGTTAATGGGAGTGATCCACCCGGTTCCGCGGTCGGAACACGGACAAGGGTTTTACTCAAATCTGTTTGTGGTTCCCAAGAAAGAGGGAACCTTCAGACCAATGTTGGATTTAAAGATCCTAAACAAATTCCTAAGAGTTCCATAGTTCAAAATGGAAACTATTCGGACAATCTTACCCATGATCCAAAAGGGTCAGTACATGACCACAGTGGATCTAAAGGATGCGTACCTTCACATACCGATTCACAGGGATCATTACCGGTACCTAAGGTTTGCCTTCCTAGACAGGCATTATCAGTTTGTAGCTCTTCCCTTCGGGTTAGCTACGGCTCCAAGATTCTTTACAATGGTCCTGGGCTCTCTTCTGGCGGTACTAAGACCGCGAGGAATAGCGGTAGCTCCGTACCTAGACGACATTCTGATACAAGCGTCAAATTTCCAAACTGCCAAGTCTCATACAGAGTTAGTTCTGGCATTTCTAAGGTCGCATGGGTGGAAGGTGAACGTAGAAAAGAGTTCTCTATTGCCACTCACAAGAGTTCCCTTCTTGGGGACTCTTAAAGATTCTGTAGAAATGAAAATTTACCTGACAGAGGACAGGTTAACAAAACTTCTAAATGCTTGCCGTGTCCTTCATTCCATTCAACACCCGTCAGTGGCTCAATGCATGGAGGTAATCGGCTTAATGGTAGCGGCAATGGACATAGTACCTTTTGCACGCCTGCATCTCAGACCGCTGCAATTGTGCATGCTAAGTCAGTGGAATGGGGATTACTCAGATTTGTCCCCTATGCTGAATCTGGATCAAGAGACCAGAGATTCTCTTCTATGGTGGCTTTCTCGGCCACATCTGTCCAGGGGGATGCCCTTCAGCAGGCCAGACTGGACAATTGTAACAACAGACGCCAGCCTACTAGGTTGGGGCGCTGTCTGGAATTCCCTGAAGGCTCAGGGATCATGGGCTCAGGAGTAGAGTCTCCTTCCAATAAACATTCTGGAATTGAGAGCAGTTCTCAATGCCCTTCTGGCTTGGCCTCAGTTAGCAACTCTGAGGTTCATCAGGTTTCAGTCGGACAACATCACGACTGTGGCTTACATCAACCATCAGGGAGGGACAAGGAGTTCCCTAGCGATGATGGAAGTATCAAAGATAATTCGCTGGGCAGAGTCTCACTCTTGCCACCTGTCAGCGATCCACATCCCAGGAGTGGAGAACTGGGAGGCGGATTTCCTAAGTCGCCAGACTTTTCATCCGGGGGAGTAGGAACTTCATCCGGAGGTCTTTGCCCAAAGGGCAAACCAGATATGGATCTCATGGCGTCTCGCCAGAACGCCAAGCTTCCTTGTTACGGGTCCAGGTCCAGGGACCCGGGAGCGGTCCTGATAGATGCTTTGACAGCACCTTGGACCTTCAAGATGGCTTATGTGTTTCCACCCTTCCCGATGCTTCCTCGATTGATTGCCAGGATCAAACAGGAGAAAGCATCGGTGATTCTAATAGCGCCTGCGTGGCCACGCAGTACCTGGTATGCAGATCTAGTGGACATGTCATCTTGTCCACCTTGGTCTCTGCCTCTGAGACAGGACCTTCTAATTCAGGGTCCTTTCAAGCATCAAAATCTAATTTCTCTGAAGCTGACTGCATGGAGATTGAACGCTTGATTTTATCAAAGCGTGGATTTTCGGAGTCAGTAATTGACACCTTAATACAGGCTAGGAAACCTGTTACCAGGAAAATTTACCATAAAATATGGCGTAAATATTTACACTGGTGCGAATCCAAGAGTTACTCATGGAGTAAGGTTAGGATTCCTAGGATATTGTCTTTTCTACAAGAAGGTTTAGAAAAGGGTTTATCTGCAAGTTCTTTAAAGGGACAGATCTCAGCTCTGTCCATCCTTTTACACAAACGTCTGTCAGAAGTTCCAGACGTTCAGGCTTTTTGTCAGGCTTTGGCCAGGATTAAGCCTGTGTTTAAGACTGTTGCTCCACCGTGGAGCTTAAACTTAGTTCTTAACGTTTTACAGGGTGTTCCGTTTGAACCCCTTCATTCCATTGATATCAAGCTGTTATCTTGGATAGTTCTGTTTCTAATGGCTATTTCCTCGGCTCGTAGAGTCTCTGAGTTATCGGCTTTACATTGTGATTCTCCTTATCTGATTTTTCATTCAGACAAGGTAGTTCTGCGTACTAAACCTGGGTTCTTACCTAAGGTAGTCACTAACAAGAATATCAATCAAGAGATTGTTGTTCCATCATTGTGCCCTAACCCTTCTTCAAAGAAGGAACGACTTCTGCACAATCTAGACGTAGTCCGTGCCTTGAAATTTTATTTACAGGCAACTAAAGATTTTCGCCAAACATCTTCCCTGTTTGTAGTTTATTCTGGTCAGAGGAGAGGTCAAAAAGCATCTGCTACCTCTCTCTCTTTTTGGCTTCGTAGCATAATACGTTTAGCCTATGAGACTGCTGGACAGCAGCCTCCTGAAAGGATTACAGCTCATTCTACGAGAGCTGTGGCTTCCACGTGGTCCTTTAAGAATGAGGCCTCTGTTGAACAGATTTGCAAGGCTGCAACTTGGTCTTCTCTTCATACTTTTTCCAAATTTTACAAATTTGACACTTTTGCTTCTTCTGAGGCTGTTTTGGGGAGAAAGGTTCCTCAGGCAGTGGTTCCTTCTGTGTAAAGATCCTGCCTTTCCCTCCCGTCATCCGTGTACTTCTAGCTTTGGTATTGGTATCCCATAAGTAATGGATGACCCGTGGACTGACTACACTTAACAGGAGAAAACATAATTTATGCTTACCTGATAAATTCCTTTCTCCTGTAGTGTAGTCAGTCCACGGCCCGCCCTATTTTTTATGGCAGGTCTAAAATTTAAATTAAACTCCAGTCACCACTGCAGCCTATAGTTTCTCCTTTCTCGTTTGGTTTCGGTCGAATGACTGGGTATGACGTAGAGGGGAGGAGCTATATAGCAGCTCTGCTTGGGTGATCCTCTTGCACTTCCTGTTGGGGAGGAGTTAATATCCCATAAGTAATGGATGACCCGTGGACTGACTACACTACAGGAGAAAGGAATTTATCAGGTAAGCATAAATTATGTTTTTTCAGCTCAGCTCAGCATATCTTTCCATTCGTGGGTAACCTGTTGGTATATTTTTATTCAGCAAGGTTGAACTGAAAATTTAATTTCTATCTCTTTTTTTAAGCAAAGTTAATAATTGGTTGTATAAGTCATACATTAATATTATATTTAGTGATGCATATGTGCATTATGCATATAGGGTGCATTTGAATCTCTAATTAATTTAAAGGTATATACCGTACTTTAAAATCACCAATGACTTTGCTGTGACCGGGGTCCTTTAATACCAATTTAATACACTTTGCAATACTGGCAATGATTAAACTTTAGAAACACAGTAAATCACCAGCTTTACTTTTGACTGTTTAACATACATACATCGAGTGTACTATAGACTTTACATTTCTTAGCACACAAACCGGAAATTTAATCGGATATTATTTATAGTAATTGTGGCGCTTCTTTTGTATAAGTACTTATTAGATACACTCTACTACCACTACTAATAACATACTCACTTACCTACAGGAGTGATTACTCATATATACACAAATACTCTAATACCTCCTGTTAAGAAGTGATATATATTTTATAAGGTGCATTTCAGATCAAATTACATAGTCTGAGTTCCAGCAAGTTTTAAACCGTATGTGTGTGAGTGTGCGTGAGTACTAGTCCAGCCGGACTACTACTTTAATATTTTTTCAAATAAAGTTATTTTGTGTGAATGTAGTTGTCAATTGTATTTCAATAAATTGAATTTCGATCACACTTATTTTTTGTTTACTCTGATAGTGGGTTTTAGTATTTAACTAGTCCAGTAACCAACAGTCTTTTTTCTTTGCGCTGCAAAATCTCTTTTCTCCAACATAGGTGTGTCCGGTCCACGGCGTCATCCTTACTTGTGGGATATTCTCCTCCCCAACAGGAAATGGCAAAGAGCCCAGCAAAGCTGGTCACATGATCCCTCCTAGGCTCCGCCTTCCCCAGTCATTCTCTTTGCCGTTGTACAGGCAACATCTCCACGGAGATGGCTTAGAGTTTTTTAGTGTTTAACTGTAGTTTTTATTATTCAATCAAGAGTTTGTTATTTTAAAATAGTGCTGGTATGTACTATTTACTCTGAAACAGAAAAGAGATGAAGATTTCTGTTTGTAAGAGGAAAATGATTTTAGCAACCGTTACTAAAATCGATGGCTGTTCCACACAGGACTGTTGAGAGGAATTAACTTCGGTTGGGGGAACAGTGAGCAGACTTTTGCTGCTTGAGGTATGACACATTCTAACAAGACGATGTAATGCTGGAAGCTGTCATTTTCCCTATGGGATCCGGTAAGCCATTTTTATTACAGAAAGAAAAAAAGGGCTTCACAAGGGCTTTCTAAGACTGTAGACATTTTCTGGGCTAAATCGATTTATATTTTATACTCCATAGCCTTGAGGAATTATTTTAATCTTGGGAATTATGTAAAATAACCGGCAGGCACTGTATTGGACACCTTATTCTCTAGGGGCTTTCCCTAATCATAGGCAGAGTCTCATTTTCGCGCCTGTATTGCGTACTTGTTTTTGAGAAGCATGGCATGCAGATGCATGTGTGAGGAGCTCTGATACATAGAAAAGACTTTCTGAAGGCGTCATTTGGTATCGTATTCCCCTTTGGGCTTGGTTGGGTCTCAGCAAAGCAGATACCAGGGACTGTAAAGGGGTTAAATATAAAAACGGCTCCGGTTCCGTTATTTTAAGGGTTACAGCTTCCAAATTTGGTGTGCAATACTTTTAAGGCTTTAAGACACTGTGGTGAAATTTTGTTCAGTTTAAAATTTAAAGTGACAGTAACGGTTTATTTTAAAACGTTTTTTGTACTTTGTTATCAAGTTTTTGCCTGTTTAACATGTCTGAACTACCAGATAGACTGTGTTCTGAATGTGGGGAAGCCAAGGTTCCTTCTCATTTAAATAGATGTGATTTATGTGACACAAAATTTAGAGAAAATGATGCCCAAGATGATTCCTCAAGTGAGGGGAGTAAGCATGGTACTGCATCATCCCCTCCTTCGTCTACACCAGTCTTGCCCACACAGGAGGCCCCTAGTACATCTAGCGCGCCAATACTCCTTACTATGCAACAATTAACGGCTGTTATGGATAATTCTATCAAAAACATTTTAGCCAAAATGCCCACTTATCAGCGAAAGCGCGACTGCTCTGTTTTAGAAAATACTGAAGAGCATGAGGACGCTGATGATATTGGTTCTGAAGGGCCCCTACACCAGTCTGAGGGGGCCAGGGAGGTTTTGTCTGAGGGAGAAATTTCAGATTCAGGGAAAATTTCTCAACAAGCTGAACCTGATGTGATTACATTTAAATTTAAATTGGAACATCTCCGCGCTCTGCTTAAGGAGGTGTTATCCACTCTGGATGATTGTGAAAATTTGGTCATTCCAGAGAAACTATGTAAAATGGACAAGTTCCTAGAGGTCCCGGGGCCCCCCGAAGCTTTTCCTATACCCAAGCGGGTGGCGGACATTGTAAATAAAGAATGGGAAAGGCCCGGTATACCTTTCGTCCCTCCCCCCATATTTAAAAAATTGTTTCCTATGGTCGACCCCAGAAAAGACTTATGGCAGACAGTCCCCAAGGTCGAGGGGGCGGTTTCTACTCTAAACAAACGCACCACTATACCCATAGAAGATAGTTGTGCTTTCAAAGATCCTATGGATAAAAAATTAGAAGGTTTGCTTAAAAAGATGTTTGTTCAGCAAGGTTACCTTCTACAACCAATTTCATGCATTGTTCCTGTCACTACAGCCGCGTGTTTCTGGTTCGATGAGCTAGAAAAGGCGATCAATAATAATTCTTCTTCTTATGAGGAGATTATGGACAGAATTCGTGCTCTCAAATTGGCTAATTCTTTCACCCTAGACGCCACTTTGCAATTGGCTAGGTTAGCGGCGAAAAATTCTGGTTTTGCTATTGTGGCGCGCAGAGCGCTTTGGTTAAAATCTTGGTCAGCGGATGCGTCTTCCAAGAACAAATTGCTTAACATTCCTTTCAAGGGGAAAACGCTGTTTGGCCCTGACTTGAAAGAGATTATCTTTGATATCACTGGGGGCAAGGGCCACGCCCTTCCTCAGGATAGGTCTTTCAAGGCCAAAAATAAACCTAATTTTCGTCCCTTTCGCAGAAACTGACCAGCCCCAAGTGCTACGTCCTCTAAGCAAGAGGGTAATACTTCTCAAGCCAAGCCAGCCTGGAGACCAATGCAAGGCTGGAACAAAGGAAAGCAGGCCAAGAAACCTGCCACTGCTACCAAGACAGCATGAGATGTTGGCCCCCGATCCGGGACCGGATCTGGTGGGGGGCAGACTCTCTCTCTTCGCTCAGGCTTGGGCAAGAGATGTTCTGGATCCTTGGGCGCTAGAAATAGTCTCCCAAGGTTATCTTCTGGAATTCAAGGGGCTTCCCCCAAGGGGGAGGTTCCACAGGTCTCAATTGTCTTCAGACCACATAAAAAAACAGGCATTCTTACATTGTGTAGAAGACCTGTTAAAAATGGGAGTGATTCATCCTGTTCCATTAGGAGAACAAGGGATGGGGTTCTACTCCAATCTGTTCGTAGTTCCCAAAAAAGAGGGAACATTCAGACCAATCTTAGATCTCAAGATCCTAAACAAGTTTCTCAAGGTTCCATCGTTCAAAATGGAAACCATTCGAACTATTCTTCCTTCCATCCAGGAAGGTCAATTCATGACCACGGTGGATTTAAAGGATGCGTATCTACATATTCCTATCCACAAGGAACATCATCGGTTCCTAAGGTTCGCATTCCTGGACAAGCATTACCAGTTTGTGGCACTTCCGTTCGGATTAGCCACTGCTCCAAGGATTTTCACAAAGGTACTAGGGTCCCTTCTAGCGGTGCTAAGACCAAGGGGCATTGCAGTAGTACCTTACTTGGACGACATTCTGATTCAAGCGTCGTCCCTTCCTCAAGCAAAGGCTCACACGGACATTGTCCTGGCCTTTCTCAGATCTCACGGGTGGAAAGTGAATGCAGAAAAAAGTTCTCTGTCTCCGTCAACAAGGGTTCCCTTCTTGGGAACAATAATAGACTCCTTAGAAATGAGGATTTTTCTGACAGAGGCCAGAAAATCAAAACTTCTGAACTCTTGTCAAATACTTCATTCTGTTCCTCTTCCTTCCATAGCGCAGTGCATGGAAGTAATAGGTTTGATGGTAGCGGCAATGGACATAGTTCCTTTTGCACGCATTCATCTAAGACCATTACAACTGTGCATGCTCAGTCAGTGGAATGGGGACTATACAGACTTGTCTCCGACGATACAAGTAAATCAGAGGACCAGAGATTCACTCCGTTGGTGGCTGTCCCTGGACAACCTGTCACAGGGGATGAGCTTCCGCAGACCAGAGTGGGTCATTGTCACGACCGACGCCAGTCTGGTGGGCTGGGGCGCGGTCTGGGGACCCCTGAAAGCTCAGGGTCTTTGGTCTCGGGAAGAATCTCTTCTACCGATAAATATTCTGGAACTGAGAGCGATACTCAATGCTCTCAAGGCTTGGCCTCAGCTAGCAAAGGCCAAGTTCATATGGTTTCAATCAGACAACATGACGACTGTTGCGTACATCAACCATCAGGGGGGAACAAGGAGTGACCAAAATCATTCAATGGGCGGAGACTCACTCCTGCCACTTGTCTGCAATCCACATCCCAGGAGTGGAAAATTGGGAAGCGGATTTTCTGAGTCGTCAGACATTTCATCCGGGGGAGTGGGAACTCCATCCGGAAATCTTTGCCCAAATCACTCAATTGTGGGGCATTCCAGACATGGATCTGATGGCCTCTTGTCAGAACTTCAAGGTTCCTTGCTACGGGTCCAGATCCAGGGATCCCAAGGCGACTCTAGTAAATGCACTAGTAGCACCTTGGACCTTCAAACTAGCTTATGTATTCCCGCCGTTTCCTCTCATCCCCAGGCTGGTAGCCAGGATCAATCAGGAGAGAGCATCGGTGATCTTGATAGCTCCTGCGTGGCCACGCAGGACTTGGTATGCAGACCTGGTGAATATGTCATCGGCTCCACCATGGAAGCTACCTTTGAGACGAGACCTTCTTGTTCAAGGTCCGTTCGAACATCCGAACCTGGTCTCACTCCAACTGACTGCTTGGAGATTGAACGCTTGATCTTATCAAAGCGAGGGTTCTCAGATTCTGTCATTGATACTCTTGTTCAGGCCAGAAAGCCTGTAACTAGAAAAATTTACCACAAAATATGGAAAAAATATATCTGTTGGTGTGAATCTAAAGGATTCCCTTAGGACAAGGTAAAAATTCCTAAGATTCTATCCTTCCTTCAAGAAGGTTTGGAGAAAGGATTATCTGCTAGTTCCTTGAAGGGACAGATTTCTGCCTTGTCTGTGTTACTTCACAAAAAACTGGCATCTGTGCCAGATGTTCAAGCCTTTGTTCAGGCTCTGGTTAGAATCAAGCCTGTTTACAAACCTTTGACTCCTCCTTGGAGTCTCAATTTAGTTCTTTCAGTTCTTCAGGGGGTTCCGTTTGAACCCTTACATTCCGTTGATATTAAGTTATTATCTTGGAAAGTTTTGTTTTTGGTTGCAATTTCTTCTGCTAGAAGAGTTTCAGAATTATCTGCTCTGCAGTGTTCTCCTCCTTATCTGGTGTTCCATGCAGATAAGGTGGTTTTACGTACTAAACCTGGTTTTCTTCCGAAGGTTGTTTCTAACAAAAACATTAACCAGGAGATAGTCGTGCCTTCTTTGTGTCCGAATCCAGTTTCAAAGAAGGAACGTTTGTTGCACAATTTGGATGTTGTTCGTGCTCTAAAATTCTATTTAGATGCTACAAAGGATTTTAGACAAACATCTTCCTTGTTTGTTGTTTATTCTGGTAAAAGGAGAGGTCAAAAAGCAACTTCTACCTCTCTCTTTTTGGATTAAAAGCATCATCAGATTGGCTTACGAGACTGCCGGACGGCAGCCTCCTGAAAGAATCACAGCTCATTCCACTAGGGCTGTGGCTTCCACATGGGCCTTCAAGAACGAGGCTTCTGTTGATCAGATATGTAGGGCAGCGACTTGGTCTTCACTGCACACTTTTACTAAATTTTACAAGTTTGATACTTTTGCTTCTTCTGAGGCTATTTTTGGGAGAAAGGTTTTGCAAGCCGTGGTGCCTTCCATCTAGGTGACCTGATTTGCTCCCTCCCTTCATCCGTGTCCTAAAGCTTTGGTATTGGTTCCCACAAGTAAGGATGACGCCGTGGACCGGACACACCTATGTTGGAGAAAACAGAATTTATGTTTACCTGATAAATTACTTTCTCCAAAGGTGTGTCCGGTCCACGGCCCGCCCTGGTTTTTTAATCAGGTCTGATAATTTATTTTCTTTAACTACAGTCACCACGGTATCATATGGTTTCTCCTATGCAAATATTCCTCCTTTACGTCGGTCGAATGACTGGGGAAGGCGGAGCCTAGGAGGGATCATGTGACCAGCTTTGCTGGGCTCTTTGCCATTTCCTGTTGGGGAGGAGAATATCCCACAAGTAAGGATGACGCCGTGGACCGGACACACCGTTGGAGAAAGTAATTTATCAGGTAAACATAAATTCTGTTTTTTGCATCTCATTGTACATTTTGCTGTGTTTAAACCTGTTGCTCCTCCTTGGAATCTTAACCTTGTTCTTCAGGCTCTGTTTGAGCCGATGCATTCTGTTGATATTAAATTCTTATCTTTTCAAGGTTTTGTTTCTTCTTGCTATTTCTTCTGCTCGCAGAGTGTCTGAGCTTTCAGCTCTACATTATGATTCTCTGTGCCTTTATTTTTCATGCAGATAAGGCAGTCCTTCATACTAAGTTAGGGTTTCTCCCTAAGGTTGTGTTGGATTGAAACATTAATCAGGGAATTGTTGTTCCTTCCTTTTGTCCAAATCCTTCTTTTCAGAAAGAGCGTCTGTTGCGCAACCTGGATGTTGTGCATGCTCTAAATTTTTACCTCCAGGCAACTAAAGATTTTCGGCAATGTTCTGCCCTGTTTGTAGTTTTCTCTGGCAAGCGTAAGGGTCAGAAGGTGACTTCTACTACCCTTTTCCTCTGGTTGAGTAGTGGTATCCTGTTAGCTTACGAGACAGCTGGACAGCAGCGTCATGAGAGAATTACGGCTCATTCCACTAGGGCTGTCTCTTAATCCTAGGCTTTCAAAAATGAAGCTTCTGTAGAGGAGATTTGCAAGGCGTCAACATGGTCCTCCTTGCATACTTTTTCCAAATTCTTCAAATTTGAGGCCTCTTTTGGGAGACGGGTTCTTCAAGCTGTGCTGCCTTATTCTCCCTCCCTTTTTATTCTGTGTCCTCTAGCTTTGGTATTGGTTCCCACTAGTCGTGGACTCTCCATGCCATAGGAAAGAAAACCAAATTTATGCTTACCTGATGAATTTCTTTCTTTCCGGGCATGGAGAGCCCACAACCCTGCCCTCTTTTTAATTTGTCAGGTTTTTTTTTTTTAGTAAACCTCAGGCACCTCTATACCCTTGTGTTTCTTCTTTTTCCATTTTCCTTCGGCTGAATGACTGGGGATTATGGGTAAGGGAAGTTACTATTAAGTTTTGCTGGGATGCTCTTTGCCGCCTCCTGCTGGCAAGGAGTTGAATATTCCACTCGTAATTGGAATCAAGTTGTGGACTCTCCATGCCCCGAAAGAAAGAAATGTATCAGGTAAGCATACATTTTGTTTTACTTTGTTCTTGTGAATTTTGTTGTTGAAGAGATGCCTAGGTAGGTATTGTGCACTTGTCTGGAGCCCGATATTGTAGGAAAAAGTGTTATCTTGTGCTCTTGCAAAACTGCTGCAGGATACCAAGAGAATAAAGTACATTTCTTTCTTGACACAGTGAGTCCACTGATCATCATAATTACTATTGGGAATATCACTACTGACCAGCAGGAGGAGGCAAAGAGCACCACAGCAAAGCTGTTAAATACCACTCCCTTTACCCACAACCCCCAGTCATTCTCTTTGCTTGTATCAGTTACAAGGAAGGGGTAAAGTTAGATGTCTGATTCTTCTATCAAGAGTTTATTTTTTGAACAGTTCAAGTTTGTTCTGTGGTTTAGCTGTAGCCCACTTAAGTCTCTCTTCAGTAGAGCAGTGGTGGCTATTAAACTTTTGGGAACTGGGAGGGTATAATCCCTTCTGTGCCTCCCAGGTTGTGAGCTGTCCTTTGGTAAAAAGACTATGTAGGTTTACTTAGTCCTTTTTTTGTCTGTTTCCACAGGTCCATGTTAGGAAGGAAGCCTTTCAAACCTAGCGAGCTGCCTTACCGCCGGGCAGATTATCATGGAGGTAAGTGCTGTTTTTTATTTTTCTGAGGGTTCAGAAAATGTTGGCACTTATGGGGTTAATCTTTGGAGAACTTGTTTTCTCTTGCAAGGTGTATCCAGTCTACGGATTCATCCTTTACTTGTGGGATATTCTCATTCCCTACAGGAAGTAGCAAAGAGAGCACTCAGCAAAGCTGTCCATATAGCTCCCCCTCTAGCTTCACCCCCCAGTCATTCTCTTTGCTGGCTCTAAGCACTAGGGTCTCTGTCGGGAGTGTAAAGTGAATGTGGTGTTAGAATTGTAGTTTTATTATCTTCAATCAAAAGTTTATTTTAAATGGTACCGGTTTGTACTATTTACTCTCTAGTAGAAAAGTGATGAAGATTTCTACTGAGAGGAAAATGATTTTAGCATGTTGTAACTAAAATCCACTGCTGTTCCCACACAGGACTGAGGAGTACCAGAAAACTTCAGTTGGGGGGAACAGTTTGCAGGGTGATTTGCAATAAGGTATGTTCAGTCATTTATTTCTAGACAAGACTGAGATGATGCTAGAAGGACTGACAATATCCCCATGAGGGGAGGGTAAGCTATGTTCAGACTTAGTAAGGAATTGAATGCTTACATAATAGGGCTAATATACTGGTTGACACTTATTCAGGGCAATCGATTGTTTGGCTAAGGAAAAATCGTTTTGCAAGACACTTTGAAAGCCCTTTTGGGGGTTTTTTTCTGGGGTTATTACCACATGGCTGTTTTTTAGTCACTTAGGAGTGATTTACTAGGCCTCACAGCTCCGGAGTAGAGTGGGAGGGACCTAATTGCCTCAGATGCACAGTTAGAATTGCAGAGAAGTTCATGCTTTTTCACATGGAGGGTCCTGCTGATGTTTGAGGGCCTAAAAGAAGCTATATTCCCCCAAATCTGAACCCTAAGGGAAGGTAGGGCCACAGCAAGTCTGTGGCAAGGTGCTGTAGTGATTTAACCAGGTGTTGGCTTTAGGCTGCTCCGGTTTGGGCATTAAGGGGTTAATCGTTTTGAAACTTGGGGTGCAATCTTATTAAGGCTTTAGCTACATACTGTGAAAATTTCAGAAAGATTGCTGCATTTTTCACCATTTTGTAAAATTGTGTGCTCTAAAGGCACAGTAACGTTTTTTTCAAATTGTGTTTTTTATTTGATTAAAGTGATTCCAAGCCTGTTTGTGTACTCTACTAGTCTGTTAAACATGTCTTACACTAAGGAAAATCCTTGTTCAATGTGTTTAGAAGCCATGGTGGAACCCCCTCTCAGAATGTGTCCCACTTGTACTGATATGTCTATACACTTTAAAGATCATATTGTTGCACTTAAGAATGTGGCCCAAGATGATTCTCAGACTGAAGATAACGAGGGTAGCCCATCTGCCTCTCCCCAAGTGTCGCAACCAGTTACGCCTGCGCAAGCGACGCCTAGTACCTCTAGTGCGTCTAACCCAGGGGTGTCCAAACTTTGCTCTCCAGAGGTTTTGGAACTACATTTCCCATGATGCTCAGCTAGCTAAAATGCTGGCTGAGCATCATCGGAAATGTAGTTCCAAAACCTCTGGAGAGCAAAGTTTGGACACCCCTGGTCTAACCCTTTTACATTACAAGACTTAGCGGCAGTCATGGATAATTCTCTTATAGCCTTCTTATCTAAACTGCCCGTGTTACCTGCAAAGCGTGATAGCTCCGTTTTTAAGAACAGATTATGAGCATTCTGACGCTTTGGTAGCCGTATCCGATATACCCTCACAACGCTCTGAAGTGGGAGCGAGGGATTTGATGTCTGAGGGAGAAGTCTGTCTGGGGAGGAACCCTTCCTGAATCAGATTCAGATACATTGGCTTTTAAATTTAAACTAGAACACCTCCGTGTTTTACTTAGGGAGGTATTAGCTACTCTGGATGACTGTGACCCTTTGGTGATCCCAGAGAAATTGTGTAAAATGGACAAGTACCTAGAGGTCCCTGTTTACACGGATGCGTTTCCGGTCCCTAAGAGGATTGCGGATATCGTTACTAGGGAGTGGGATAGGCCAGGTGTCCCTTTTGTCCCCCCTCCTGTTTTTAAGAAAATGTTCCCCATATCTGACCCCATGCGGGACTCGTGGCAGACGGTCCCTAAGGTGGAGGGGGCTGTTTCTACACTAGCTAAATGCACAACCATACCAATAGAAGACTTATGTGCTTTTAAAGACCCTATGGATAAAAAATTAGAGGGTTTACTTAAGAAAATTTTTGTTCAACAAGGTTTTCTTCTCCAACCTATTGCCTGCATTATTCCTGTAACTACTGCAGCTGCTTTCTGGTTTGAGGCACTGGAAGACTCGCTCCAGACGGAGACCTCATATGAGGAAATTATGGATAGAATTAAGGCTCTAAAGCTAGCTTATTCTTTTATCACTGACGCCGCTTTCCAAATAGCTGTTAGCGGCGAAAAATTCAGGTTTCGCCATTTTGGTGCGCAGGGCGCTATGGCTAAAGTCCTGGTCAGCCGATGTGTCGTCTAAATCCAAGATTTTGAACATTCCTTTCAAAGGGAAGACCCTATTCGGCCTGAATTGAAAGAGATTATTTCAGATATCACCGGGGGAAAAGGCCATGCTCTCTCTCAGGACAAAGCCTTTAAAACAAAGAACAAAGCTAATTTTCGTTCCTTTCGCAATTTCAGGAACAGCCTCGCTTCATCCTCTCCGGCTGCAAAGCAAGAGGGTAACGCTTCACAGCCCAAGGTAAACTGGAAACCTTACCAGGGCTGGAATAAGGGTAAACAGGCCAAAAAGCCTGCAGCTGCCACCAAGACAGCATGATGGGGTAGCCCCTGATCCGGGACCGGATCTAGTAGGGGGGCAGACTCTCTCTCTTCGCTCAGGCCTGGGCAAGAGATGTACATGATCCTTGGGCATTAGAGATTGTAGCCCAGGGATACCTTCTAGAATTCAAGGACTCTCCTCCAAGGGGAAGGTTCCACATTTCTCGTCTGTCTACAGATCAGACAAAGAAAGAGGCGTTTTTACGCTGTGTAGAAGATCTACATACAATGGGAGTGATCCACCCAGTTCCAATTGCAGAACAAGGACTGGGGTTTTACTCAAACCTGTTTGTGGTTCCCAAAAAAAGAAGGAAATTTCAGACCAATCCTGGATCTCAAAATTCTAAACAAATTCCTCAGAGTCCCATCATTCAAGATGGAGACCATTCGGACAATCTTACCTATGATCCAGGAGGGTCAATATATGACTACCGTGGATCTAAAGGATGCGTATCTGCACATTCCTATCCACAAAGATCATCACCAGTTTCTCAGGTTCGCCTTTCTGGACAAGCATTTTCAGTTTGTGGCTCTTCCTTTCGGGTTGGCCACTGCTCCCAGAATTTTCACAAAGGTGCTAGGGTCCCTCCTGGCGGTTCTAAGACCGCGGGACATAGCAGTGGCGCCTTACCTAGACGACATCTTAATTCAGGCGTCAACTTTCCAAAGAACCAAGTCTCACACAGAGATTGTATTGGCCTTTCTGAGGTCTCACGGGTGGAAGGTGAACATCAAAAAGAGTTCTCTCTCCCCCCTCACAAGAGTTCCATTCCTAGGAACCCTGATAGACTCGGTAGAAATGAAAATATTGCTGACGGAGGTCAGAAAGCTAAAACTCTTAACTACTTGCCGAGCTCTTTATTCCATTCCTCGGCCATCTGTGGCTCAGTGCATGGAGACAATCGGACTAATGGTTGCGGCAATGGACATAGTCCCTTTTGCTCGGATACACCTCAGACCACTGCAACTATGCATGCTCAAACAGTGGAATGGGGATTATGCAGATTTGTCTCCTCAAATTCAGTTGGACCAGGAGACCAGAGATTCTCTTCTCTGGTGGTTGTCTCAGGATCACCTGTCTCAAGGAATATGTTTCCGCAGGCCAGAGTGGATCATCGTAACGACCGACGCCAGTCTGTTAGGCTGGGGTGCGGTCTGGGACTCCCTGAAAGCTCAGGGCTTATGGTCTCGGGAAGAAACTCTTCTCCCGATAAACATTCTGGAACTGAGGGCGATATTAAACGCTCTTCAGGCATGGCCTCAACTAGCGGCGCCAAATTCATCAGATTTCAGTCGGACAACATCACGACTGTAGCTTACAATCATCAGGGGGGAACAAAGAGTTCCCTAGCGATGACGGAAGTAACCAAAATAATCAGGTGGGCGGAGGATCACTCCTGCCATCTCTCAGCAATTCACATCCCAGGAGTAGACAACTTGGAGGCGGATTTTCTAAGTCGTCAGACTTTTCACCCGGGGTAGTGGGAACTCCACCCGGAGGTATTTGCCCATCTGAATCAGCTATGGGGCACCCCAGAGTTGGATCTGATGGTGTCCTGTCAGAACACCAAACTTCCTCTCTACGGGTCCAGGTCCCGGGATCCCAAGGCGGTATTTATACCTCCTCTAGCAGCGCCTTGGTCCTTCAATCTGGCTTATGTTTTTCCACCGTTTCCTCTCCTCCCGCGTCTGGTTGCCAGAATCAAGCAGGAGAAGGCTTTGGTGATTCTGATAGCGCCTGCGTGGCCATGCAGGACTTGGTATGCAGACCTAGTGGACATGTCATCTGTCCCACCATGGACACTGCCAATGAGGCAGGATCTTCTAATACAGGGTCCGTTCAAGCATCCAAATTTAGTTTCTCTACGTCTGACTGCTTGGAGATTGAACGCTTAATTCTATCAAAGCGTGGGTTCTCTGAGTCAGTTATAGATACTCTGATTCAGGCTATAAAGCCTGTCACCAGGAAAATCTACCATAAGATATGGCGGAAATATCTTTGTTGGTGTGAATCCAAGGGTTACTCATGGAGTAAGATTAGGATTCCCAGGATATTGTCCTTTCTCCAAGAAGGACTGGAGAAAGGATTGTCAGCTAGTTCCTTAAAAGGACAAATATCTGCTTTGTCTATCCTGTTACACAAGCGTCTGGCAGAGGTACCAGACGTTAAAGCGTTTGCTCAGGCTTTAGTCAGAATCTAGCCTGTCTATAAACCTGTGGCTCCGCCATGGAGTTTGAATCTAGTTCTTTCAGTTCTTCAAGGGGTTCCATTTGAACCTTTACATTCCATAGACATTAAGTTGTTATCTTGGAAAGTTTTTTGTTTTTGATAGCTATCTCTTCTGCTCGAAGAGTTTCAGAATTATCTGCCTTACAGTGTGATTCACCTTACCTGGTGTTCCACGCAGATAAGGTAGTTTTGCGTACCAAGCCTGGTTTTCTTCCTAAAGCTGTTTCTAACAAGAATATTAACCAGGAAATAGTTGTTCCTTCTCTGTGTCCTAATCCATCTTCGAAGAAGGAACGTCTATTACACAATCTTGATGTAGTTTGTGCTTTAAAGTTCTATTTACAAGCAACTAAGGATTTCAGACAAACATCTTCCTTGTTAGTTATCTATTCTGGTAAGAGGAGAGGTCAGAAAGCGACTGCTACCTCTCTCTCCTTTTGGCTGAAAAGCATCATCGGTTTGGCCTATGAGACTACTGGCCAGCAGCCTCCTGAAAGAATTACTGCTCATTCTACCAGAGCAGTGGCTTCCACATGGGCTTTCAAAAATGAGGCTTCTGTTGAACAGATTTGTAAGGCAGCGACTTGGTCTTCGCTGCATACTTTTGCCGAATTTTACAAATTCTATACTTTTGCTTCTTCGGAGGCTATTTTTGGGAGAGAGGTTTTGCAAGCAGTGGTGCCTTCCGTTTAAGGTACCTGTCTTGTTCCCTCCCTTCATCCGTGTCCTAAAGCTTTGGTATTGGTATCCCACAAGTAAAGGATGAATCTGTGGACTGGATACACCTTGCAAGAGAAAACAGAATTTATGCTTACCTGATAAATTACTTTCTCTTGCGGTGTATCCAGTCCACGGCCCGTCCTGGCATTTAAGTCAGGTAAAAAATGTTTTGTTTAAACTACAGTCACCACTGCACCCTATGGTTTCTCCTTTTTCTTCCTAACCTTTGGTCGAATGACTGGGGGGTGGAGCTAGAGGGGGAGCTATATGGACAGCTTTGCTGTGTGCTCTCTTTGCTACTTCCTGTAGGGAATGAGAATATCCCACAAGTAAAGGATGAATCAGTGGACTGGATACACCGCAAGAGAAAGTAATTTGTCAGGTAAGCATAAATTCTGTTTTCTCTTGTAAGGTGTATCCAGTCCACGGATCATCCATTACTTGTGGGATATTCTCCTTCCCAACAGGAAGTTGCAAGAGGATCACCCACAGCAGAGCTGCTATATAACTCCTCCCCTAACTGCCATATCCAGTCATTCTCTTGCAACTCTCAACAAGCATGGAGGTAGTAAGAGGAAAGTGGTGAAATGTAGCTGTTATCTTGCTTCAATCAAAAGTTTGTTATTTTTAAATGGTACCGGAGTTGTACTATTTTGTCCCAGGCAGAAAAATAGAAGAATCTGCCTGTGATTTCTATGATCTTAGCAGGTTGTAACTAAGATCCATTGCTGTTCTAACACATGACTGAAGAGAGAGGTAACTTCGGCGGGGGAATGGCGTGCAGGTTATCCTGCTATGAGGTATGTGCAGTTAAGATTTTTTCTAGAAGATGTGAATGCTTTGAATAAATTTTCTGGAACTGAGAGCGATATTCAATGCTCTTCAGGCTTGGCCTCAGTTAGCAACTCTGAGGTTCAACATCAGGACTGTGGCTTACATCAACCATCAAGGGGGAACAAGGAGTTCCCTAGCGATGTTAGAAGTCTCAAAGATAATTCGCTGGGCAGAGATTCACTCTTGCCACCTATCAGCTATCCATATCCCAGGTGTAGAGAACTGGGAGGTGGATTTTCTAAGTCATCAGACTTTTCATCCGGGGGAGTGGGAACTCCATCCGGAGGTGTTTGCACAATTGATTCATCGTTGGGGCAAACCAGAACTGGATCTCATGGCGTCTCGCCGGAACGCCAATCTTCCTTGTTACGGATCCAGGTCCAGGGACCCCAAGGCAATGCTGATAGATGCTCTAGCAGCGCCTTGGTCCTTCAACCTGGCTTATGTGTTTCCACCGTTTCCTCTGCTCCCTCGTCTGATTGCCAAAATCAAGCAGGAGAGAGCATTGGTGATCTTGATAGCGCCTGCGTGGCCACGCAGGACTTGGTATGCAGTTCTGGTGGACATGTCATCCTTTCCACCATGGACTCTGCCGCTGAGACAGGACCTTCTACTTCAAGGTCCTTTCAACCATCCAAATCTAATATCTCTGAGGCTGACTGCCTGGAGATTGAAAGCTTGATTTTATCAAAGCGTGGTTTCTCCGAGTCAGTCATTGATACCTTAATTCAGGCACGAAAGCCTGTCACCAGGAAGATCTATCATAAGATATGGCGTAAATATCTTTATTGGTGTGAATCCAAGGGCTACTCATGGAGTAAGGTCAGGATTCCCAGGATATTATCTTTTCTCCAAGAAGGATTGGAGAAAGGATTGTCAGCTAGTTCCTTAAAGGGACAGATTTCTGCACTATCTATTCTTTTGTACAAGCATCTGGCGGATGTCCCAGACGTTCAGGCATTTTGTCAGGCTTTAGTTAGAATCAAGCCTGTGTTTAAACCTGTTGCTCCACCTTGGAGCTTAAATTTGGTTCTTAAAGTTCTTCAGGGGGTTCCGTTTGAACCTCTTCATTCCATAGATATCAAACTTTTATCTTGGAAAGTTCTTTTTTTGGAAGCCATTTCCTCGGCTCGTAGAGTTTCCGAGTTATCTGCCTTACAATGTGATTCTCCTTATCTGATCTTCCATGCAGATAAGGTAGTTCTGCGTACCAAACCTGGGTTTTTACCTAAGGTGGTATCTAATAAGAATATCAATCAAGAGATTGTTGTTCCGTCTTTGTGTCCTAATCCTTCTTCAAAGAAGGAACGTCTATTACACAATCTGGACGTGGTTCGTGCTTTAAAGTTTTACTTACAAGCTACTAAAGATTTTCGTCAAACATCTGCTTTGTTGGTTGTCTACTCTGGACACAGGAGAGGTCAAAAGGCTTCGGCAACCTCTCTTTCTTTTTGGCTAAGAAGCATAATCCGCTTAGCCTATGAGACTGCTGGCCAGCAGCCTCCAGAAATGAATACAGCTCATTCTACTAGAGCTGTGGCTTCCACATGGGCCTTTAAAAATGAGGCTTCTGTTGAACAGATTTGCAAGGCAGCGACTTGGTCTTCGCTTCATACTTTTTCAAAATTCTACAAATTTGATACTTTTGCTTCTTCGGAGGCTTTTTTTGGGAGAGAGGTTTTATAGGCAGTGGTACCTTCCGTTTAAGTACCTGCCTTGTCCCTCCCTTCATCTGTGTACTTTAGCTTTGGTATTGGTATCCCACAAGTAATGGATGATCTGTGGACTGGATACACCTTACAAGAGAAAACATAATTTATGCTTACCTGATAAATTTATTTCTCTTGTGGTGTATCCAGTCCACGGCCTGCCCTGTCATTTTAAGGAAGGTATTTTTTTAATTTTCAACTACAGTCACCACTGCACCCTATGGTTTCTCCTTTCTCTGCTTGTTTTCGGTCAAATGACTGGATATGGCAGTTAGGGGAGGAGCTATATAGCAACTTTGCTGTGGGTGATCCTCTTGCAACTTCCTGTTGGAAAGGAGAATATCCCACAAGTAATGGATGATCCGTGGACTGGATACACCACAAGAGAAATAAATTTATCAGGTAAGCATGAATTATGTTTTATATGTGGGCAGTTTTTTATGGGGCACTGTGAGGACAGTCTGACTTATGTTTAGCAGACGATTTTTATTTTTTGTTTGGCTCTGTTTGGGAGTGTTTGTTTTTGTACTCCTTATTTGGCTTCTTTATTAGTTTGGCATTTAGTTTGTGTGATTCTCTGGTCAGCCTTAGTCAGCTGACAGTTCATTTGGCAATTTTTATTCTTCCCTGCGCCTGTTTGTAGTAATGTCTGCCGGGAGGAGTTTGCATACGCCCACATTTGAGCGGGGCTTCTACAGCGCAAGTTTTGCGTGCAGTTTGAGGAGGAAGTGTTCTACTAGGTCTTCCTGTCGGCTCCGGTCATTCTGATGAGGTAGTTCTCAGGTGCGGTCAGTCTGGAGAGCGGGTGGTAATCGTGGGAGAGTCCGGATCATCTCTGCTAAATTACTCTTTAATCCAGTCTGTGGGAGGACAGGTTAGCACCTCAGCAAGGCGTGTTGAGGTGCTGCAGGGTTCTATTTTGTATTTTTTTCTGAGTTATATGTTTAACGTTGGTCTCTTAAAGGGACAGTAACGTTTAAAAAAAAAAAAATTTGCTGCTTCAATTTTGACTTTTTGAATTTGCCTTTTTGTGTTAGGATGGATCAAGAGGACTTGCAAGATGTTACTTGCTCTTTATGCCTTGACGGTAATGTGAAGCCACCTATCCCTTTCTGTTCCTCATGTATAGAGAGAACAGTTCAGTATAGGGATAGACTTTTTGATTCAGAGCCTTCATTTGCTATGGATAATGTTGTTCAGGAGTTTCCTGTTCAAGCTATACCGCAGCTTTCTCCCCAATCACCCCAATCTCAATCCTCTTCTCATGTAGTGCCCTGCGTCTCGTCTCAGGTTGTTTTTTTATTGCGGGATATGGCTACTCGCATATCCTCTGCTGTATCTGAGGCTTTGTCTGTTTTCTTCTATAAGATACGACGAGTCCACTGATTCATCCTTTACTTGTGGGATATTATCCTCCTGCTAACAGGAAGTGGCAAAGAGCACCACAGCAGATCTGTCTATATAGCTCCTCCCTTGACTCCACCCCCCAGTCATTCTCTTTGCCTACTCTAAGTAATAAGAAGGGTAAAGTGAAAGAGGTGATAAAATGTTAGTTTTTATTTCTCCAACATTGGTGTGTCCGGTCCACGGCGTCATCCATTACTTGTGGGAAATGTTCTCCCCCACAGGGAAAGGCAAGGAGAGCACACAGCAAGAGCTGTCCATATAGCTCCCCCTCTGGCTCCGCCCCCCAGTCATTCTCCTTGCCGCTCTGAACAAGTAGCATCTACCAATGGGATGGCGAGGAGTTTGTGGTGTTAGTTGTAGTTTTTTATTCTTCTATCAAGAGTTTGTTATTTTAAAATAGTGCTGGCTTGTACTATTTACTCTAACAGAAAAGTGATGAAGATTTCTGTTTAAGAGGGCTATGATTTTAGCACAAGTAACTAAAATCCATTACTGTTACCACGCAGGACTGTTGAAACAAGAGAACTTCAGTTGGGGCTAACAGTTTGCAGACTCATCTGCTTCAGGTATGACTAGTCTCCTTCTAACAACACAGGCTAATGCTAGATGACAGTCATTTTTCCCCTCAGGGGAAACGGTAAGCCATTTTTCTTTCACCTCAGCAAAAAAGATAACAGGCTTCCCCTTTTTGTTTTTTATGCTGGTAGACACTGTTAGGGGCTAAATCGATTGGTTTTTATTACAATATTATACCATTTGAAATATTTTATAAGCTCACATACACTTGGGAACGTTTTTTATTGATCTGGCTTGTTTTAAACACCTAAATCTAGTCAGGAAGGCCCCTTCACTCTAGTGTGCTGAGAGAGGAAGCCTCATTTTGGCACTTCAGCTGTGCAGTTGAATTTCAAGGCAGTGCATGCAGATTCATGTGAGAGGGTCCTGTGGTTCAGAAAGTGACTCCAAAAGGCTTTTTTTCTGTGAATGGTGACCCCCTAAGGAAGGTAAAAAGCTGCAGCAAGGCTGTAGCTGGGATTGTGGTGTGTAAAAATGGTTTGCTTGTTTTAAGAGCTAGAGTCTCCATATTTGCTGTGCAATACTTTCTAAGCATTAAGACACTGGGGTCCAAATTTCAGAAAAATCGGATATTGCCTTCATAGTTTTTTGAACATTCAGAAATAAATGTGTCATTTTATTATTTAAAGAGACAGTAACGTTTTTGTTTAAAATCGTTTTTATTGCATTGTTTGCCTGCCTAAATCTGTTTAACATGTCTGTTCCATCAGATAACCTATGTTCTGTGTGTATAGAGACAAATGTGGTTCCCCCTTCGAGTGTTTGTGATAATTGCGCCATAGCGTCCAAACAAAATCAGGACAGCTCTGTTATTTTTCATAATGTTGCCCAAGATGATTTATCTAATGAAGGTAGTGGGGATAGCTCTACATCCTCTCCTTCTGTGTCTACACCAGCTTTGCCCGCGCAGGCGACACCTAGCGCGCCAGTGCTTATTTCTATGCAACAATTATCAGCAGTAGTGGATAATTCTATAGCAAATATTTTATCCAAACTGCCAGTTTTTCAGAGAAAGCGTGATTGTTCAGTTTTAAATACAGATAAAAAGGATGAACAATCAGACGCTGACGATGCCTTATCTATTTTACCCTCACATCAATCGGAATTGGCTGTGAGGGAAGGGCTGTCTGAGGGTGAAATTTCAGACTCAGGAAAAATTTCTCAACAGGCAGAACCTGATCTAGTGGCATTTAAGTTTAAGCTAGAACATCTCCGCGCTTTGCTTAAGGAGGTATTAGCTACTCTGGATGACTGTGATTCCATGGTAGTACCAGAGAAGTTGTGCAAATTGGACAAATTTTTAGAGGTCCCAGTGCACGACGGCGCTTTTCCAATACCTAAGAGGGTAGCGAACATAGTGGAAAAGGAGTGGGCGAAGCCAGGTGTACCCTTTGCCCCACCTCCTATATTTAAGAAAATGTTTCCCATAGTAGACCCTAGAAGGGACGCATAGCAAACGGTCCCGAAGGTTGAGGGAGCTGTTTCAACACTAGCGAAGTGCACAACTATTCCTATAGAGGACAGCTGCGCTTTCAAAGATCCTATGGATAAAAAATTGGAAGGATTGCTTAAAAAGATTTTTGTTCAGCAAGGGTTCATCCTTCAACCAGCTACGTGTGTTATTACTGTCACTTTAGCGGCATCCTTTTGGTTCGAAGAACTAGAAAGGTCGCTCCAGAAAGAGACTTCCTATGAAGAAGTCATGGACAGAATTCACGCATTAAAGTTAGCTAATTCCTTTATATTGGATGCCGCCTTTCAAATAACGAAATTGGCGGCGAAAAACTCAGGTTTTGCTATAGTAGCGCGGAGGGCGCTTTGGCTAAAATCCTGGTCGGCAGACGTGTCGTCCAAGACTAAGTTACTGAATATTCCTTTCAAGGGTAAGACCCTTTTTGGGCCGGAATTGAAGGAAATTATTTCAGACATCACTGGGGGTAAGGGCCATGCCCTCCCACAGGATAGGCCTTTTAAGGCTAAGAACAAGTCTAATTTTCGTTCCTTTCACAATTTCAGGAACGGACCGGCTAATAACTCCACTGCCGCTAGACAAGAAGGTAACGCGGCCCAGCCCAAACCCGCTTGGAAGCCCATGCAAGGCTGGAACAAGGGTAAACAAACCAAGAAACCTGCTGCTGCTACCAAGACAGCATGAAGGGGTAGCCCCCTATCCGGGACCGGATCTGGTAGGGGGCAGACTATCTCTCTTCGCTCAGGCTTGGGCAAGAGATGTTCTGGATCCCTGGGCACTAGAGATAGTTTCCAAGGGATACCTGTTAGAATTCAAGGGACTTCCTCCAAAGGGAAGGTTCCACCTGTCTCGCTTATCTTCAGACCAGATAAAGAAACAGGCATTCTTACATTGTGTAAGAGACCTATCAAAGATGGGAGTGATAAACCCAGTCCCCTCCGGGGAACAAGGTCTAGGGTTTTACTCAAACCTGTTTGTGGTTCCCAAAAAAAGAGGGAACTTTCAGGCCAATTCTGGATTTAAAGATATTAAACAAGTTCCTCAGAGTTCCATCCTTCAAGATGGAAACCATTCGGACAATCTTACCAACAATCCAGCAGGGTCAATTTCTTTCATGTAATTAACAAGAGTCCATGAGCTAGTGACGTATGGGATATACATTCCTACCAGGAGGGGCAAAGTTTCCCAAACCTTAAAATGCCTATAAATACACCCCTCACCACACCCACAAATCAGTTTTACAAACTTTGCCTCCAAGGGAGGTGGTGAAGTAAGTTTGTGCTAGATTCTACGTTGATATGCGCTCCGCAGCAAGTTGGAGCCCGGTTTTCCTCTCAGCGTGCAGTGAATGTCAGAGGGATGTGAAGAGAGTATTGCCTATTGAATGCAGTGATCTCCTTCTACGGGGTCTATTTCATAAGGTTCTCTGTTATCGGTCGTAGAGATTCATCTCTTACCTCCCTTTTCAGATCGACGATATACTCTTATATTTACCATTTCCTCTACTGATTCTCGTTTCAGTACTGGTTTGGCTTTCTACAAACATGTAGATGAGTGTCCTGGGGTAAGTAAGTCTTATTTTCTGTGACACTCTAAGCTATGGTTGGGCACTTTATTTATAAAGTTCTAAATATATGTATTCAAACATTTATTTGCCTTGTCTCAGAATGTTCAACTTTCCTTATTTTCAGACAGTCAGTTTCATATTTGGGATTATGCATTGAATTATCATATTTTTTCTTACCTCAAAAATTTGACTTTTTTCCCTGTGGGCTGTTAGGCTCGCGGGGGCTGAAAATGCTTCATTTTATTGCGTCATTCTTGGCGCGGACTTTTTTGGCGCAAAAATTCTTTTCCGTTTCCGGCGTCATACGTGTCGCCGGAAGTTGCGTCATTTTTTGACGTTATTTTGCGCCAAAAATGTCGGCGTTCCGGATGTGGCGTCATTTTTGGCGCCAAAAGCATTTAGGCGCCAAATAATGTGGGCGTCTTATTTGGCGCTAAAAAATATGGGCGTCGCTTTTGTCTCCACATTATTTCAGTCTCATTTTTCATTTGCTTCTGGTTGCTAGAAGCTTGATGTTTGGCATTTTTTCCCATTCCTGAAACTGTCTTATAAGGAATTTGATCTATTTTGCTTTATATGTTGTTTTTTCTCTTACATATTGCAAGATGTCTCACGTTGCATCTGAGCCAGAAGATACTACAGGAAAACCACTGCCTGCTGGATCTACCAAAGCTAAGTGTATCTGCTGTAAACTTTTGGTAGCTATTCCTCCAGCTGTTGTTTGTAATAATTGTCATGACAAACTTGTTAAAGCAGATAATATTTCCTTTAGTGATGTACCATTGCCTGTTGCAGTTCCCTCAACATCTAAGGTGCAGAATGTTCCTGATAACATAAGAGATTTTGTTTCTGAATCCATAAAGAAGGCTTTGTCTGTTATTTCTCCTTCTAGTAAACGTAAAAAGTCTTTTAAATCTTCTCTCTCTACAGATGAATTTTTAAATGAACACCATCATTCTGATTCTTTGGACTCTTCTGGTTCAGAGGATTCTATCTCAGAGATTGATGCTGATAAATCTTCATATTTATTTAAGATGGAATTTATTCGCTCTTTACTTAAAGAAGTACTAATTGCTTTAGAAATAGAGGATTCTAGTCCTCTTGATACTAATTCTATACGTTTGGATAAGGTTTTTAAAGCTCCTGCGGTTATTCCAGAAGTCTTTCCTGTTCCTAATGCCATTTCTGCTGTAATTTCCAAGGAATGGGATAAATTCGGTAATTCATTTACTCCTTCTAAACGTTTTAAGCAATTATATCCTGTTCCGCCTGACAGGTTAGAATTTTGGGACAAAATCCCTAAAGTTGATGGGGCTATTTCTACCCTTGCTAAACGTACTACCATTCCTACGTCAGATGGTACCTCGTTTAAGGATCCTTTAGATAGAAAAATTGAATCTTTTCTAAGAAAAGCTTATCTATGTTCAGGTAATCTTCTTAGACCTGCTATATCATTGGCTGATGTTGCTGCAGCTTCAACTTTTTGGTTGGAAACTCTAGCGCAACAAGTAACAAATCGTGATTCTCATGATATTATTATTCTTCTCCAGCATGCTAATAATTTCATCTGTGATGCCATTTTTGATATTATTAGAGTTGATGTTAGGTTTATGTCTCTGGCTATCTTAGCCAGAAGAGCTTTATGGCTTAAGACCTGGAATGCTGATATGGCTTCTAAATCAACTCTACTTTCCATTTCTTTCCAGGGAAACAAATTATTTGGTTCTCAGTTGGATTCTATTATTTCAACTGTTACTGGTGGGAAAGGAACTTTTTTACCACAGGATAAAAAGTCTAAAGGTAAAAACAGGGCTAACAATCGTTTTCGTTCCTTTCGTTTCAACAAAGAACAAAAGCCTGATCCTTCGTCCTCAGGAGCAGTTTCAGTTTGGAAACCATCTCCAGTCTGGAATAAATCCAAGCCTGCTAGAAAGGCAAAGCCTGCTTCTAAGTTCACATGAAGGTACGGCCCTCATTCCAGTTCAGCTGGTAGGGGGCAGGTTACGTTTTTTCAAAGAAATTTGGATCAATTCTGTTCACAATCTTTGGATTCAGAACATTGTTTCAGAAGGGTACAGAATTGGTTTCAAGATGAGACCTCCTGCAAAGAGATTTTTTCTTTCCCATGTCCCAGTAAATCCAGTGAAAGCTCAAGCATTTCTGAATTGTGTTTCAGATCTAGAGTTGGCTGGAGTAATTATGCCAGTTCCAGTTCCGGAACAGGGGATGGGGTTTTATTCAAATCTCTTCATTGTACCAAAGAAGGAGAATTCCTTCAGACCAGTTCTGGATCTAAAATTATTGAATCGTTATGTAAGGATACCAACGTTCAAGATGGTAACTGTAAGGACTATATTGCCTTTTGTTCAGCAAGGGAATTATATGTCCACAATAGATTTACAGGATGCATATCTGCATATTCCGATTCATCCAGATCATTATCAGTTCCTGAGATTCTCTTTTCTAGACAAGCATTACCAATTTGTGGCTCTACCGTTTGGCCTTGCTACAGCTCCAAGAATTTTCA
This sequence comes from Bombina bombina, assembly GCF_027579735.1. Classification (NCBI taxonomy): domain Eukaryota; kingdom Metazoa; phylum Chordata; class Amphibia; order Anura; family Bombinatoridae; genus Bombina; species Bombina bombina. Next base: position 480,268,181 of record NC_069499.1, read on the forward strand.
CAAAGATTCTCGGTGCCCTTCTGTCTGTAATCAGAGAACAGGGTATTGTGGTATTTCCTTATTTGGACGATATCTTGGTACTTGCTCAGTCTTTACATTTAGCAGAGTCTCATACGAATCGACTTGTGTTGTTTCTTCAAGATCATGGTTGGAGGATCAATTTACCAAAAAGTTCTTTGATTCCTCAAACAAGGGTAACCTTTCTGGGTTTTCAGATAGATTCAGTGTCCATGACTCTGTCTTTAACAGACAAGAGACGTCTAAAATTGATTACAGCTTGTCGAAACCTTCAGTCTCAATCATTCCCTTCGGTAGCCTTATGCATGGAAATTCTAGGTCTTATGACTGCTGCATCGGACGCGATCCCCTTTGCTCGTTTTCACATGCGACCTCTTCAGCTATGTATGCTGAACCAATGGTGCAGGGATTACACGAAGATATATCAATTAATATCTTTAAAACCGATTGTTCGACACTCTCTAACGTGGTGGACAGATCACCTTCGTTTAATTCAGGGGGCTTCTTTTGTTCTTCCGACCTGGACTGTAATTTCAACAGATGCAAGTCTCACAGGTTGGGGAGCTGTGTGGGGATCTCTGACGGCACAAGGAGTTTGGGAATCTCAGGAGGTGAGATTACCGATCAATATCTTGGAACTCCGTGCAGTTTTCAGAGCTCTTCAGTTTTGGCCTCTTCTGAAGAGAGAATCGTTCATTTGTTTTCAGACAGACAATGTCACAACTGTGGCATACATCAATCATCAAGGAGGGACTCACAGTCCTCTGGCTATGAAAGAAGTATCTCGAATTTTGGTTTGGGCGGAATCCAGCTCCTGTCTAATCTCTGCGGTTCATATCCCAGGTGTAGACAATTGGGAAGCGGATTATCTCAGTCGCCAAACGTTGCATCCGGGCGAATGGTCTCTTCACCCAGAGGTATTTCTTCAGATTGTTCAAATGTGGGGGCTCCCAGAGATAGATCTGATGGCCTCTCATCTAAACAAGAAACTTCCCAGGTATCTGTCCAGATCCCGGGATCCTCAGGCGGAGGCAGTGGATGCATTATCACTTCCTTGGAAGTATCATCCTGCCTATATCTTTCCGCCTCTAGTTCTTCTTCCAAGAGTAATCTCCAAGATTCTGAGGGAATGCTCGTTTGTTCTGCTAATAGCTCCGGCATGGCCTCACAGGTTTTGGTATGCGGATCTTGTCCGTATGGCATCTTGCCAACCATGGACTCTTCCGTTAAGACCAGACCTTCTGTCACAAGGTCCTTTTTTCCATCCGGATCTGAAATCCTTAAATTTAAAGGTATGGAGATTGAACGCTTGATTCTTGGTCAAAGAGGTTTCTCTGACTCCGTGATTAATACTATGTTACAGGCTCGTAAATCTGTATCTCGAGAGATATATTATAGAGTCTGGAAGACTTATATTTCTTGGTGTCTTTCTCATCATTTTTCTTGGCATTCTTTTAGAATACCGAGAATTTTACAGTTTCTTCAGGATGGTTTAGATAAGGGTTTGTCCGCAAGTTCTTTGAAAGGACAAATCTCCGCTCTTTCTGTTCTTTTTCACAGAAAGATTGCTATTCTTCCTGATATTCATTGTTTTGTACAAGCTTTGGTTCGTATAAAACCTGTCATTAAATCAATTTCTCCTCCTTGGAGTTTGAATTTGGTTCTGGGAGCTCTTCAAGCTCCTCCGTTTGAACCTATGCATTCATTGGACATTAAATTACTTTCTTGGAAAGTTTTGTTCCTTTTGGCCATCTCTTCTGCTAGAAGAGTTTCTGAATTATCTGCTCTTTCTTGTGAGTCTCCTTTTCTGATTTTTCATCAGGATAAGGCGGTGTTGCGAACTTCTTTTGAATTTTTACCTAAAGTTGTGAATTCCAACAACATTAGTAGAGAAATTGTGGTTCCTTCATTATGTCCTAATCCTACGAATTCTAAGGAGAAATCGTTGCATTCTTTGGATGTTGTTAGAGCTTTGAAATATTATGTTGAAGCTACGAAATCTTTCCGTAAGACTTCTAGTCTATTTGTTATCTTTTCCGGTTCTAGGAAAGGCCAGAAAGCTTCTGCCATTTCTTTGGCATCTTGGTTGAAATCTTTAATTCATCTTGCCTATGTTGAGTCGGGTAAAATTCCGCCTCAGAGAATTACAGCTCATTCTACTAGGTCAGTATCTACTTCCTGGGCGTTTAGGAATGAAGCTTCGGTTGACCAGATCTGCAAAGCAGCAACTTGGTCCTCTTTGCATACTTTTACTAAATTCTACCATTTTGATGTATTTTCTTCTTCTGAAGCAGTTTTTGGTAGAAAAGTTCTTCAGGCAGCGGTTTCAGTTTGAATCTTCTGCTTATGTTTTTCGTTAAACTTTATTTTGGGTGTGGATTATTTTCAGCAGGAATTGGCTGTCTTTATTTTATCCCTCCCTCTCTAGTGACTCTTGTGTGGAAAGATCCACATCTTGGGTAGTCATTATCCCATACGTCACTAGCTCATGGACTCTTGTTAATTACATGAAAGAAAACATAATTTATGTAAGAACTTACCTGATAAATTCATTTCTTTCATATTAACAAGAGTCCATGAGGCCCACCCTTTTTTGTGGTGGTTATGATTTTTTTGTATAAAGCACAATTATTCCAATTCCTTATTTTATATGCTTCGCACTTTTTTTCTTATCACCCCACTTCTTGGCTATTCGTTAAACTGATTTGTGGGTGTGGTGAGGGGTGTATTTATAGGCATTTTAAGGTTTGGGAAACTTTGCCCCTCCTGGTAGGAATGTATATCCCATACGTCACTAGCTCATGGACTCTTGTTAATATGAAAGAAATGAATTTATCAGGTAAGTTCTTACATAAATTATGTTTTTTGACTACCGTGGATCTGAAGGATGCGTATCTGCATATCCCAATCCACAAATCTCATCATCAGTTCCTGAGGTTCGCCTTTCTGGACAAACATTACCAGTTTGTGGCTCTTCCATTCGGTTTAGCCACCGCTCCCAGAATTTTCACAAAGGTGCTAGGGTCCCTTCTAGCGGTCCTAAGACCGAGGGGCATCGCTGTAGCACCTTATCTAGACGACATCCTAATCCAAGCGTCGTCTCTTTCCAAAGCGAGGGCTCATACAGACATTGTGTTGGCTTTTCTCAGATCTCACGGGTGGAAAGTGAACATAGAAAAAAGTTCACTGTCGCCGTCCACAAGGGTTCCTTTTCTGGGAACAATAATAGATTCTGTGGAAATGAAGATCTTTCTCACAGACGTCAGAAAGACAAAGCTTCTAAAAGCTTGTCGAGTTCTTCACTCTATTCCTCAACCCTCCATAGCTCAATGCATGGAAGTAATAGGACTAATGGTCGCAGCAATGGATGTGGTTCCTTTTGCTCGAATTCATCTAAGACCATTACAGCTGTGCATGCTCAATCAGTGGAATGGGGACTATACAGACTTGTCTCCCCAAATTCAAGTAGACCAGGTAACCAGGGACTCACTTCTCTGGTGGTTGACCCAGGATCACCTGTCTCAGGGAATGAGTTTCCGCAGACCGGAGTGGGTCATCGTCACGACAGACGCCAGCCTCTTGGGGTGGGGCGCGGTCTGGGACTCTCTGAAAGCTATGGGCCTATGGTAGCGGGAAGAGTCGCTTCTCCCGATAAACATTTTGGAACTAAGAGCAATATTCTATGCGCTCCTGGCTTGGCCTCAGCTAGCGGAAGCCAGGTTCATAAGATTTCAGTCGGACAACATAATGACTGTTGCGTACATCAATCATCAGGGGGGAACAAAGAGTTCCCTAGCGATGAAGGAAGTAACCAAGATAATCCAATTGGCAGAGAATCACTCATGCCATCTCTCTGCTATTCACACCCAGGAGTAGACAACTGGGAGGCGGACTATTTGAGTCGTCAGACTTTCCATCCGGGGGAGTGGGAACTCCATCCGGAGGTCTTTGCTCAGTTAACCCAATTATGGGGCATTCCAGACATGGATCTAATGGCGTCCCGTCAGAACTTCAAGATTCCTTGCTACGGGTCCAGATCCAGGGATCCCAAGGCGACTCTAGTGGATGCATTAGTGGCGCCTTGGTCGTTCAACCTAGCATATGTGTTTCCACCGTTTCCTCTCCTCCCCAGGGTCATAGCCAGGATCAAACAGGAGAAGGCCTCGGTGATTCTGATAGCTCCTGCGTGGCCACGCAGGACTTGGTATGCAGACCTGGTGAATATGTCATCGGCTCCACCATGGAAGCTACCTTTGAGACAGGATCTTCTAGTACAAGGTCCATTCGAACATCCCAATCTAGTTTCTCTGCAGCTGACTGCTTGGAAATTGAACGCTTGATTTTATCCAAGCGTGGGTTTTCAAATTCTGTGATTGATACTCTGGTCCAAGCCAGAAAACCTGTGACTAGAAGGATTTACCATAAAATATGGAAAAAATATATCTGTTGGTGTGAATCCAAAGGATTCTCCTGGAGTAAGATTAAAATTCCAAAGATTCTCTCCTTTCTCCAAGAAGGTTTGGATAAAGGATTGTCAGCTAGTTCTCTAAAAGGACAGATTTCTGCATTATCCGTCTTGTTGCACTAACGACTGGCAGCTTTGCCAGATGTACAAGCTTTTGTTCAGGCTTTTGTTAGAATCAAGCCTGTTTACAGACCCATGACTCCTCCTTGGAGTCTAAATTTAGTTCTTTCAGTTCTTCAAGGGGTTCCGTTTGAACCTTTACATTCCATAGATATTAAGTTACTATCTTGGAAAGTTCTGTTTTTGGTTGCTATTTCTTCTGCTAGAAGAGTTTCTGAATAATCTGCTTTGCAGTGTGATCCACCCTATCTGGTGTTCCATTCAGATAAGGTTGTTTTGCGTACTAAGCCTGGTTTTCTTCCAAAAGTTGTTTCCGAGAACATCAACCAGGAAATAGTTGTTCCTTCTTTGTGTCCGAATCCAGTTTCAAAGAAGGAACGTTTATTACACAATTTAGATGTTGTTCGTGCTTTAAAGTTCTATTTAGAAGCAACAAAAGATTTTAGACAAACCTCATCCTTGTTTGTCGTTTACTCTGGTAAGAGGAGAGGTCAAAAAGCTACTGCTACCTCTCTCTCTTTCTGGCTGAAAAGCATTATCCGCTTGGCTTATGAGACTGCCGGACGGCAGCCTCCTGACCGTATCACAGCTCACTCTACTAGGGCTGTGGCTTCCACATGGGCCTATAAGAACGAGGCTTCTGTTGATCAGATATGTAAGGCAGCGGCTTGGTCTTCTCTGCACACTTTTGCCAAATTCTACAAATTTGATACTTATGCTTCTTCGGAGGCTATTTTTGGGAGAAAGGTTTTGCAAGCCGTGGTGCCTTCTGTTTAGGTAACCTGATTTGCTCCCTCCCTTCATCCGTGTCCTAAAGCTTTGGTATTGGTTCCCACAAGTAATGGATGACGCCGTGGACCGGACACACCAATGTTGGAGAAAACAGAATTTATGCTTACCTGATAAATTACTTTCTCCAATGGTGTGTCCGGTCCACGGCCCGCCCTGTTTTTTTTTTTAATCAGGTTGAAAATTTTTTTTCTTTATACACTACAGTCACCACGGCACCCTATAGTTTCTCCTTTTTCTCCTAACCGTCGGTCGAATGACTGGGGTCTAGAGCCAGAGGGGGAGCTATATGGACAGCTCTTGCTGTGTGCTCTCCTTGCCTTTCCCTGTGGGGGAGAACATTTCCCACAAGTAATGGATGACGCCGTGGACCGGACACACCGTTGGAGAAAGTAATTTATCAGGTAAGCATAAATTCTGTTTTTCTTCAAGCAAGAGTTTTTTTTATTATAAATGGTACCGGTGTGTACTATTTTCCCTCAGGCAGCAGATGGATGAAGACTTCTGCCTGGAGGCTGATGATCTTACAGTTGTTGCTAAGATCCAGAGCAGTTCCCACAGAATGGCTGAGGAGTACTTAAGAAACTTCAGTGTGAGGAACGTTTTTCATGCTATAAGCAGTGAGGTATGTGCAGTCATTTTTTTCTAGAGAGACTGTGTTATTTCAGAATTGGCTGACGGTATCCCCATGAGGGAGAGGGTAAGCAGTGATCATAAAGTATAAAGAGGGGTATTACTGAGCTTACATATATGGGCTATAAAAAAATGGTCGACAATGCTGTTGGAATGTTTGTGGGCAAACGTTTACATGACTGGGAGTGCAGATAACGTTTTTTATGAGACGTTTTTATGCTTTATTAAGAAGGGTACACATGGCTTAATTTATGGGTATATGAACCCACATGGCTAGGTTTTAGACCGCTCTGGTGCGGTTAATTTAGGCTGTGAGACATCGAGTGAGATGGAGGGGGCCTATTTTCGCGCCTCAGTTGCGCAGTTGTTTTTCTCAGGCAAGCAGCAAGCTCTAACTCCGGTGGGCCTTTTTGAGCAGTATTGGGCCAAAGCGAAGGTTTAACCCGGTTTTCTCCAACATAGGTGTGTCCGGTCCACGGCGTCATCCTTACTTGTGGGATATTCTCTTCCCCAACAGGAAATGGCAAAGAGCCCAGCAAAGCTGGTCACATGATCCCTCCTAGGCTCCGCCTACCCCAGTCATTCTCTTTGCCGTTGTACAGGGAGGGCCAAGTTCATACGGTTTCAATCAGACAACATGACAACTGTTGCGTACATCAACCATCAGGGGGGAACAAGGAGTTCCCTGGCGATGGAAGAAGTGACCAAAATCATTCTATGGGCGGAGTCTCACTCCTGCCACCTGTCTGCAATCCACATCCCAGGAGTGGAAAATTGGGAAGCGGATTTTCTGAGTCGTCAGACATTGCATCCGGGGGAGTGGGAACTCCATCCGGAAATCTTTGCCCAAATCACTCAACTGTGGGGCATTCCAGACATGGATCTGATGGCCTCTCGTCAGAACTTCAAAGTTCCTTGCTACGGGTCCAGATCCAGGGATCCCAAGGCGGCTCTAGTAGATGCACTAGTAGCACCTTGGACCTTCAAACTAGCTTATGTATTCCCGCCGTTTCCTCTCATCCCCAGGCTGGTAGCCAGGATCAATCAGGAGAGGGCGTCGGTGATCTTGATAGCTCCTGCGTGGCCACGCAGGACTTGGTATGCAGATCTGGTGAATATGTCATCGGCTCCACCATGGAAGCTACCTTTGAGACGAGACCTTCTTGTTCAAGGTCCGTTCGAACATCCGAATCTGGTCTCACTCCAGCTGACTGCTTGGAGATTGAACGCTTGATCTTATCGAAGCGAGGATTCTCAGATTCTGTTATTGATACTCTTGTTCAGGCCAGAAAGCCTGTAACTAGAAAGATTTACCACAAAATTTGGAAAAAATATATCTGTTGGTGTGAATCTAAAGGATTCCCTTGGGACAAGGTTAAGATTCCTAGGATTCTATCCTTCCTTCAAGAAGGATTGGAAAAAGGATTATCTGCAAGTTCCTTGAAGGGACAGATTTCTGCCTTGTCTGTGCTACTTCACAAAAAGCTGGCAGCTGTGCCAGATGTTCAAGCCTTTGTTCAGGCTCTGGTTAGAATCAAGCCTGTTTACAAACCTTTGACTCCTCCTTGGAGTCTCAACTTAGTTCTTTCAGTTCTTCGGGGGGTTCCGTTTGAACCCTTACATTCCGTTGATATTAAGTTATTATCTTGGAAAGTTTTGTTTTTGGTTGCAATTTCTTCTGCTAGAAGAGTTTCAGAATTATCTGCTCTGCAGTGTTCTCCTCCTTATCTGGTGTTCCATGCAGATAAGGTGGTTTTACGTACTAAACCTGGTTTTCTTCCAAAAGTTGTTTCTAACAAAAACATTAACCAGGAGATTATCGTACCTTCTCTGTGTCCGAAACCAGTTTCAAAGAAGGAACGTTTGTTGCACAATTTGGATGTTGTTCGCGCTCTAAAATTCTATTTAGACGCTACAAAGGATTTTAGACAAACATCTTCCTTGTTTGTTGTTTATTCCGGTAAAAGGAGAGGTCAAAAAGCAACTTCTACCTCTCTCTCTTTTTGGATTAAAAGCATCATCAGATTGGCTTACGAGACTGCCGGACGGCAGCCTCCTGAAAGAATCACAGCTCATTCCACTAGGGCTGTGGCTTCCACATGGGCCTTCAAGAACGAGGCTTCTGTTGATCAGATATGTAGGGCAGCGACTTGGTCTTCACTGCACACTTTTACCAAATTTTACAAGTTTGATACTTTTGCTTCTTCTGAGGCTATTTTTGGGAGAAAGGTTTTGCAAGCCGTGGTGCCTTCCATCTAGGTGACCTGATTTGCTCCCTCCCATCATCCGTGTCCTAAAGCTTTGGTATTGGTTCCCACAAGTAAGGATGACGCCGTGGACCGGACACACCTATGTTGGAGAAAACAGAATTTATGTTTACCTGATAAATTACTTTCTCCAACGGTGTGTCCGGTCCACGGCCCGCCCTGGTTTTTTAATCAGGTCTGATAATTTATTTTCTTTAACTACAGTCACCACGGTATCATATGGTTTCTCCTATGCAAATATTCCTCCTTAACGTCGGTCGAATGACTAGGGTAGGCGGAGCCTAGGAGGGATCATGTGACCAGCTTTGCTGGGCTCTTTGCCATTTCCTGTTGGGGAAGAGAATATCCCACAAGTAAGGATGACGCCGTGGACCGGACACACCGTTGGAGAAAGTAATTTATCAGGTAAACATAAATTCTGTTTTTCAGACCCCTGAGGGCAGGTAGGCACCACAGCAGGGCTGTGGCGAGGTGCAGGGGGTGCTTTTTATTGAAATAAACGTTTTTTTATAATTTTCCGTTTTTTCTGGTAATGTTTAAGTATTCCTTTCCTTGTGGGGCAAACTTAGCTGCAAAGTTGGGATGCTTCTATCATAAAATTGGGATAATTTTATTGTTTTCAAGCAGTTTTGGAAAAATTGTATGCTTTTTTTCTCTTAAAGGCGCAGTACCGTTTTTTCAGATTATTTTTTCACTAAATAAAGTGTTTTCAAACCTGTTTGTGGTCATTACTAGCTTGTTTAACATGTCTGACATTGAGGAAAGCCAATATTCCATGTGTTTAGAAGCCATTGTGGAACCCCCACTTAAAATGTGTCCCTCATGTACTGAAAGGGCTTTACATTGCAAAGAACATATTTTAGCTGATAAAAGTACGTCTCAGGATGATTCTCAGTCAGAAGAGAATCAGGTTATGCCATCTACTTCTCCCCAAGTATCACAACCTTTAATGCCCGCCCAAGCGACGCCAAGTACTTCTAGTGCGTCTTATTCTTTCACCCTGAAAGATATGCCCGCAGTTATGTCTACTACCCTCACAGAGGTATTATCTAAACTGCCTGGTTTGCAGGGGAAGCGCAGTACGTCTGGTATGACGCTTTATTAGACATCTCCGATGTACCCTCACAATGTTCTGAATTGGGGGTGGGGGAATTGCTGTTTGAGGGAGAGCTTTCTGATTCAGGAAAGATGTTCCCTCAAACAGACTCAGATATGATGGCTTTCAAGTTTAAGCTTGAACACCTCCGCTTGTTACTCAGGGAGGTTTTAGCGACTCTGGATGATTGTGACCCTATTGTAATTCCACCAGAGAAATTGTGTAAAATGGATAGATATCTAGATGTTCCTACTTACACTAATGTTTTTCCGGTCCCTAAGAGGATTTCGGACATTGTTACTAAGGAATTGGATAGACCAGGCATTCCGTTCTCTCCCCCTCGTACTTTTAAGAAAATGTTTCCCATATCTGACACCATTCGGGATTCGTGGCAGACGGTCCCTAAGGTGGAGGGAGCTATTTCTACCCTAGCTAAGCGTACAACTATACCTATTGAGGACAGTTGAGCTTTCAAAGATCCTATGGATAAAACATTTGAGGGTCTTCTAAAGAAAATATTTATTCAATCGTGTTTTCTTCTTCAACGTATAGCGTTCATTATTCCTGTAACTACTGCAGCTGCTTTTTGGTTCGAGGCTCTTGAGGAGGCTCGTAAGGTTCAGACCCCATTGGATGATATTTTAGATAGAATTAAGGCTCTCAAGCTAGCTAATTCTTTTATTACAGATGCCGCTTTTCAACTGGCTAAATTAGTGGCAAAGAATTCCGGTTTTGCCATTTTAGCGCGTAGAGCGTTATGGCTTAAGTCCTGGTCTGCTGATGTGTCATCAAAATCTAAGCTATTAGCTATTCCTTTCAAGGGTAAGACCGTATTTGGGCCTGAACTGAAGGAGATCATTTTCGACATCACTGGAGGAAAAGGCCATGCCCTTCCTCAGGATAAGACAAATAGAATGAGGGCCAAACAAAATAATTTTCGTTCCTTTCGAAACTTCAAAGGTGGTCCCGCTACCTCCTCCCCTGCCACAAAGCAGGAGGGGAATTTTGCTCAATCCAAGTCAGTCTGGAGACCTAACCAGACCTGGAATAAAGGTAAACAGGCCAAGAAGCCCGCTGCTGCTACCAAGACAGCATGAAGGGGCAGCCCCCGATCCGGGACCGGATCTAGTGGGGTGAAGACTTTCTCTCTTCGCTCAGGCTTGGGCAAGAGACGTTCAGGATTTCTGGGCATTAGAAATTGTGACCCAGGGGTATCTTCTAGAATTCAAAAATTCTCCTCCAAGGGGGAGATTTCATCTTTCACGGTTGTCTGTAAACCAAACAAAAAGAGAGGCGCTCTTACGCTGTGTAGAAGACCTATATACTATGGGGGTAATCTGCCCAGTTCCAAAGCAGAACAGGGGCAAGGGTTTACTCCCATCTGTTTGTGGTTACCAAAAAAGAGGGAACCTTCAGATGGAGACCATTCGGACAATTTTACCAATAATCCAGGAGGGTCAATATATGACCACTGTGGATTTGAAGGATGCGTATCTTCACATTCCTATCCACAAAGATCATCACCAGTTCCTCAGGTTCGCCTTCCTGGACAAGCATTACCAGTTTGTGGCTCTTCCTTTCGGAAGCTCCCAGAATTTTCGCAAAGGTGCTAGGGTCCCTTCTGGCGGTTCTAAGGCCGCGGGGCATAGCAGTGGCGCCCTATCTGGATGATATCTTTATTCAAGCGTCAACTAGCTAAATCTCACACGGACATTGTGTTGGCTTTACTAAGATCTAACTGGTGGAAGGTGAACATAAAGAAGAGTTCACTTGTCCCTCTCACAAGAGTTCCATTCCTGGGAACTCTGATAGACTCAGTAGACATGAACATTTTTCTGACAGAGGTCAGAAAAACGAAGATCTTAACCACCTGCCGCGCACTTCATTCCATTCCTCGGCCGTCAGTGGCTCAGTGCATGGAGGTAATTGGACTAATGGTAGCGGCAATGGACATAGTTCCGTTTGCTCGCTTGCATCTCAGACCACTGCAACTATGCATGCTCAGACAGTGGAATGGGGACTATGCAAATTTATCTCCTCAGATAAATCTGGATCAGAGACCAGAGACTCTCTTCTTTGGTGGTTGTCACAGGATTATCTGTCCCAGGGAATGTGTTTCCGCAGGCCAGCATGGGTCATAGTGACAACGGACGCCAGCCTATTGGGCTGGGGTGCAGTCTGGAATTCCCTAAAGGCACAGGGTGTGTGGACTCAGGAGGAGGCTCTCCTTCAAATAAATATTCTAGAACTGAGAGCGATATTCAACGCGTTTCAGGCGTTAAATTCATAAGATTCCAGTCGGACAATATCACGACTGTAGCATATATCAATCATCAAGGGGGAACAAAGAGTTCTCTAGCGATGATAGAGGTTTCCAAAATAATTTGATGGGCAGAGACTCACTCTTGCCATCTATCAGCAATCTATATCCCAGGAGTGGAGAACTGGGAAGCGGATTTTCTAAGTCGACAGACTTTTCATCCGGGGGAGTGGGAGCTCCATCCGGAGGTGTTTGCACAATTCATTCATCAATGGGGCACACCAGAATTGGATCTGATGGCATCTCGTCATAATGCCAAACTTCCTTGTTACGGGTCCATATCGAGGGATCCCCAAGCAGTATTGATAGATGCTCTAGCAGTACCTTGGTCGTTCAACCTGGCTTATGTGTTTCCTCCTTTTTCCTCTCCTTCCTAGTCTGATTGCTAGAATCAAACAGGAGAGGGCTTCTGTAATTTTGATAGCACCTGCGTGGCCACGCAGGACTTGGTATGCAGACCTGGTGGAAATGTCATCTCTGCGGCTGACTGCCTGGAGATTGAACGCTTGATTTTATCTAAGCGGGGATTCTCTGAGTCGGTCATAGATGCCTTGATTCAGGCTCGAAAGCCTGTCTCTAGGAAAATTTACCATAAGATATGGCGTAAATATCTTTATTGGTGCAAATCCAAAGGCTACTCATGGAGTAAGATCAGGATTCCTAGGATTTTGTCCTTTCTCCAAGAAGGATTGGAGAAGGGGTTATCAGTTAGTTCCCTAAAGGGACCGATATCTGCTTTATCAATTTTACTGCAGATGTTCCAGACGTTCAGTTGTTTTGTCAGGCTTTGGTTAGAATCTAGCCTGTGTTTAAACCTGTTGCTCTGCCATGGAGTTTGAATTTAGTTCTTAAAGTTCTTCAAGGGGTTCCGTTTGAACCTATGCATTAAATAGATATTAAGCTTCTATCTTGGAAAGTTCTGTTTTTAGTTGCTATCTCTTCGGCTCGAAGAGTTTCTGAACTATCTACATTGCAATGTGACTCGCCTTATCTTGTTTTCCATTCTGATAAGGTGGTTTTGCGTACCAAACCTGGATTCCTTCCTAAGGTTGTTACTAATAAGAATATTAATCAGGAAATTGTTGTTCCTTCTCTGTGTCCTAACCCTTCTTCTAAGAAGGAGCGTCTGTTACACAACTTGGACGTGGTTTGTGCTTTGAAGTTTTACTTGCAAGCGACCAAAGATTTCCGTCAAACATCTCTGTTTTGTCTATTCTGGAAAACGTAAAGGTCAAAAAGCTACGGCTACCTCTTTCTTTTTGGCTGAAAAGCATCATCCGGTTGGCATACGAGACTGCTGGACAGCAGCCTCCTGAAAGGATTACAGCTCACTCTACTAGAGCGCTGGCTTCCACCTGGGCTTTTAAAAACGATGCTTCTGTTGAACAGATTTGTAAGGCTGCGACTTGGTCTTCCCTTCAAACCTTTTCCAAATTTTCCAAATTTTATACTTTTGCTTCTTCGGAGGCTATTTTTGGGAGAAAAGTTCTTCAAGCAGTGGTGCCTTCTGTTTAGGCATCTGTCTTGTCCCTCCCGTTCATCCGTGTCCTGTAGCTTTGGTATTGTATCCCACAAGTAAAGGATGAATCCGTGGACTCGTCGTATCTTATAGAAGAAAAGTAAATTTATGCTTACCTGATAAATTGATTTCTTCTATGATACGACGAGTCCACGGCCCGCCCTGTCATTTTAAGACAGATTATATTTTTTTATTTAAAACTTCAGTCACCTCTGCAACTTTTAGTTTCTCCTTTTTCTTCCTATACCTTCGGTCGAATGACTGGGGGGTGGAGTCAAGGGAGGAGCTATATAGACAGCTCTGCTGTGGTGCTCTTTGCCACTTCCTGTTAGCAGGAGGATAATATCCCACAAGTAAAGGATGAATGAGACGTGGATTCGTCGTATCATAGAAGAAATCAATTTATCAGGTAAGCATGAATTTACTTTTTTCTGTTTTGCAGGGGAAGCGCAAAAGGAAGTTTAAAGGTTCTGACTCTGTTGGAGTTTTGTCAAATGTTTCTTCCCATAAATCTGAGGAAGAAGATACTTCATTAGCGTCTGAAGGTGAAATGTCAGATTCTGATAGTGTAATTCCTTCTGCTGATTCTGTGGTTGTTTCTTTCAGATTTAAGCTGGAGCACCTCTGTTTGTTACTTAGGGAGGTTTTAACTACCTTGGATGACTCTGATTCAACGGTCATAGTTACTCTCAAGAAGACTAGTAAGCTTTATAAGTTTTTTGATGTTCCCTCCATGGCGGAAGTTTTTCTTTTTCTGGATCGGGTTTCAGAGATTATTTCTCGGGAATGGGAGAAGCCTGGAATTCCTTTTTACCTTTCTCCTATTTTTAGGAAGATGTTTCCTATTGCGGATTCTATTAAGGAATCTTGGCAGACGGTCCATAAGGTAGAGAGAGCTAATTCCACTTTGGCTAAGAGGACCACTATTCCTATTGAAGATAGTTGTTCTTTTAAAGATCCAATGGATAAGAAATTGGAGGCTTTGCTTAAAAGGATTTATGTTCACCATGGGTTCCAATGGTAGCCTGCTGTGTGTATTGCTATGATAACCAGTGCGGCTGCATATTGGTTTGATGCATTGTCTGATTCGATTCAACAGGAGTCTCCTCTGGAGGAAATTCAGGATAGAATTAAGGCTTTAAAATTGGCCAATTCTTTTATTGTGGACGCTTCTTTAAAGGTCATCAAGTTGGGAGCAAAGATTTCTGGTTTTGCTGTTCTGGGACGCAGGGCTTTATGGTTAAAGTCCTGGTCTGGGCCTGGTTTGGCTGAAATTATTTAGGATATTACTGGTGGGAAGGGGCATTCTCTTCCTCAGGATAAGAGAAATAAGCAGAGGGGTCGTCAGAGTAATTTTCGTTCCTTTCGTAACTTCTCTGTTAAGTCTTCCTCTTCCTCCTCCAAGCAGGATCAATCCAAGCCTTCTTGGAGACACAATCATTCTTGGAGACACAATCTGGAGCAAAGGGAAGCAATCTAAGAAGCCTGCCGCTGACTCAGTCAGCATGGAGGGTCTGCTCCCGATCCGTGAATGGATCGTGTGGGGGACAGGCTGTCTTTTTTTCGCTCAAGACTGGGTTTGAGATGTTACAGATCCCTGGGTGGTAGATAATGTGTCCCAGGGATATAGGCTGGAGTTGAAAAAATTTCCTCCCAGGGGCAGGTTTCATATATCAAGGTTATCTGTAGACCAGATAAAGAGAGTCCTCCTTCAGTTATGTTCAGGATCTTTCAGACATGGGAGTGATCATTCCTGTTCCAGTTCAGGAGCAGGGACTAGGTTTTTATTCCAATCTGTTTATCGTTCCCAAAAAGGAGGAAACTTTCAGACCCATCCTCTATCTCAAGTGTGTAAACAAGTTTCTCAGAGTTCCATCTTTCAAGATGGAAACTATTCGGTCAATTCTACCTCTGGTTCAAGAGGGTCAATTCATGACTACAGTAGATCTAAAGGATGCTTATCTGCATATTCCCAATCACAAGGATCATCACAAGTTTCTGAGATTTGCTTTCCTAGACGAGCATTTTCAGTTTGTCGCTCTTCCTTTTGATATTCCAACAAGCTCCTTGGTGTGTTCTCAAAGGTTCTGGGTGGTTGCTGGCATTTCTGAGATTGCAGGGGGTGGCGGTAGCTCCTTATCTGGACGACATTCTAGTTCAGGCGCCATCTTTTCAACTAGCAAACTCCCACACAGAGTTGTTGTCTTTTCAACACTCCCACGGTTGGAAGGTGAATTTAGGAAAAAGTTCCTTGTTTCCGGCTACAAGAGTGGTATTCTTCGGAACCATTATAGATTCTCTGGAAATTAAGATCTTTTTGACAGAAGCAAGGAAGTAAAAAATGTTCAATTCATGTCTGGCTCTTCAGTCATCTCCTCGGCCGTTGGTGGCCCAGTGTATGGAGGTCATTGGTCTGATGGTTTTGGTCATGGACATCATCATCATCATTTGCCCGGTTTCATGTCAGACCTCTGCAGTTACGCATGCCGAGACAGTGGAACGGGGATTTCACGAATATCTATTATAGATCGTTCTAGATCAGGCTCAAGAGATTCTCTTCCATGGTGGTTGTCTCTGTATTGTCTCTTAGGGAACCTGTTTTTGCAGGCCTACCTGGGTGATCGTGACCATGAATTCCAGTCTGCTGGTTTGGGGAGCTGTCTGGGGTTCTCTGAAGGCTCAGGGTCTGAGGACCTGGGAGGAATCTGCTCTTCCTATAAATGTTTTAGAGCTGAGGGCAATCTTCAATGCTATTCTAGCCTGGCTTCAGTTGGCTTTAACCCAGTTTATCAGATTTCAGTCGGACAATATAGCGTCCGTGGCATACATCAATCATCAGGGAGGAACTCGGAGTTCCTTGGCAATGAAGGAGGTAGCCAGGATTATTCAGTGGACGGAAACTCCCAATTGCTGTCTGTCTGCAATCCACATTCCAGGGGTGGACAATTGGGAAGCGGATTTTCTGAGCAGACAGTCTTTTCATCCAGGGGAGTGCAAACTTCATCCGGAGGTGTTTTCTAGTTTGTCTCAGGTGGGGTCAAACGGAGTTGGATCTAATAGCATCTCGTCACAATGCCAAGCTTCCGAAGTACGGTTCGAAGTCAAGGGATCCTCAAGCGGTTTTGATAGATGCTCTAGCAGTTCCTTGGAAGTTCAGTCTGGCATACGTGTTTCCACCGTTTGCTTTTCTTCCTCGAGTTATTGCTCGGATCCGACAGGAGAGGGCATCTGTAATTCTCATTGCACCGGTGTGGCCTCGCAGGATCTGGTATGCAGATCTGGTGGAGATGTCATCCTTTCCACCTTGGAGTCTTCCGTTGAGGAAGGACCTTCTACTTCAGGGTCCCTTCCTTCATACAAATCTCGTTTCTCTGAAGCTGCTTGGAGATTGGACGCTTGATTCTTTTTAAGCCTGCTTTTGCTGAGTGGGTTATTGAAACTATGATTCAGGCACGTAAGCCTGTGTCTAGAAAGATTTATTTCAAGATATGACGTAAATATCTGTACTCTTGGAGTAGAGTCAGGATTCCTAGGATTTTGTCTTTTCTCCAGGAGGGTCTAAAGAAGGGTTTATCTGCTAGTACCTTGAAGGGTCAAATTTCTGCCTTATCTATTTTGTTGCATAAACGTCTGGCGGATGTGCCAGACGTTCAGTCTTTTTGTCAGACTCTGGTTAGAATCCGGCCTATGGTTAAGATTGTGACTCCTCTTTGGAGTCTTAATTTAGTTCTGAGTTCTTCAACGGGCTCCGTTTGAGCCTATGCATTCTTTGGATTTTAAGTTGCTAACCTGGAAGGTTTCGTTTTTGGTTGCTATATCTTCGGCTCGAAGAGTTTTGGAGCTCTCAGTGTTGCAGTGTGAAGCTCCTTTTCTTATTTTTCATTCTGATAAGGTAGTATTACGTACTGCTTTAGGTTTTCTTCCTAAGGTTGTTTCAGATAAGTATATTAATCAAGAGATTGTTGTTCCTTCTTTCTGTCCTAATCCTTCTCATAAGGAACGTTTGTTGCACAACCTTGATGTAGTTTGTGCTTTGAAATATTTCCAGGCGACTGAGGATTTTCGCCAGTCTTCATCTTTATTTTTGGAAAGCGTAAGAGTCAGAAAGCTAGCAGCCGCCTCCTGAGAAGATCACGGCTCACTACCTGGGCTTTCAAAAATGGTGCTTCTGTAGATCAGATTTGCAAGGCTGCCACTTGGTCATCTTTACACACTTTTTCTCAATTTTACAAATTTGTAAATCTGACTTTTGCTTCAGCTGAGGCTGTTTTTGGGAGAAAGGTTCTTCAAGCAGTGGTGCCTTCTGTTTAGGCTAACTGTCTTGTCTTGTCCCTCCCTTATCATCCGTGTCCTCTAGCTTGGGTATTGATTCCCAATAGTAATTATAATGATCCGTTGACTCACCGTGTTATTAGAAAGAAAATGAAATTCATGCTTACCTGATAAATTTGTTTCTTTCTTGACACAGCGAGTCCACGGCATGCCCTGTATTTTCAGACAGTTTCTTTTTACATAAATCTCAGGCATCTCTGCACCTTATATTAATTACTCCTTTCCCTCCTTATTATTACTTTCTCCTTTCCCTTTGGTCGAATGACTGGGGGTTGTGGGTAAGGAGAGTGGTATTTAACAGCTTTGCTGTGGTGCTCTTTGCCGCATCCTGCTGGGCAGGAGTGATATTCCCAATAGTAATTATGATGATCCGTGGACTCACCTTGTAAAAAAAAAAAAATTATCAGGTAAGCATAAATTTCATTTTTAAGCATAATTGCAAAGTTGTTTTAAAATGTTATGGGTTTTAAGTCCCTTTAATTTGTTATTGATTCACCATTCTAGTGCTCACCAATAAATTCTAGACCCTTTTTTTGTAGGGGACAGACAGAAACTCATACCCACCTAAACTGTACGGCTTTAGATATTAAGACTCTTCCCTTCCTGCTATTTACCACTCTTTTATTGAGTCTCTCTGATCTATTTGATCATTTATTGACTCTCCCTGAGGTCATGAACTCTTTTACTGTGATCTCTTTCACTTAATTCTCATGAGATTTCATAGTAAACGTCCTTAAACTGAATAGGGAAATAACATGAGTGTGCACAAAGCTCATACCCTTGCCTGTCCCTGGACAGACATACTGATTTGCTGCTTAAAGTCCTTTGCAATTGTTTTTTTTTTTATACGGAGGACATTTTGAGGTAAAATATCTTTCTTTTTTACATAGATATGTTCAGGTGATATTTTCTAGTCGGATTTTATACAGCTATGCTGCATCACTTTCAAGTGTTTCAACATTTGGGTATCATGGCCCTTTAAGGAATGCATGATTTAGATATACTTGAAAGACAAAAACGCAATACCTAAAACTGTACAGTTTAGGTGGGTATAAGACTTTTCCCTTCCTGCTAATTATCACTCTTTATTGAGTCTCTCTGATCTTATTTTCCTGCCTGAAGATTACCAATGGCCACACTGGGCATAAATGTATTGATTTGGGCGAGAAAGTAAGCTTTTATACACTTTGTGTTTTGTGCACCATTTTATACTGGCTATTGTATACATTTTATAGGCATGTCAGTGTGTACGATTGCTGAGGGATACTGGGTATTTTGGGGAGTATTTGGGTAATTGATTTCCTTGGATTTGTCTAGATTTAATCAAAATGACTGGTGTGCACCTTTGTAGTATGGCACCAATTTTTCTATTTCATTCTTAACATTGTAATTAGGAGTATGGCAGTTTTAGCTTGCGTTGGCACCTGTTGTTGGTAATCTAATCTCCTTTGCTTCATATAAGTGTGAACCTGACATTTTCTCTTCTATTTGTGCTATTTCTTCATAGAATTTACGACTCACACAAGTTGTTTTACTTGTTGTTTGTTTGTTTTTTTATGGGGGGGGGCGGATCTGTAGCCTCACTTCTACCATTAAACCCAGCAGTGACAGTCAAATGGTGTAACATAAGTAATGCTGTAATTTAATTTTAATTCAAAAGCTTAAAGACAGATGTCTCCGGAGTCCCTTTATTAAACTCAGGTTTGATGTTATGGTCCCCATGTCCAGGCTACTTCTGAAATAGTATTTGGTGCCTGAGGTTCTCTGAAAGTGAGAAGTCTGGCATTCCTCATGTGTCGTCCTGATATAGAAGATATTTAATTTCAGGCTGTGAGAGATACCTGCATATTCATGATCCTGTCCCATCTACCTCTGCTGACACTGATATTCATCAGTACATAATCAGAGGCTTGTCATTCCTATCTTTCCCACCTTGCTAGAAGTATTTCAGGATGACTTATGGAAAGCTGAAAAAACATTTACTTATTACTGATTGATTCAATCATATACTGTTTGTGGATTATCCTTCTAAGGATGCTGCTGCATTATTTTTCTAGGGTTATAGAGTTGTATTTCAAGACCCCTTGTATAGGCTCAGACTATCACCCCTTACACTGTTTGTTTTCTGTTATAGCCTAGTGTTGATCAACTGACCTAGAAATAGATTTCTGGATATTTTTATAGTCACACACCATTCTGTCTTTTGTTTTTATCTGAAATGTATGCTTGTTAAAGGTATGGTAGCAGCTAATAATGCATGAAGTGGTCTGTGGCAGAGATACTGGGCTGCAGATGCTGGATCCAAAAATTTCAGATGTTAAATATTTGCATTTGGCTACTGAAAATTCCTGTGTTAGATTCTAGAAGAATGTTTGCTTGAAACATGCAATTAAAAAAAAAATGATGCACAATCTTTATATATGAACACTATCTGAGGCACCACATCCTACTGAGCATGTGCAAGGGTTCACAGTACATATTTATATACATTTTAATGAGCCTATGGCATATGATGCAGGGAAAGTAGAAGTAACTGACATTTGTCAGAAGAAACAATGTATTTGAAATTCAGAGTAAATGCTTTGTCATTCTATTATGCATTTTTTGATTATGCAAATCTTCTGTATTTGATGATCCTTTAACCATTCTTCTATTTCTAGATATTTTGTTTTTCTTAAATATGAATGCCATATGAAAATAAATACAATTAAAGCAATACATTGATTTCAGTATTTGTCTTAAAATCTGTGTTTCCTTCTTAATATGAGAGTCCACGGCATCATTCCTTACTGTTGGGAAATACTGAACCTGGCCACCAGGAGGAGGCAAAGAGGTCCCTGAACCTAAATTGCCTGAGGTACCTTTGATTACTAATTGGATAAGGTCTACGAGGACAGGGTTATACCACAGACTTTCCCGGTTCCCGTAAAGTTGGCGAACATTATTAAGAGAGAATGGGAAAGACTTGGTTCTTCTTTTTCCCCTTCTCCCTCTAAAAAATGATTCCCGGTTCCGAACTCTCAATTGTAGTTGTGGGGTTCCATCCCCAAGGTGGATGGCGCTATCTCCTTGCTTGCTAAGCGTACTACTATCCCGCTTGAGGATAGTTTGTCATTTAAAGAGCCCATGGATAAGAAGATAGAAACTGTTAAGAAAGAGGTTTCAACATACGAGATATTTGTTTCAACCGGCAGCAGCGGTTGCTGGAGCGACTACCTACTGGTGCGAGGTGAAGGGTCCTCTCGACATGATCCAAGAAAGAATTAAGGCCTTATGTGTAGCTAATTCTTTTATTTGTGATGCAAATATGCAGATTATTCTCCTGAATGCTAAGGCTTCAGGTTTTTCTGTTCAAGCCCGTAGGGCACTATGGCTGAAGTCCAAGCAAATCAAGAAGCCAGCCGAGACAAAGTCGGTATGAATGGGCGGCCCCCGATCCGGCTATAGATCTGGTAGGGGCAGACTATCTCTCTTTTCGGATGCTTGGTTTGGGGATGTGCAAGAACCGTGGGTCCTGGAGGTCATCGCTCAGGGATATAGGATATGTTTCAAGTCTCATCCACCCAGGGGCAGATTCCTCTTGTCAAACCTGTCTTCAAGGCCAGAAAAACGAGAAGCCTTTCTGGGGTGCGTGAGGGATCTATCCTCCCTGGGAGTCATTGCACTGGTTCCTATTGCGGAAAGAGGTCTGGGATACTATTCAAACCTGTTTGTGGTCCCGAAGAAGGAGGGACCCTTCCGACCGATTCAAGATGGAGACAATAAGGTCCATCCTTCCCATAGTTCAGGAAGAACAGTTCATGACCACGATAGATCTGAAGGATGCTTACCTTCACGTTCCTATACACAAAGAACACTTCAAGCTCCTACGGTTTGTGTTCCTGGACCAACACTTCCAGCTTGGTCTGGCAACTGCTCCAAGAGTTTTTACGGGGGGGCTTTGCTGGCAGTGGCCAGAACCAGAGGTATAGCAGTAGCACCATACTTGGACGACATTATGGTTCAAGCAACATCCTGTCGTCTGGCAGAGGACCATTCGAAGGATCTTCTACTTTGATCTCATGGATGGAAGATAAACTTAGAAAAGAGTTCTCTTACTCCCAGTACCAGGGTAGAATTCCTGGGTACTATAATAGATTCCATATCTATGAGGATATTCCTTACAGACCAGAGACGTTGCAAGCTAACTTCCGCTTGTCTTGTCCTCCAGACCTCCTTTAGGTCTTCTGTGGCTCGGTGTATGGAGGTGATTGGTCTCATGGTGTCCTGCATAGATATAATTCCTTTTGCCAGGTTCCATCTCAGACCACTTAAGCTATGCATGCTGAGTCAGTGGAACAGCGATCATTCAGATCTGTTTCAACAGATTTCTCTGGACAACCGGTCAAGAGAATAGCTCTCTTGGTGGCTCTTCCAGATCACCTGTCCCAAGGGACATCCTTCTTGAGACCATCCTGGGAGATTGTGACTATGGACGCAAGTCTGTCAGGATGAGGAGCTGTTTGGGGTGCCATGAAGGCACAGGGCCTGTGGACTTGAGAGGAATCTCTCCTCCTGATCAACATTTTGGAACTTCGAGCAATCTTCAATGCTCTGAAGGCTTGGCCTCTTTGGGTTTGTCCCAGTTTATCAGATTCCAATCAAACAACATAACCTCAGTGGGTTACATCAACCATCAGGGGGAAACAATGAGCCCACAACTGCTCGCTGTAAGCGATCCACATTCCGGGTGTAGACAACTGGGAAGCGGATTTCTTCAGCAGACAATCCTTTCATCCGAGGGGAAAGGTCTCTCCATCCCGAGTTGTTTGTGGAGATTTGCAACAGGTGGGAAACACCGGAGATAGATCTCATGGCGTCCCGGCTCAATTCCAAGCTACCCAGATATGGGTCACGGTCCAGGGATCCTCATGCGGAGCTGATAGATGCATTAGCAGTGCCTTGGAAGTTCCATCTAATCTACATTTTTCCGCCGTTACCACTTCTCCCTCGTGTAGTGGCCCACATCAATCAGGAGCAAGCATCAGTGATACTGATTGCTTCATTGTGGCCATGAACAATGTGGTTCACGGACCTGGTGGGGATGTCCTCATCTCCTCCATGGAGGTTACCTAGTGGCAGGGATCTGCTGGAACAGGGTCCCTTTGTTCATCAAAATCTAGATTTTCGGAGGCTGACTGCGTGGAGATTGAATGCTTAGTCTTAGCCAAGAGGGTTTTCTTCGAAAGGGTTATTGACACTCTCATTCAGGCTCGTAAGCCTGTTACTCATCACATCTACCATAAGGTGTGGAGAGCTTACTTGTTCTGGTGTGAAGAGCGTGGTTTCGCCTGGTATAAGGTCAAGACTGCCAGGATTATTTCCTTTCCTCAGGAGGGTCTGGAGAAGGGCCTTTCTGCCAGTTCCCTGAGGGGACAGATTCTGAGTTGCCGCACAAGAGGCTTGCAGAGCTTTCTGACGTGCAATCCTTTGTTAAGACTCTGATCAGGATCAGACCGGTGTTTTAGATCTAACGCTCCACCTTGGAGTTGAAATCTTGTTAAGTTTTTGCAACGGGCTCCGTGTGAGCCTATGCATTCGATTGACATTAAATTGTTGTCCTGGAAGGTTCTTTTCTATTGGCTATTGCGTCGGCATGCAGAGTTTCCGAAATGACTGCCTTGCAATGTGAGCCTCCCTATCTAGTGTTTCACATTGATAAGGCTGTCCTACGTACCTGCTTGGGTTTTCTTCCCAAGGTGGTGTCTGATCGTAACATCAATCAGGAGATTGTGGTTCCTTCCTTGTGTCCTAATCCTTCTGCTAAGGAACGTCTACTCCATAATCTGAATGTTGTTCAAGCTTTGAAGTTTTATCTTCAAGCTACTAAGGATTTTAGACAAATTTCTTCCTTGTTTGTTACCTACTCTGGGAAGCGTAAGGGTCTAAAGGCCTCTTCGACTTCCTTATCTTTTTGGTTGAGGAGTGTTATACGCTTAGCTTACGAGTCAGTGTGACTTAGACCTCCTCAGAGGATTACGGCTCATTTCACTAGAGCGCAGATTTCCTCTTGGGCCTTTAAAAACGAGGCATCTATGGATCAGATTTGTAAGGCGGCTACCTGGTCCTTCTGACATACTTTGTCAAAGTTCTACAAATTTTATGTTTTTGCTTCAGCGGAAGCAGCTTTTGGGAGAAAGCTTTTACAGGCTGTGGTGCCCTCAGATTTAGGGTCCACCTTTTCTTTTACCCCTCCCATTATTAGTCAGTGTCCTCTAGAGCTTGGGTATAGTTTTCCTAACAGTAAGCAATGATGCCATGGACTCTCCTCATATTAAGAAGGAAAACATAAATTATGCTTACCTGATAATTTTAATTTCCTTCTGTATGAGGAGAGTCCATGGCCCCCACCCATATACTCCGATGGGCGGACCGAAACATAGTTTTTCTCTTCCGGCACCATTTATACCCTGATATTTCTCCTACTGTTCCTTGTTCCCTTGGCAGAATGACTGTGGTATGAGGGAATTGGGGGGACTATTTAAGCCTTTGGCTGGGATGTCTTTGCCTCCTCCTGGTGGCCAGGTTCAGTATTTCCCAACAGTAAGGAATGATGCTGTGGACTCTCCTCATACAGAAGGAAATAAATTATCAGTTAAGCATAATTTATATTTCTTTCATGTAATTGGTAAGAGTCCATGAGCTAGTGACGTATGGGATATACATTCCTACCAGGAGGGGCAAAGTTTCCCAAACCTTAAAATGCCTATAAATACACCCCTCACCACACCCACAATTCAGTTTTACAAACTTTGCCTCCCGTGGAGGTGGTGAAGTAAGTTTGTGCTAGATTCTTCGTTGATATGCGCTCCGCAGCAGCCTGGAGCCCGGTTTTCCTCTCAGCGTGCAGTGAATGTCAGAGGGATGTGAAGAGAGTATTGCCTATTTGAATTCAATGATCTCCTTCTACGGGGTCTATTTCATAGGTACTCTGTTATCGATCGTAGAGATTCATCTCTTACCTCCCTTTTCAGATTGACGATATACTCTTATATATACCATTTCCTCTACTGATTCTCGTTTCAGTACTGGTTTGGCTTTCTACTATATGTAGATGAGTGTCCTGGGGTAAGTAAGTCTTATTTTCTGTGACACTCTAAGCTATGGTTGGGCACTTTTATATAAAGTTCTAAATATATGTGTTTAAACATTTATTTGCCTTGATTCAGGATGTTCAATATTCCTTATTTCAGACAGTCAGTTTCATTATTTGGGATAATGCATTTGGATATTAAATTTTTTCTTACTTTTAAAATTTGACTTTTTTTCCTGTGGGCTGTTAGGCTCGCGGGGGCTGAAAATGCTTCATTTTATTGCGTCATTCTTGGCGCTGACTTTTTTGGCGCAAAAAAAATCTTAGTCATTTCCGGCGTCATACTTGTCACCGGAAGTTGTTTGTATGTGCGTCATTTTAAAAAGCATTTAGGCGCCAAATAGTGTGGGCGTCTTTTTTGGCGCTAAAAAATATGGGCGTCATTTTTGTCTCCACATTATTTAAGTCTCATTGTTTTTTTGCTTCTGGTTGCTAGAAGCTTGTTCATTGGCATTTTTTCCCATTCCTGAAACTGTCATTTAAGGAATTTGATAGATTTTGCTTTATATGTTGTTTTTTTCTATTACATATTGCAAGATGTCTCAGATTGACCCTGGATCAAAAGCTACTTCTGGAAAAATGCTTAACTGAGTTCAGTTCTACCAAAGCTAAGTCCATTTATTTTAAATGTTATAAATGTTTATCTTTAGCTATGGTTTGTAATAAGTTATTATGATATACTTTTACATGCAGAATCCATTAGTATTTATGCTTTATATATTGCCATTCTTACATCTTATGTGCAAGAAATATTTAGAAGATTTATAAGAAATATTTTTCTGATTCTATGTTAAAGGATTTGTCTGACTTTGTGCCTTCTAATAAAAAAAATTAGGTCTTTTTCACTACTTTTTTAATTATTGAAGTTTCAAATGACCAACAACATACTGATTTATCCTTCTCTGATGATGTTTTTTCTCTTTCAGAATTTTCTTCATCAGATATTGACACTAACAAATCTACTTTTTTATTATTTTTTTATTAAAGTACATTTGTTCTTTGTTGAAAAGGTGTTGATTATTTTGGATATTAAGGAAATTAGTTCTTTAAGACTAGCTGACACTATTTCTGCTTATTTATTCTTCTGTGTTTTCAGAGGTTTTCTTTCAAAATTCCCCATACTAGGGAATGGAATAGGCTGAGAATTTTCTTTTATTCCTTCTTCAAAGGTTTTAAACTATATTATTTGCCAGCAGTTAAATTCAATTTGGAGGGTTCTCCAATTTATTGGGGCTATCTCTACTCCTACTAATTGGGCTATTGTTTCTATAGCAAAATAGTATTTATTTTCCTTTAGATGGTTGAATCTTATTTACGGAAAATTATTTAGTTCCAGGTACTTTTCTTGGTCCTGTGTTTTATTTGGATGTTGCAATTGCTTCATTTTTGTTCTGTTTACTTTAAGATCAAGTATCAGATTATGATTTATTTTAGCATTGTTAAGGGACAACATTTACTAGACTAGGTGCTGTTGCATTTGTCTTGCTGTTTTGCATTTATTGATTATGCAGGTCCACTGTATTGACTGTTCCTTTAACTGGACTATCATGCTAATAATTTCATTTGTGTCTTCATTTTATTGAATATTTTCGCAAATGAGGGTTAATCTATGTCTTTAGCTATTTCAGCTAGAAGAATGTTGTGATTTTTAAAAAATCCATATTTCTTTTGTTCTAAGATAATCAATTATTTGTTTTATAATTGGATTCCATTCTTAACTGTTACTCTGGGCTTCAAGATTGAGTTCTAAGATTAAAACTTTAAGCTTATACTAGTTTGGTTGTTCTTATTAAGGAACGAATTCCTGAATTCTTTCCCAAGTAACATGTTTATAATTGGAAACATTTTTCAGTTGGAAATCAGCTCCCTAATATTGCGATGTACGTGCCGTGTTCCAGCTTGGCTGGCAAGGGGCAGGTTAAGACTTCTTTGAAATTTATTTGGTTCTATTCGGTCCAAATTTCTTTGATTTTATTCCAGTAAGGCTTACACTTTCTTTAAGTGTGTTTCCGTCCTATATATTTTAGGTACTGTTGAAGCATGGCTGGGCACCCATGGGGTTCAAGCACTGCTCAGACCTGGAATCTTCTGGGGTATTTCTTCCAGTTCCATTTTTAGGAAATGGGTTTTGGAGTTTTATTCAAACTATTCTGCCTTTTTTTGGTCAGTGATAGCATTATTTGTTTTTCATTAGATACAATAAATGCATATTTTCATTTTTCTGTTTTCATTCAGATTATTTTCTGAGGATGCGGATTCTCATATGATTCACTTGCTCTTCAGGACATAGTTAGAGGTTCTTTTTTTTCAAAAGCTCTTGATTTCTCACACAAGGGTCACCTTTTTTAGGTTTCCAGATGGTTTGTGTCACTGTCTTTTTCTCTATCAGACAAGGGACAATTTTATCGTGTTCCGTTTGTCGGTACCTTTAGTCTCTATTATTTCCTTCAGTTGCTATATATGCATAGAAGTTTTAGGTCTTATGGCCACAGCATGGATTTAATTCCCTTTGCTCATTTTCAATAGAAAGAACCTTTCCAGTCTTTTATGCTGAATTATGGTGCAGGGATTCTAGGATTTCGCATTTTAAATCTTCGAATCCTAATATTTATCTCTTGATTTAGTGGTTAAGATCACCATCATTTAGTTCTACAGGTCTCTTCGTTTCTTTCAACCTGGACCATGATCTCTACAGATGCGAGTCTTTTTGGTTGGGAGGCTGTCTGAGGATCTCTGTCAGCACAAGGGGTTTGGAAATCTCAGGAGGCGAGATTACCATTTGATATTTTAGAACTCCGTGTTTTCTCAGAATTTTTCAGTTAGTTTCTTTTTGAAGAAGAGTCGTTTAATGTTTTTCAAACAATATCACTACTATGGTGTATGTCAATCATCAGAGTAGGTCTTTCAGTCCTTAGGTTGTGACAGAAGTGTCTCGGATTTTAGCTTGGGCTAAATCCAGCTCCTATCTAAATTCTGTGGGGGGGGTTTTCCCAGGTATAGATATTTAGGAAGCGGATTATCTCTGTTAATCCAGCTTTTCCTCCGGGAGAATGGTCTTACCCAGATATGTTTTTTCATCTCATCTGAATAAAGAACTTCCCAGGGGCCTATTAAGGTCCGGGAATGTTCAGGCAGAAGTAATGTATACATTGACATTTCTTTGGAATTATCTTTTGGCCTATTTCTTTCCGCCTCTAGTTCTTTTTCCAGAATTCTTCTGGAGTATTTGTTTGTTATGCTGGTAGCTCCAGCATGGCCTCTCAGGTTTTGGTATACGAATCTCATTCGGATGGCCAGTTGCCAACGTTGGACACCTCCGTTTAAACCAGACCTTTTCTTTCTCAAGGCCATTTTTTTCCATCAGGATCTCAAATCATTACATTTGAAGGGATGGAGATTGAACGCTTGGTTTTTAGTCATAGAGGTTTTTCTGACTCATTGTTTAATACTATGTTTCAGGCTCATAAATCTGTCTCTAGAAAGATTTATATTGAGTCTGGAAGACCTACTTTTCTTGGCATTCTTTTAAAATTCATAGAATTTTATTATTTTTTCAGGTTGGTTTGGATAAGGTTTTGTCTTCAATTCTTTGTTAGGACAAATCTCTACTCTTTCTGTTCTTTTTTCACAGAAAGATTGCTAATCATCCTGATATTCATTGTATTGTACAGGTTTTGGTCCATATCAAGCCTGTCATTAATTCAATCTCTCCTCTTTGGAGTCTCAATTTGGTGCTGAGGGCTTTTACAGGCTCCTCCGTTTGAAACTATGCATTTTCTGAACGTTAAATTACTTTCTTGGAAAAGTATTGTTCCTTTTGGTTATTTCTTCTACTAAAAGAGTTTTTGAGTTATCTGCTCTTTTTTGTGAATATCCTTTTCTGATTTTTCATCAGGATAAGGCAGTGTTACTTCCTGATATTCATCATTTTTTTCAGGTTTTGATTCGTATCAAACCTATCATTAAGCCAATTTCTCCTCCTTGGAGTTTTATTTGGGTTCTGAAGGTTTTTCAGGCTTATCTATTTTGAGCATATGCTTGCTCTGGACATTCATTACTTTCATGGAAAGTATTGTTCTTTTTGGACATCTCTTCAGCTAGAACAGTTTTGAATTATCTGTTCTTTCTTGTGAATCTCCTTGTTCTGATTTTTCATCAGGATAAGGTGTTTTTTTGCTGTCCTCATTTCAATTTTCACCTAAGTTGTGAATTCTAACAACATTAGTGGAGGAATTATTGTCTTTTCCTTGTGTCCTAATCCTAAGAATTCTTTGATAAGATTCTTACATTCTTTAGGATGTGGTAAGAGTTTTGAAATATTATGTTGAAGCTACTCAGATTTCAGATAGACTTCTAGTCTATTTGTTATCTTTTCTGGTTTTAGGAAGATCAGAAGGCTTCTGCCTTTTCTTTGGCATCTTGGTTAAGCTTTTGTTTCATCATGCTTATTTGGAATCGGATTATTCCCCGTCTCAGAGGATTACGGCTCATTCTACTAGGTCAGTTTCTACTTCCTGGGCTTTTTAAGAATGAAGCTTCTGTTGATAAAATTTGCAAAGCAATGACTTGGTCTTCTTTGCATACTTTTACTAAATTCTACCATTTTGATATTTTCTCTTCTTTAGAAGCAGTTTTTTGGTAGAATAGTACTTCAGGCAGCTGTTTCAGTTTTGATTCTTCTGCTTATAATTTCAGTTTTTTTCATTATTAAAATTGAAACTTTTGTTTTGGGTAGTGGATTAATTTTTCAGCGGAATTGGCTGTCTTTATTTTATCCCTCCCCCTCTAGTGACTCTTGCGTGGAAATTCCACATCTTGGGTATTTATATCCCATACGTCACTAGCTCATGGACTCTTGCTAATTACATGAAAGAAAACATAATTTATGTAAGAACTTACCTGATAAATTCATTTCTTTCATATTAGCAAGAGTCCATGAGGCCCACCCTTTTTTTGTGGTGGTTATGATTTTTTTGTATAAAGCACAATTATTCCAATTCCTTATTTCTCTTGTTAAGTGTATCCAGTCCACGGATCATCCATTACTTATGGAATATATTCTCCTTCCCAACAGGAAGCTGCAAGAGTCCACCCACAGCAAAGCTGCTATATAGCTCCCCTAACTGCCATATTCAGTCATTCTCTTGCAAGCCTCAACATAGATAGGAGGTTGTGAGAGTCTGTGGTGCTTTCTACTTAGTTTATTCTTCAATCAAAAGTTTGTTATTTTTAAATGGCACCGGAGTGTGCTGTTTATCTCAGGCAGTATTTGGAAGAAGAATCTGCCTGCGTTTTTCTATGATCTTAGCAGACGTAACTAAGATCCATTTGCTGTTCTCACACATTCTGAGGAGTGAGGTACTTCAGAGGGGGAATGGCGTGCAGGTTTTCCTGCAGATAAGGTATGTGCAGTAAAATATTTTTCTAGGAATGGAATTGACTAAGAAAATACTGCTGATACCGAAGTAATGTAAGTAAAGCCTTAAATGCAGCGATAGCGACTGGTATCAGGCTTATTAATAGAGATACATACTCTTGTAAAAATGTGTTTTAAAACGTTTGCTGGCATGTTTAATCGTTTTTTAACATATGTTTGGTGATATAACTTATTGGGGCCTAAGTTTTTTCCACATGGCTGGCTTAAATTTTGCATAGAAACAGTTTCCTGAGGCTTTCCACTGTTATAGTATAAAAGTTACAGTTATTGCAGTTAAAATTACAAACAGTGACATCCAGCTTCCCTCAGCAGTCCCCTGCATGCTATAGGACATCTCTGAAGGGCTCAAAAGGGCTTCAAAAGTAGGAGCTGTTATGACTGTTTAAAACATATTTTTCGTTTTGTTAATCTGTTTTTTGTATTAAGGGGTTAATCATCCATTTGCAAGTGGGTGCAATGCTCTGCTAACTTGTTACATACACTGTAAAAATTTTGTTAGTTTAACTGCCTTTTTTCACTGTTATTTCAAATTTTGGCAAAATTTGTTTCTCTTAAAGGCACAGTAACGTTTTATATATTTGCTTGTTAACTTGATTTAAAGTGTTTTCCAAGCTTACTAGTCTCATTATTAGTCTGTTCTAACATGTCTGACATAGAGGAAGCTCTGTGTTCATTATGTTTTAAAGCCATGGTGGAACCCCATCTTAGAATGTGTAACAGATGTACTGATTTCATGTTAAACAATAAAGATCATTTTTTGTCTTTAAAAACATTATCACCAGAGGATTCTGTCGTGGGGGTAGTTATGCCGACTAACTCTCCCCACGTGTCAGACCTTTTGACTCCCGCTTTAGGGACTCACGCTCAAATGGCGCCAAGTACATCAAGGGCACCCATAGCGTTTCTTTACCAGGGGATTCTGTCGAGGGGAAAGTTATGCCGACTAACTCTCCCCACGTGTCAGACCCTTCGACTCCCGCTTCAGGGACTCACGCTCAAATGGCGCCAAGTACATCAAGGGCGCCCATAGCGTTTATTTTACAAGACATGGCAAAGGTGGTGAATAATATTCTGGCAGCAGTATTAGTCAGACTACCTGAAATTAAAGGAAAGCAGTTAGCTCTGGGGGTAGATACAGAGCATACAGACGCTTTAAGAACCATGTATGATACTACCTCACAATATGCTTAGTCTGTGGGTGATTTTTTTTTTTTTTTTTTTTTTTGACTCAGGGAAGATGATTTAACCTGATTCTGATATTTCTACATTTAAAATTTATGCTTGAGAACCTCCACTTGTTGCTCAGGGAGGCTTTGGCTGCTCTGAATGAATGTGTACAATCGCAGGGCCAGAGAAATTGTGTAGACTGGATAAATAATATGCAGTGCCGGTGTGTACTGATGTTTTTCCAATACCTAAAGAGGTTTACTAAAAAATTTTTTAATAAGGAATGGGATAGACCAGGTGTGCCGTTCTCTTCCCCTCTTATTTTTTAGAAGAATGTTTTCTAATAGTTACCACCACACGGGACTTCTGGCAGACAGTTCCTAAGGTGGAGAGAAGAGTTTCTACTCTAGCTAAGCGTACCACTACCTCTGACGAGGACAGTTGTGCTTTTTAGATCCAATGGATAAAAAATGTTTATTCAACAGGGTTTTATCCTGCAGCCCCTTGCATACATTGCTTCTGTCACTGCTGCTGCGGCGTTCTGGGTTGAGTCTCTTGATGAGGCTTTACAGTTAAGCGACTCCATTGGATGAATATATTTGACAAGCTTATGCTAGCCAATTCCTTTGTTTTCTGATGCCTTGTTCATTTGACTAGACTAACGACTAAGAATTCTGTTTTTTACTATACTGGCGCGCAGAGCGCTATGGCTTATATCATGGTCAGCTGTCGTGACTTTAATAAATAAGCTACTTAACTTCCCTTCAAGGGGCAGACCCTATTCGGGCCTGGTTTGAAGGAGATTATTGCTTATATCACTGGAGGAAAAGGTCATGCCCTTCCTCAGGATAGGTCTAAATCAAGGGCAAAAAAAAAAAAAAAAAAAAAAAGTCTAATTTTCGTACCTTTTAAAAACTTCAGGGCAGGTGTGGCATCCTCTTCCTCTAAGGCAAAACAAGAGGAAAGTTTTGCTCAGTCCAAGGCGGTCTGGAGACAATCGGACCTGGAACAAAGATAAGCAGGCCAAGGAGCCTGCTGCTGCCTCTAAGGCAGCATGAAGGAACGGACCCCTATCCGGTAACGGATCCTATAGGGGGCAGACTTTCATTCTTTGCCCAGGCGTGGGCAAGAGATGCCCAGGATCCCTAGGCATTGGAATTTATATCCCAGAGATATCTTCTGGATTTCAAAGATTCCCCCCCAAAAAAAGGGGAGATTTCGCCTTTCACAATTATCTGCAAACCAGATAAAGAAGGAGGCATTCTTACATTGTGTATGAGATCCATCCAGTTCCAAGAGAGGAACAGGGACAGAGTTTTTACTCAAATCTGTTTGTGGTTCCCAAGGAGAGGGAACCTTCAGACCTATTTTGGATCTAAAGATCTTAAACAAATTCCTCAGAATTCCGTCATTTAAGATGGAAACTATTCGTACCATCTTAACTATGATCCAGGAGAGTCAATAGAGGACTACAATGGATTTGAAGGATGCTTATCCTCACATTGTGATGCATAAAGATCACCATCGTTTTTCAGGTTTGCCTTTCTAGACAGGCATTACCAGTTTGTAGCTCTTTCCTTTGGGATATCTACAGCCCCAAGAATCTTTATGGAGGTTATGGGGTCGCTTTGGCGGTCCTTAGACCGCGGGGCATAGAAGTGGCCCCTTATTTAGACGACATCCTGATACAGGCATCAAACATCCAAATTGCCCAGTCTCATACGGACGTAGTACTGGCATTTCTGAGATCACATGGGTGGAAAGTGAACAAGGAAAGAGTTCTCTATCCCCAATCTCAAGGGTTTCCCTCCTAGGGACTCTGATAGATTCTGTAGAAATGAAAATTTACCTGACGGAGTCCAGGTTGTCAAAGTTTCTAAATTTCTGCCGTGTTTTTTTCATCCCATCCGCGCCCTTCGGTGGCTCAGTACATGAATGAAATCGGCTTAATGGTAGCGGCAAGGGACATAGTACCGTTTGCACGTCTACATTTCAGACCGCTGCAACTATGCATGCTCAGTCAGAGGAACGGGGATTACACAGATTTGTCCCCCTGTTAAACCTGGACCAAGAGACCAGAGATTCTCTTCTCTGGTGACTATGTCGGGTCCATCTGTCCAAGGGTATGACCTTCCGCAGGTCAGATGGGACACTTGTTACAATAGATGCCAGCCTTTTAGGTTGGGATGCAGTCTGGAACTCCCTGAAGGCTCAGGGATAGTGGACTTAGGAGGAGACCCTCCTTCTAATAAATATTCTGGAACTGGGAGTGATATTCCATGCTCTTCAGACTTGGCCTCAGTTAGCAACTCTGAGGTACATCATACTCAGTCGGACAATATACACGACTGTGGCTTACATCAGCCATCAAGGGGGAACAGAAGTTCCCTAGCGATGTTAGAAGTCTTACAATAATTCACTGGACAGAGACTCACTCTTGTCTATCAGCTATCCATATCCCAGGTGTTGAGAACTGGGAGGTGGATTTTCTAAGTCGTCAGACTTTTCTTCCGGGGGAGTGGGATTTCCTCCGGAGGTCAAGACCAAGCAGGAGAGGGCTTTGGTGTTTTTGACAGCGCCTGCGTAGCCACGCAGGACCTGGTATGCAGATCTGGTGGACATGTCATCCTTTCCATCACGGTCTCTGCTTCAGAGACAGGTCCCTCTACCTCAGGGTCCTTTCAACCATCTAAATAGAATCAATCTGAGATGGACTGCCTGGAGACTGAACGCTTGATGTTATCAAAGCATGGCTTCTCCGAGTCAGTCATTGATACCTTAATACAGACATGAAAGCCTGTCTCTAGGAAAATTGAACATAGATATGGTGTAAATATCTGATTGTTATGAATCCAAGGGTTACTCATGGAGTAAAGTCTGGATTCCCAGGATATTATCTTTTCTCCAAGATGTTTTTGAGAAAAGGGTTGTCAGCTAATTCCTTAAAAGGGGACAGATTTTTACTCTGTCTATTTTTTTGCACAAGCGTCTGGCAGGTATTCTAGACGTTCAGGCATTTGGTCAGGCTTTGGTTAGATCCAAGCCTGTGTTTAAAACTGTTGCTCCGCCATGGAGCTTAAACCTGATTCTTAAGGTTCTTCAAGAAGTTCCGTTTGAACCTTTTTTGTTCCATAGATATCAATCTTTATCTTGGAAAGTTCCTTTTGGGTAGCTAATTCCTCGACTCGTAGAGTCTCCAAGTTATCTGTGTTGCAATGTGATTCTCCTTATCTGGTCCTTCATACGGATAAGGTAGTCCTGCGTACCAACCTGGGTTTTTTCCTAAGGTGGTATCTAACAAGTACATCACTCAAGAGATAGTTGTTCCATGCTTGTATCCTAATCCTTCCTCAAAGAAGGAACGTCTATTACACAATATTGGACGTGGTTTGTGCTTTAAAGTTTTACTTACAAGCTACTACAGTTTTCATCAAACGTTCACCTTGTTTGTTGTCTATTCTGGACAGAGGAGAGGTCAAAAGACTTCAGCAGCCTCTCTGTCTTTTTGGTTAAAAAGCATAATTCATTTAGCTTATGAGACTGCTGGACAGCAGCCTCCTGAAGGGATTACAGCTCATTCTACTAGAGCTGTGGTTTTCACTTGGGCCTTTTTTAAATGTGGCTTCTGTTGAACAGATTTACAAGACGGAGTCTTGGTCTGCGCTTCATACTTTTCAAATTTAACAAATTTGATACCTTGCTTCTTCGGAGGCTATTTTTGGCAGAAAGGGTTTTTTACAGGCAGTGGTAACTTCCGTTTAAGTACCTGCCTTGTCCCTCCCATCATCCCTGTACTTTAGCTTTGGTATTGGTATTCCATAAGTAATGGATGATCCGTGGACTGGATACACTTAACAAGAGAAAACATAATTTATGCTTACCTGATAAATTTATTTCTCTTGTAGTGTATCCAGTCCACGGCCCGCCCTGTCACTTTAAGGCAGGTAATTTTTTCATTTGAACTACAGTCACCACTGCACCCTATGGTTTTTCCTTTCTCTGCATGTTTTCGGTCGAATGACTGAATATGGCAGTTAGGGGAGGAGCTATATAGCAGCTTTGCTGTGGGTGGACTCTTGCAGCTTCCTGTTGGGAAGGAGAATATATTCCATAAGTAATGGATGATCCGTGGACTGGATACACTACAAGAGAAATAAATTTATCAGGTAAGCATAAATTATGTTTTTTTTTATGCTTTCGCTCTTTTCTTATCACCCCACTTCTTGGCTATTCGTTAAACTGAATTGTGGGTGTGGTGAGGGGTGTATTTATAGGCATTTTAAGGTTTGGGAAACTTTGCACCTCCTGGTAGGAATGTATATATATATATATATATATATATATATATCCCATACGTCACTCATGGACTCTAGCTAATATGAAAGAAAGAAATTTATCAGGTAAGTTCTTACATAAATTATGTTTTTTCATTCTGCTGCTGGTTTATGTATAAACACAAAACATACTATAAGTCATTTTTATTGTTTTCCTTTTATCTAAGGTTACTTTCCGCACCAGAATCTATCACTGTAATATCAATAACCAAGGAGTAATCTGCCTGGATATTCTTAAAGACAACTGGAGCCCAGCATTGACTATATCGAAGGTTTTGCTATCTATTTGTTCTCTCTTGACAGATTGCAATCCTGGTAAGAATTTAAAGCCAATTTTTTTGTGTGTTTTTTTTGTTTGGTTTTTATTCATTATCCTTCTGTGAATGTTGTTTATCTTGTTTATATGTGAAGCTGAATTATTTTGCTGTTTAATATGTTGAAAATATGCAATGGAAACAGATTCACTCAGCATATCTGAAAAAATAGGCAAGTTTGGTTTTCTATATGTTTATCTGTTAGGATCATAATGCCTTAGGCAAATCTCAGAAATATCTGAATAGGGTTCCTTGATTGCAGGCA
The DNA here is from genome assembly GCF_027579735.1 of Bombina bombina. Classification (NCBI taxonomy): domain Eukaryota; kingdom Metazoa; phylum Chordata; class Amphibia; order Anura; family Bombinatoridae; genus Bombina; species Bombina bombina. Next base: position 480,304,389 of record NC_069499.1, read on the forward strand.
GAAGGAGAGGTGCGAGCAGATTTAACAGTAAGTATCCTGCAGTTTGTAGCACATGTAATAGGCAAAGTGGTATTTTTTTTCTGCCAGATTCAATTTTTGCTGAAATGTTCCTGAAGATTATTACAACCAAATTATACAAGTTCAGGTAAAAATAAATGTCCTCGTCTTTTTCTTTAATTAAATATCCCCTCTGTTTTGAGTTGTTTGTCTTCTATGTGCTTTTTAAGGTGGGGGTTTCTGGAATTATACTATACAGCAGGGATGGCCAACTGACGGCACTTCAAGTGACATTGTACTGCAAAATTGTCTCCCTTTTTAATAGCTTCTAGTCTATTGTAGACCTTTTTTTGTTATTTAAAATAGCTAATTTTGCCTTTTGTATCCCCACTTAGACTGAAAATATGAGTGGCAACCTTTTTTCTAGAAAAGACAATAGCACCAATTAATATCTCCCAGTGGGGGGGGGGGGGGGGGGGGGGGATGAGAGAGAGAGAGATTTTGCTTGTGAAATAGCTGGTTGTCCTTATTGAGCCTCCCCAGCCAAAATTAGCATTTCAGTACCTAACAAAAATAATAGGGTTGCACCAATACCATTTTCTTAAGACCGAGTACAAGTACCGATACTTTTTTCAAATACTTAAAGAATACCAATTACTGATTCTTCATTTTTTAGTATCATATGACAGTTTACCAAGCACAATACAAACTAATGATTTAAGATAGTTTCTTTATAATTATGAACTTCAAGGCAGAACATAGTGCGATCTGCGATCTTATCGCAGAAACTGGAGCCTGCCTGCAGAAAAAGAACGGCCAGGTCCGTTAAGCATAGAATTTTCTTCAACAGGATTTTTTTTTTTTTTTCTGGCCAGTGCAGTGCTTTCAAATTGACAACCGGCACATTTTCAGTGCAGTACTTTGCAATTATTGGCTAATGGCTGCTCTGCTCCTGAAATTGATACATTTTAGATGCAATATTAATGTTACTTTTACCCGCCAAAACTCTGTAACTGTCTGCGACTGCGAGGTAAGTGTACTAGCTTTTCTATTACTGCAGCTGTTTGAAACTCCGTTCCCTATTATCGTGTAGGTGCTTGGTGTTGACTTGAGCAGTGAGTGCACTAATTCTGTATTATTATTTATTAGTGTTGATTGAATCGTGCGTGTATTTACTGAGTTGGCACTGGGGCAGGCATGCACGTAGTTAATAATATGTTAAGAGGCTCACAGCCTGCAGTACCATCTTGTTGCAACTGAAGCCAGTTTTAGGGCTGCCGGTTAGGAGGGATCTGTCGGGGGGAAATGGATTCAGGGGCGCCACCATCCTCAGACCAGAGGGATCCCCCTCCGGACTTGTGAGTGCAGCCCAAAGACAGGACAGGCTTCTAAACTTCCCAACAAATAAAGCAGATGAGGGAACTGAGCACTCTGTGTCCCTCCTACAGTGCCGGAGAGAGGAGGAGAGCAGGGAGTGTTAGAGGATTCAGAATACCATTTATTTAAAGCATACTCTCTACCCACGTAGTTAATATAATATATGTTAAGAGGCTCAGGCTGGGGATGAAAGGGAGGCACTTCTCGGTGTCACATATCACATGTACTGCGTGCAGAGGACGTTCAGGTGATGAGGACTTCAGCAGCTCCTAACGCGTGTTGCGTTAGCAGGAGGAGTTGAGGTTGTCAGGCTTGTTAAACCAAGAGACAGCCAGCATCGAGCAGGGGCATTTGTCAGGGAACTGATGTTTGCACATTTATTGACCGTAAATACATATAACAGGTGCTTTTAAATATTTAGGATCATTTACCTGGGGTTTTCCTTCCAGAAAGTGTAAACAACAACTGGATCAATGGTTTCATTTTTTTTTTGGGAGAGGGCATTTAAGTGTTTATAAAATGTGACAACAATGGTTTTGTTTATTTATTGCATTTGTACACTTTCACATTCATTTGAAGGCTCTGATATGGTCACACAGTAATCACAGGGGTATGCATAAAGAGACCAGGGTGATATGATATGCAGGGGGGGGGGTTATGCATGAAGAGACCATGGTGATATTGATATGCAGGGGGGGTATGTATGAAGATACCAGGGTGATATTGATATGCAGGGGGGGGTATGTATGAAGATACCAGGGTGATATTGATATGCAGGGGGTGTGTTTATATATATATATATATATATATATATATACACACACAATTCAAAAATGAATTTTATTTCAAAATGACCTGCAGACATTTTCTTCTGTTATGTGTGATCAGTCCACGGGTCATCATTACTTCTGGGATATAACTCCTCCCCAACAGGAAATGCAAGAGGATTCACCCAGCAGAGCTGCATATAGCTCCTCCCCTCTACGTCAGTCCCAGTCATTCTCTTGCACCCAACGACTAGATAGGATGTGTGAGAGGACTATGGTGATTATACTTAGTTTTTATGACTTCAATCAAAAGTTTGTTATTTTAAAATAGCACCGGAGCGTGTTATTACTTCTCTGGCAGAGTTTGAGGAAGAATCTGTCAGAGTTTTTTACTATGATTTTAACCGGAGTAGTTAAGATCATATTGCTGTTTTCGGCCATCTGAGGGAGGTAAAGGCTTCAGATCAGGGGACAGCGGGCAGATGAATCTGCATTGAGGTATGTAGCAGTTTTTATTTTCTGAATGGAATTGATGAGAAAATCCTGCCATACCGTTAAAATGACATGTATGTATACACTTCAGTATTCTGGGGATGGTATTTCACCGGAACTACTCTGTTAAAGGTCACTAATCCTTTTTAATAACTATTTATCATGTTAAACGTTTTTGCTGGAATGTAGAATCGTTTACATTGCTGAGGTACTGTGTGAATAAATATTTGGGCATTATTTTCCACTTGGCAGTTTTTTTGCTTTAATTGTGACAGTTTCGTTTCTCTTCACTGCTGTGTGGGAGAGGGAGGGGCCGTTTTTGGCGCTCTTTGCTACGCATCAAAAAATACCAGTCAGTTACTTTTATATTTCCTGCATGATCCGGTTCATCTCTGATAGATCTCAGGGGTCTTCAAACTTCTTTGAAGGGAGGTAAATTCTCTCAGCAGAGCTGTGAGAATTCTTATAGTGACTGTGAATAAAAACGTTGCTTTGTATTTTTTATGTCAAATTTAATTATTATTATTTTACTAATGGGAACAAACCTTTGCTAAAAGTTTTGTTGTTTTAAAGTTTGATGCTATAACTGTTTTTCAGTTCATTATTTCAACTGTCATTTAATCGTTAGTACCTCTTTGAGGCACAGTACGTTTTTTGCTAAAAAAAGATTATAACCAAGTTGTAAGTTTTTTGCTAGTGTGTTAAACATGTCTGACTCAGAGGAAGATATCTGTGTCATTTGTTCCAATGCCAAGGTGGAGCCCAATAGAAATTTATGTACTAACTGTATTGATGCTACTTTAAATAAAAGTCAATCTGTACAATGTGAACAAATTTCACCAAACAGCGAGGGGAGAGTTATGCCGACTAACTCGCCTCACGCGGCAGTACCTGCATCTCCCGCCCGGGAGGTGCGTGATATTTTGGCGCCTAGTACATCTGGGCGGCCATTACAGATAACATTACAAGATATGGCTACTGTTATGACTGAAGTTTTGTCTAAATTACCAGAACTAAGAGGCAAGCGTGATCACTCTGGGGTGAGAACAGAGTGCGCTGACAATGCTAGGGCCATGTCTGATACTGCGTCACAGCTCGCAGAGCATGAGGACGGAGAGCTTCATTCTGTGGGTGACGGTTCTGATCCAAACAGATTGGACTCAGATATTTCAAATTTTAAATTTAAATTGGAGAACCTCCGTGTATTACTAGGGGAGGTCTTAGCAGCTCTCAACGATTGTAACACCGTTGCAATACCAGAGAAACTGTGTAGGTTGGATAAATACTTTGCGGTACCGGCGAGTACTGACGTTTTTCCTATACCTAAGAGACTAACTGAAATTGTTACTAAGGAGTGGGATAGACCCGGTGTGCCGTTCTCACCCCCTCCAATATTTAGAAAGATGTTTCCAATAGACGCCACCACTCGGGACTTATGGCAAACGGTCCCCAAGGTGGAGGGAGCAGTTTCTACTTTAGCTAAGCGTACCACTATCCCGGTGGAGGATAGCTGTGCTTTCTCAGATCCAATGGATAAAAAATTAGAGGGTTACCTTAAGAAAATGTTTGTTCAACAAGGTTTTATTTTACAACCCCTTGCATGTATCGCGCCGATTACGGCTGCGTCAGCATTTTGGATTGAGTCGCTTGAAGAGAACCTTAGTTCATCTACGCTAGACGACATTACGGACAGGCTTAGAGTCCTTAAACTAGCTAATTCCTTCATTTCGGAGGCCGTAGTACATTTAACCAAACTTACGGCTAAGAACTCAGGATTCGCCATACAGGCACGTAGGGCGCTGTGGCTAAAATCCTGGTCAGCTGATGTTACTTCTAAGTCCAAATTACTTAATATACCTTTCAAGGGGCAGTCTTTATTTGGGCCCGGTTTGAAAGAGATTATCGCTGACATTACAGGAGGTAAGGGCCACGCCCTACCTCAAGACAAAGCCAAAGCTAAGGCTAGACAGTCTAATTTTCGTCCCTTTCGGAACTTCAAAACAGGAGCAGCATCAACCTCCACTGCACCAAAACAGGAAGGAGCTGTTGCTCGTTACAGGCAAGGCTGGAAGCCTAACCAGTCCTGGAACAAGAGCAAGCAGGCCAGGAAACCTGCTGCTGCCCCAAAGACAGCATGAACCGAGAGCCCCCGATCCGGGACCGGATCTAGTGGGGGGCAGACTCTCTCTCTTCGCCCAGGCCTGGGCAAGAGATGTTCAGGATCCCTGGGCACTAGAGATCATATCTCAGGGATACCTTCTAGACTTCAAATTATCTCCCCCAAGAGGGAGATTTCATCTGTCAAGGTTGTCAACAAACCAGATAAAGAAAGAAGCGTTTCTACGCTGCGTACAAGATCTGTTAATAATGGGAGTGATCCATCCGGTTCCGCGGTCGGAACAAGGACAAGGGTTCTACTCAAACCTGTTTGTGGTTCCCAAAAAAGAGGGAACTTTCAGGCCAATCTTAGATTTAAAGATTCTAAACAAATTCCTAAGAGTTCCATCGTTCAAAATGGAAACTATTCGGACAATCTTACCCATGATCCAAGAGGGTCAGTACATGACCACAGTGGATTTAAAGGATGCTTACCTTCACATACCGATCCACAAAGATCATCACCGGTATCTAAGGTTTGCCTTCTTAGACAGGCACTACCAGTTTGTAGCTCTTCCATTCGGATTGGCTACGGCTCCAAGAATCTTCACAAAGGTTCTGGGTGCCCTTCTGGCGGTACTAAGACCGCGAGGGATTTCGGTAGCTCCATACCTAGACGACATTCTAATACAAGCTTCAAGCTTTCAAACTGCCAAGTCTCATACAGAGTTAGTTCTGGCATTTCTAAGGTCGCATGGATGGAAAGTAAACGAAAAGAAGAGTTCTCTTTTTCCTCTCACAAGAGTTCCATTCTTGGGGACTCTTATAGATTCTGTAGAAATGAAGATTTACCTGACAGAGGACAGGTTAACAAAGCTTCAAAATGCATGCCGTGTCCTTCATTCCATTCAACACCCGTCAGTAGCTCAATGCATGGAGGTGATCGGCTTAATGGTAGCGGCAATGGACATAGTACCTTTTGCACGCCTACACCTCAGACCTCTGCAATTAGGCATGCTAAGTCAGTGGAATGGGGATTACTCAGATTTGTCCCCTACTCTGAATCTGAATCAAGAGACCAGAAATTCTCTTCTATGGTGGCTTCATCGGCCACACCTGTCCAGGGGGATGCCATTCAGCAGGCCAGACTGGACAATTGTAACAACAGACGCCAGCCTACTAGGTTGGGGCGCTGTCTGGAATTCTCTGAAGGCTCAGGGACTATGGAATCAGGAGGAGAGTCTCCTTCCAATAAACATTCTGGAATTGAGAGCAGTTCTCAATGCCCTTCTAGCTTGGCCCCAATTAACAACTCGGGGGTTCATCAGGTTTCAGTCGGACAACATCACGACTGTAGCTTACATCAACCATCAGGGAGGGACAAGAAGCTCCCTAGCAATGGTGGAAGTATCAAAGATAATTCGCTGGGCAGAGTCTCACTCTTGCCACCTGTCAGCAATCCACATCCCGGGAGTGGAGAACTGGGAGGCGGATTTCTTGAGTCGCCAGACTTTTCATCCGGGGGAGTGGGAACTTCATCCGGAGGTCTTTGCCCAAATACTTCGACGTTGGGGCAAACCAGAGATAGATCTCATGGCGTCTCGCCAGAACGCCAAACTTCCTCGCTACGGGTCCAGATCCAGGGATCCGGGAGCGGTTCTGATAGATGCTTTGACAGCACCTTGGAACTTCGGGATGGCTTATGTGTTTCCACCCTTTCCGCTGCTTCCTCGATTGATTGCCAAAATCAAACAGGAGAGAGCATCAGTGATTCTAATAGCGCCTGCATGGCCACGCAGGACTTGGTATGCAGATCTAGTGGACATGTCATCCTGTCCGCCTTGGTCTCTACCTCTAAGACAGGACCTTCTGATACAGGGTCCATTCAAACATCAAAATCTAACTTCTCTGAAGCTGACTGCTTGGAAATTGAACGTTTGATTTTATCAAAACGTGGTTTTTCTGAGTCGGTTATTGATACCCTGATACAGGCTAGGAAGCCTGTTACCAGAAAGATTTACCATAAAATATGGCGTAAATACCTATACTGGTGCGAATCCAAACATTACTCCTGGAGTAAGGTTAGGATCTCTAGGATATTGTCTTTTCTACAAGAAGGGTTAGAAAAGGGTTTATCAGCTAGTTCATTAAAGGGACAGATTTCAGCTCTGTCCATCTTGTTACACAGGCGTCTGTCAGAAAATCCAGACGTCCAGGCTTTTTGTCAGGCTTTAGCTAGGATCAAGCCTGTGTTTAAAGCTGTTGCTCCGCCATGGAGTTTAAACTTAGTTCTTAACGTTTTACAGGGTGTTCCTTTTGAACCCCTTCATTCCATTGATATAAAATTGTTATCTTGGAAAGTTCTGTTTTTAATGGCTATTTCCTCGGCTCGAAGAGTCTCTGAGTTATCAGCCTTACATTGTGATTCTCCTTATCTGATTTTTCACTCAGACAAGGTAGTTCTGCGTACTAAACCTGGGTTCTTACCTAAGGTGGTCACTAACAGGAATATCAATCAAGAGATTGTTGTTCCATCCTTGTGTCCAAATCCTTCTTCAAAGAAGGAACGTCTTCTACACAATCTGGATGTAGTTCGTGCCCTCAAGTTCTACTTGCAGGCAACTAAAGATTTTCGCCAAACTTCTTCCCTGTTTGTCGTTTATTCTGGACAGAGGAGAGGTCAAAAAGCTTCTGCTACCTCTCTCTCTTTTTGGCTTCGTAGCATAATACGTTTAGCCTATGAGACTGCTGGTCAGCAGCCTCCTGAAAGAATTACAGCTCACTCCACTAGAGCTGTGGCTTCCACTTGGGCCTTTAAGAATGAGGCCTCTGTTGAACAGATTTGCAAGGCTGCAACTTGGTCTTCGCTTCATACTTTTTCCAAATTTTACAAATTTGACACTTTTGCTTCTTCGGAGGCTATTTTTGGGAGAAAGGTTCTTCAGGCAGTGGTTCCTTCTATATAATGAGCCTGCCTATCCCTCCCGTCATCCGTGTACTTTTGCTTTGGTATTGGTATCCCAGAAGTAATGATGACCCGTGGACTGATCACACATAACAGAAGAAAACATAATTTATGCTTACCTGATAAATTCCTTTCTTCTGTTGTGTGATCAGTCCACGGCCCGCCCTGTTTTAAGGCAGGTAAATATCTTTTAAATTATACTCCAGTCACCACTTCACCCTTGGTTACTCCTTTCTCGTTGATTCTTGGTCGAATGACTGGGACTGACGTAGAGGGGAGGAGCTATATGCAGCTCTGCTGGGTGAATCCTCTTGCATTTCCTGTTGGGGAGGAGTTATATCCCAGAAGTAATGATGACCCGTGGACTGATCACACAACAGAAGAAAGGAATTTATCAGGTAAGCATAAATTATGTTTTTTTACTACAAAAAAATCTCATCGCAGAAAGTGAAAAAAAGTTCTGCTTCTGGGATTATGAACTGTAATTCAAGACATTTTAAAATAAGTTTTATTTGATTGTTGTCACAAAGTTCGCAGAACATGTTTATAAATAAAAATAGTACAATAAAATATATTAATGATGGCAACAATAAATAACAGCAGCTGGGGCTGGAAAGCTACCATTTAAAGGTGTGTTTACTGGATGACAATGGGTTGTAGGGTGCCTATATAACATCAATCTGACATTTGTATTTAAAACAAATTAATATAATTTAATTCTGAAAAAAATATTGGGGAAGGAGTGTCCCGGTAATCCCCTTTTGAGAAAAATCGGGCATTTGCATTCTACTGACTCAACAGGAAATAGGGCTGGTCTTCATATTTCTTTCATGTAATTAGCAAGAGTCCATGAGCTAGTGACGTATGGGATATACATTCCTACCAGGAGGGGCAAAGTTTCCCAAACCTCAAAATGCCTATAAATACACCCCTCACCACACCCACAATTCAGTTTTACAAACTTTGCCTCCTATGGAGGTGGTGAAGTAAGTTTGTGCTAGATTCTACGTTGATATGCGCTCCGCAGCAAGTTGGAGCCCGGTTTTCCTCTCAGCGTGCAGTGAATGTCAGAGGGATGTGAGGAGAGTATTGCCTATTTGAATGCAGTGATCTCCTTCTACGGGGTCTATTTCATAGGTTCTCTGTTATCGGTCGTAGAGATTCATCTCTTACCTCCCTTTTCAGATCGACGATATACTCTTATTTATATACCATTACCTCTGCTGATTTTCGTTTCAGTACTGGTTTGGCTTTCTACAAACATGTAGATGAGTGTCCTGGGGTAAGTAAATCTTATTTTCTGTGACACTCTAAGCTATGGTTGGGCACTTTATTTATAAAGTTCTAAATATATGTATTCAAACATTTATTTGCCTTGACTCAGAATGTTCAACATTCCTTATTTTCAGACAGTCAGTTTCATATTTGGGATAATGCGTTTGAATCAATCATTTTTTCTTACCTTAAAAATTTGACTTTTTTTCCCTGTGGGCTGTTAGGCTCGCGGGGGCTGAAAATGCTTCATTTTATTGCGTCATTCTTGGCGCGGACTTTTTTGGCGCAAAAAATCTTTTCTGTTTCCGGCGTCATACGTGTCGCCGGAAGTTGCGTCATTTTTTGACGTCCTTTTGCGCCAAAAATGTCGGCGTTCCGGATGTGGCGTCATTTTTGGCGCCAAAAAGCATTTAGGCGCCAAACAATGTGGGCGTATTATTTGGCGCCAAAAAAATATAGGCGTCGCTTTTGTCTCCACATTATTTCAGTCTCATTTTTTCTTTGCTTCTGGTTACTAGAAGCTTGTTTATTGGCATTTTTCCCATTCCTGAAACTGTCATTTAAGGAATTTGATCAATTTTGCTTTATATGTTGTTTTTTCTCTTACATATTGCAAGATGTCTCACGTTGCATCTGAGTCAGAAGATACTTCAGGAAAATCGCTGTCTAGTGCTGGAACTACCAAAGCTAAGTGTATCTGCTGTAAACTTTTGGTAGCTATTCCTCCGGCTGTTGTTTGTATTAATTGTCATGACAAACTTGTTAAAGCAGATAATATTTCCTTTAGTAATATACCATTGCCTGTTGCAGTTCCCTCAACATCTAAGGTGCAGAATGTTCCTGATAACATAAGAGATTTTGTTTCTGAATCCATCAAGAAGGCTATGTCTGTTATTTCTCCTTCTAGTAAACATAAAAAATCTTTTAAAACTTCTCTCTCTACAGATGAATTTTTAAATGAACATCATCATTCTGATTCTGATGACTCTTCTGGTTCAGAGGATTCTGTCTCAGAGATTGATGCTGATAAATCTTCATATTTATTTAAAATGGAATTTATTCGTTCTTTACTTAAAGAAGTACTAATTGCTTTAGAAATAGAGGATTCTGGTCCTCTTGATACTAATTCTAAACGTTTAGATAAGGTGTTTAAATCTCCTGTGGTTATTCCAGAAGTTTTTCCTGTTCCTAATGCTATTTCTGAAGTAATTTCCAGAGAATGGGATAAATTGGGTAATTCATTTACTCCTTCTAAACGTTTTAAGCAATTATATCCTGTGCCGTCTGACAGATTAGAATTTTGGGACAAAATCCCTAAAGTTGATGGGGCTATTTCTACCCTTGCTAAACGTACTACTATTCCTACGTCAGATGGTACTTTGTTTAAAGATCCTTTAGATAGGAAAATTGAATCCTTTCTAAGAAAAGCTTATCTGTGTTCAGGTAATCTTCTTAGACCTGCTATATCTTTGGCTGATGTTGCTGCAGCTTCAACTTTTTGGTTGGAGACTTTAGCACAACAAGTAACAGATCATGATTCTCATAATATTATTCTTCTTCTTCAGCATGCTAATAATTTTATCTGTGATGCCATTTTTGATATTATCAGAGTTGATGTCAGGTTTATGTCTCTAGCTATTTTAGCTAGAAGAGCTTTATGGCTTAAAACTTGGAATGCTGATATGGCTTCTAAATCAACTCTACTTTCCATTTCTTTCCAGGGTAACAAATTATTTGGTTCTCAGTTGGATTCCATTATCTCAACTGTTACTGGTGGGAAAGGAACTTTTTTACCACAGGATAAAAAATCTAAGGGTAAAAACAGGGCTAATAATCGTTTTCGTTCGTTTCAACAAAGAACAAAAGCCTGATCCTTCATCCTCAGGAGCAGTTTCAGTTTGGAAACCATCTCCAGTCTGGAATAAATCCAAGCCTTCTAGAAAGGCAAAGCCTGCTTCTAAGTCCACATGAAGGTGCGGCCCTCATTCCAGCTCAGCTGGTAGGGGGCAGGTTATGTTTTTTCAAAGAAATTTGGATCAATTCTGTTCACAATCTTTGGATTCAGAACATTGTTTCAGAAGGGTACAGAATTGGTTTCAAGATGAGGCCTCCTGCAAAGAGATTTTTTCTTTCCCGTGTCCCAGTAAATCCAGTGAAAGCTCAAGCATTTCTGAATTGTGTTTCAGATCTAGAGTTGGCTGGAGTAATTATGCCAGTTCCAGTTCTAAAACAGGGGATGGGGTTTTATTCAAATCTCTTCATTGTACCAAAGAAGGAGAATTCCTTCAGACCAGTTCTGGATCTAAAAATATTGAATCGTTATGTAAGGATACCAACGTTCAAAATGGTAACTGTAAGGACTATCTTGCCTTTTGTTCAGCAAGGGCATTATATGTCCACAATAGATTTACAGGATGCTTATCTGCATATTCCGATTCATCCAGATCATTATCAGTTCCTGAGATTCTCTTTTCTGGACAAGCATTACCAGTTTGTGGCTCTGCCGTTTGGCCTAGCTACAGCTCCAAGAATTTTTACAAAGGTTCTCGGTGCCCTTCTGTCTGTAATCAGAGAACAGGGTATTGTGGTATTTCCTTATTTGGACGATATCTTGGTACTTGCTCAGTCTTTACATTTAGCAGAATCTCATACGAATCGACTTGTGTTGTTTCTTCAAGATCATGGTTGGAGGATCAATTTACCAAAAAGTTCATTGATTCCTCAGACAAGGGTAACTTTTCTGGGTTTCCAGATAGATTCAGTGTCCATGACTCTGTCTTTAACAGACAAGAGACGTCTAAAATTGATTTCAGCTTGTCGAAACCTTCAGTCACAATCATTCCCTTCGGTAACCTTATGCATGGAAATTCTAGGTCTTATGACTGCTGCATCGGACGCGATCCCCTTTGCTCGTTTTCACATGCGACCTCTTCAGCTCTGTATGCTGAATCAATGGTGCAGGGATTACACAAAGATATCTCAATTAATATCTTTAAAACCGATTGTACGACACTCTCTAACGTGGTGGACAGATCACCATCGTTTAATTCAGGGGGCTTCTTTTGTGCTTCCGACCTGGACTGTAATTTCAACAGATGCAAGTCTCACAGGTTGGGGAGCTGTGTGGGGATCTCTGACGGCACAAGGAGTTTGGGAATCTCAGGAGGTGAGATTACCGATCAATATTTTGGAACTCCGTGCAATTTTCAGAGCTCTTCAGTCTTGGCCTCTTCTGAAGAGAGAATCGTTCATTTGTTTTCAGACAGACAATGTCACAACTGTGGCATACATCAATCATCAAGGAGGGACTCACAGTCCTCTGGCTATGAAAGAAGTATCTCGAATTCTGGTTTGGGCGGAATCCAGCTCCTGTCTAATCTCTGCGGTTCATATCCCAGGTATAGACAATTGGGAAGCGGATTATCTCAGTCGCCAAACGTTGCATCCGGGCGAATGGTCTCTTCACCCAGAGGTATTTCTTCAGATTGTTCAAATATGGGAGCTTCCAGAAATAGATCTGATGGCGTCTCATCTAAACAAGAAACTTGCCAGGTATCTGTCCAGATCCCGGGATCCTCAGGCGGAAGCAGTGGATGCATTATCACTTCCTTGGAAGTATCCTGCTTATATCTTTCCGCCTCTAGTTCTTCTTCCAAGAGTAATCTCCAAGATTCTGAAGGAATGCTAGTTTGTTCTGCTGGTAGCTCCGGCATGGCCTCACAGGTTTTGGTATGCGGATCTTGTCCGGATGGCCTCTTGCCATCCGTGGACTCTTCCGCTACGACCAGACCTTCTGTCGCAAGGTCCTTTTTCCCATCAGGATCTCAAATCCTTAAATTTAAAGGTATGGAGATTGAACGCTTGATTCTTAGTCAAAGAGGTTTCTCTGACTCTGTGATTAATACTATGTTACAGGCTCGTAAATCTGTATCCAGAGAGATATATTATAGAGTCTGGAAGACTTATATTTCTTGGTGTCTTTCTCATCATTTTTCTTGGCATTCTTTTAGAATTCCAAGAATTTTACAGTTTCTTCAGGATGGTTTAGATAAAGGTTTGTCCGCAAGTTCCTTGAAAGGACAAATCTCTGCTCTTTCTGTTCTTTTTCACAGAAAGATTGCTAATCTTCCTGATATTCATTGTTTCTTCTGTTATGTGTGATCAGTCCACGGGTCATCATTACTTCTGGGATATAACTCCTCCCCAACAGGAAATGCAAGAGGATTCACCCAGCAGAGCTGCATATAGCTCCTCCCCTCTACGTCAGTCCCAGTCATTCTCTTGCACCCAACGACTAGATAGGATGTGTGAGAGGACTATGGTGATTATACTTAGTTTTTATGACTTCAATCAAAAGTTTGTTATTTTAAAATAGCACCGGAGCGTGTTATTACTTCTCTGGCAGAGTTTGAGGAAGAATCTGTCAGAGTTTTTTACTATGATTTTAACCGGAGTAGTTAAGATCATATTGCTGTTCTCGGCCATCTGAGGGAGGTAAAGGCTTCAGATCAGGGGACAGCGGGCAGATGAATCTGCATTGAGGTATGTAGCAGTTTTTATTTTCTGAATGGAATTGATGAGAAAATCCTGCCATACCGTTAAAATGACATGTATGTATACACTTCAGTATTCTGGGGATGGTATTTCACCGGAACTACTCTGTTAAAGGTCACTAATCCTTTTTAATAACTATTTATCATGTTAAACGTTTTTGCTGGAATGTAGAATCGTTTACATTGCTGAGGTACTGTGTGAATAAATATTTGGGCATTATTTTCCACTTGGCAGTTTTTTTGCTTTAATTGTGACAGTTTCGTTTCTCTTCACTGCTGTGTGGGAGAGGGAGGGGCCGTTTTTGGCGCTCTTTGCTACGCATCAAAAAATACCAGTCAGTTACTTTTATATTTCCTGCATGATCCGGTTCATCTCTGATAGATCTCAGGGGTCTTCAAACTTCTTTGAAGGGAGGTAAATTCTCTCAGCAGAGCTGTGAGAATTCTTATAGTGACTGTGAATAAAAACGTTGCTTTGTATTTTTTATGTCAAATTTAATTATTATTATTTTACTAATGGGAACAAACCTTTGCTAAAAGTTTTGTTGTTTTAAAGTTTGATGCTATAACTGTTTTTCAGTTCATTATTTCAACTGTCACTTAATCGTTAGTACCTCTTTGAGGCACAGTACGTTTTTTGCTAAAAAAAGATTATAACCAAGTTGTAAGTTTTTTGCTAGTGTGTTAAACATGTCTGACTCAGAGGAAGATATCTGTGTCATTTGTTCCAATGCCAAGGTGGAGCCCAATAGAAATTTATGTACTAACTGTATTGATGCTACTTTAAATAAAAGTCAATCTGTACAATGTGAACAAATTTCACCAAACAGCGAGGGGAGAGTTATGCCGACTAACTCGCCTCACGCGGCAGTACCTGCATCTCCCGCCCGGGAGGTGCGTGATATTTTGGCGCCTAGTACATCTGGGCGGCCATTACAGATAACATTACAAGATATGGCTACTGTTATGACTGAAGTTTTGTCTAAATTACCAGAACTAAGAGGCAAGCGTGATCACTCTGGGGTGAGAACAGAGTGCGCTGACAATGCTAGGGCCATGTCTGATACTGCGTCACAGCTCGCAGAGCATGAGGACGGAGAGCTTCATTCTGTGGGTGACGGTTCTGATCCAAACAGATTGGACTCAGATATTTCAAATTTTAAATTTAAATTGGAGAACCTCCGTGTATTACTAGGGGAGGTCTTAGCAGCTCTCAACGATTGTAACACCGTTGCAATACCAGAGAAACTGTGTAGGTTGGATAAATACTTTGCGGTACCGGCGAGTACTGACGTTTTTCCTATACCTAAGAGACTAACTGAAATTGTTACTAAGGAGTGGGATAGACCCGGTGTGCCGTTCTCACCCCCTCCAATATTTAGAAAGATGTTTCCAATAGACGCCACCACTCGGGACTTATGGCAAACGGTCCCCAAGGTGGAGGGAGCAGTTTCTACTTTAGCTAAGCGTACCACTATCCCGGTGGAGGATAGCTGTGCTTTCTCAGATCCAATGGATAAAAAATTAGAGGGTTACCTTAAGAAAATGTTTGTTCAACAAGGTTTTATTTTACAACCCCTTGCATGTATCGCGCCGATTACGGCTGCGTCAGCATTTTGGATTGAGTCGCTTGAAGAGAACCTTAGTTCATCTACGCTAGACGACATTACGGACAGGCTTAGAGTCCTTAAACTAGCTAATTCCTTCATTTCGGAGGCCGTAGTACATTTAACCAAACTTACGGCTAAGAACTCAGGATTCGCCATACAGGCACGTAGGGCGCTGTGGCTAAAATCCTGGTCAGCTGATGTTACTTCTAAGTCAAAATTACTTAATATACCTTTCAAGGGGCAGTCTTTATTTGGGCCCGGTTTGAAAGAGATTATCGCTGACATTACAGGAGGTAAGGGCCACGCCCTACCTCAAGACAAAGCCAAAGCTAAGGCTAGACAGTCTAATTTTCGTCCCTTTCGGAACTTCAAAACAGGAGCAGCATCAACCTCCACTGCACCAAAACAGGAAGGAGCTGTTGCTCGTTACAGGCAAGGCTGGAAGCCTAACCAGTCCTGGAACAAGAGCAAGCAGGCCAGGAAACCTGCTGCTGCCCCAAAGACAGCATGAACCGAGAGCCCCCGATCCGGGACCGGATCTAGTGGGGGGCAGACTCTCTCTCTTCGCCCAGGCCTGGGCAAGAGATGTTCAGGATCCCTGGGCACTAGAGATCATATCTCAGGGATACCTTCTAGACTTCAAATTATCTCCCCCAAGAGGGAGATTTCATCTGTCAAGGTTGTCAACAAACCAGATAAAGAAAGAAGCGTTTCTACGCTGCGTACAAGATCTGTTAATAATGGGAGTGATCCATCCGGTTCCGCGGTCGGAACAAGGACAAGGGTTCTACTCAAACCTGTTTGTGGTTCCCAAAAAAGAGGGAACTTTCAGGCCAATCTTAGATTTAAAGATTCTAAACAAATTCCTAAGAGTTCCATCGTTCAAAATGGAAACTATTCGGACAATCTTACCCATGATCCAAGAGGGTCAGTACATGACCACAGTGGATTTAAAGGATGCTTACCTTCACATACCGATCCACAAAGATCATCACCGGTATCTAAGGTTTGCCTTCTTAGACAGGCACTACCAGTTTGTAGCTCTTCCATTCGGATTGGCTACGGCTCCAAGAATCTTCACAAAGGTTCTGGGTGCCCTTCTGGCGGTACTAAGACCGCGAGGGATTTCGGTAGCTCCATACCTAGACGACATTCTAATACAAGCTTCAAGCTTTCAAACTGCCAAGTCTCATACAGAGTTAGTTCTGGCATTTCTAAGGTCGCATGGATGGAAAGTGAACGAAAAGAAGAGTTCTCTTTTTCCTCTCACAAGAGTTCCATTCTTGGGGACTCTTATAGATTCTGTAGAAATGAAGATTTACCTGACAGAGGACAGGTTAACAAAGCTTCAAAATGCATGCCGTGTCCTTCATTCCATTCAACACCCGTCAGTAGCTCAATGCATGGAGGTGATCGGCTTAATGGTAGCGGCAATGGACATAGTACCTTTTGCACGCCTACACCTCAGACCTCTGCAATTAGGCATGCTAAGTCAGTGGAATGGGGATTACTCAGATTTGTCCCCTACTCTGAATCTGAATCAAGAGACCAGAAATTCTCTTCTATGGTGGCTTCATCGGCCACACCTGTCCAGGGGGATGCCATTCAGCAGGCCAGACTGGACAATTGTAACAACAGACGCCAGCCTACTAGGTTGGGGCGCTGTCTGGAATTCTCTGAAGGCTCAGGGACTATGGAATCAGGAGGAGAGTCTCCTTCCAATAAACATTCTGGAATTGAGAGCAGTTCTCAATGCCCTTCTAGCTTGGCCCCAATTAACAACTCGGGGGTTCATCAGGTTTCAGTCGGACAACATCACGACTGTAGCTTACATCAACCATCAGGGAGGGACAAGAAGCTCCCTAGCAATGGTGGAAGTATCAAAGATAATTCGCTGGGCAGAGTCTCACTCTTGCCACCTGTCAGCAATCCACATCCCGGGAGTGGAGAACTGGGAGGCGGATTTCTTGAGTCGCCAGACTTTTCATCCGGGGGAGTGGGAACTTCATCCGGAGGTCTTTGCCCAAATACTTCGACGTTGGGGCAAACCAGAGATAGATCTCATGGCGTCTCGCCAGAACGCCAAACTTCCTCGCTACGGGTCCAGATCCAGGGATCCGGGAGCGGTTCTGATAGATGCTTTGACAGCACCTTGGAACTTCGGGATGGCTTATGTGTTTCCACCCTTTCCGCTGCTTCCTCGATTGATTGCCAAAATCAAACAGGAGAGAGCATCAGTGATTCTAATAGCGCCTGCATGGCCACGCAGGACTTGGTATGCAGATCTAGTGGACATGTCATCCTGTCCGCCTTGGTCTCTACCTCTAAGACAGGACCTTCTGATACAGGGTCCATTCAAACATCAAAATCTAACTTCTCTGAAGCTGACTGCTTGGAAATTGAACGTTTGATTTTATCAAAACGTGGTTTTTCTGAGTCGGTTATTGATACCCTGATACAGGCTAGGAAGCCTGTTACCAGAAAGATTTACCATAAAATATGGCGTAAATACCTATACTGGTGCGAATCCAAACATTACTCCTGGAGTAAGGTTAGGATCTCTAGGATATTGTCTTTTCTACAAGAAGGGTTAGAAAAGGGTTTATCAGCTAGTTCATTAAAGGGACAGATTTCAGCTCTGTCCATCTTGTTACACAGGCGTCTGTCAGAAAATCCAGACGTCCAGGCTTTTTGTCAGGCTTTAGCTAGGATCAAGCCTGTGTTTAAAGCTGTTGCTCCGCCATGGAGTTTAAACTTAGTTCTTAACGTTTTACAGGGTGTTCCTTTTGAACCCCTTCATTCCATTGATATAAAATTGTTATCTTGGAAAGTTCTGTTTTTAATGGCTATTTCCTCGGCTCGAAGAGTCTCTGAGTTATCAGCCTTACATTGTGATTCTCCTTATCTGATTTTTCACTCAGACAAGGTAGTTCTGCGTACTAAACCTGGGTTCTTACCTAAGGTGGTCACTAACAGGAATATCAATCAAGAGATTGTTGTTCCATCCTTGTGTCCAAATCCTTCTTCAAAGAAGGAACGTCTTCTACACAATCTGGATGTAGTTCGTGCCCTCAAGTTCTACTTGCAGGCAACTAAAGATTTTCGCCAAACTTCTTCCCTGTTTGTCGTTTATTCTGGACAGAGGAGAGGTCAAAAAGCTTCTGCTACCTCTCTCTCTTTTTGGCTTCGTAGCATAATACGTTTAGCCTATGAGACTGCTGGTCAGCAGCCTCCTGAAAGAATTACAGCTCACTCCACTAGAGCTGTGGCTTCCACTTGGGCCTTTAAGAATGAGGCCTCTGTTGAACAGATTTGCAAGGCTGCAACTTGGTCTTCGCTTCATACTTTTTCCAAATTTTACAAATTTGACACTTTTGCTTCTTCGGAGGCTATTTTTGGGAGAAAGGTTCTTCAGGCAGTGGTTCCTTCTATATAATGAGCCTGCCTATCCCTCCCGTCATCCGTGTACTTTTGCTTTGGTATTGGTATCCCAGAAGTAATGATGACCCGTGGACTGATCACACATAACAGAAGAAAACATAATTTATGCTTACCTGATAAATTCCTTTCTTCTGTTGTGTGATCAGTCCACGGCCCGCCCTGTTTTAAGGCAGGTAAATATCTTTTAAATTATACTCCAGTCACCACTTCACCCTTGGTTACTCCTTTCTCGTTGATTCTTGGTCGAATGACTGGGACTGACGTAGAGGGGAGGAGCTATATGCAGCTCTGCTGGGTGAATCCTCTTGCATTTCCTGTTGGGGAGGAGTTATATCCCAGAAGTAATGATGACCCGTGGACTGATCACACAACAGAAGAAAGGAATTTATCAGGTAAGCATAAATTATGTTTTTGTACAAGCTTTGGTTCGTATAAAACCTGTCATTAAGTCAATTTCACCTCCTTGGAGTTTGAATTTGGTTCTGGGGGCTCTTCAAGCTCCTCCGTTTGAACCTATGCATTCATTGGACATTAAATTACTTTCTTGGAAAGTTTTGTTCCTTTTGGCAATCTCTTCTGCCAGAAGAGTTTCTGAATTATCTGCTCTTTCTTGTGAGTCTCCTTTTCTGATTTTTCATCAGGATAAGGCAGTGTTGCGAACTTCTTTTGAATTTTTACCTAAAGTTGTGAATTCCAACAACATTAGTAGAGAAATTGTGGTTCCTTCATTATGTCCTAATCCTAAGAATTCTAAGGAGAAATCGTTACATTCTTTGGATGTTGTTAGAGCTTTGAAATATTATGTTGAAGCTACTAAGTCTTTCCGAAAGACTTCTAGTTTATTTATTATCTTTTCCGGTTCTAGAAAAGGCCAGAAAGCTTGTGCCATTTCTTTGGCATCTTGGTTGAAATCTTTAATTCATCTTGCCTATGTTGAGTCGGGTAAAACTCCGCCTCAAAGGATTACAGCTCATTCTACTAGGTCAGTTTCTACTTCCTGGGCGTTTAGGAATGAAGCTTCGATTGATCAGATTTGCAAAGCAGCAACTTGGTCCTCTTTGCATACTTTTACTAAATTCTACCATTTTGATGTATTTTCTTCTTCTGAAGCAGTTTTTGGTAGAAAAGTACTTCAGGCAGCGGTTTCAGTTTGAATCTTCTGCTTATGTTTTTCATTAAACTTTATTTTGGGTGTGGATTATTTTCAGCAGGAATTGGCTGTCTTTATTTTATCCCTCCCTCTCTAGTGACTCTTGCGTGGAAAGATCCACATCTTGGGTAATCATTATCCCATACGTCACTAGCTCATGGACTCTTGCTAATTACATGAAAGAAAACATAATTTATGTAAGAACTTACCTGATAAATTCATTTCTTTCATATTAGCAAGAGTCCATGAAGCCCACCCTTTTTTTGTGGTGGTTATGATTTTTGTATAAAGCACAATTATTCCAATTCCTTATTTTATATGCTTTCGCACTTTTTTATCACCCCACTTCTTGGCTATTCGTTAAACTGAATTGTGGGTGTGGTGAGGGGTGTATTTATAGGCATTTTGAGGTTTGGGAAACTTTGCCCCTCCTGGTAGGAATGTATATCCCATACGTCACTAGCTCATGGACTCTTGCTAATATGAAAGAAATGAATTTATCAGGTAAGTTCTTACATAAATTATGTTTTTTCGAGGGCTGCTTTTTATTCCCAGTCCAGCCCTGGCTAAGGATGTTCCTCAGAGTACAGTATGTTTTGAGCATCATTTTTCAAGATGAGAACTAGCAGTATAACAGGCAATCTAGCTATTAGAATAATTTTTCAAAAGTTAGTGTCAAGTTGTTTTTAAGGAACAGAAGCATCTCTGCATGTTCAGCTATAAGTCTGTTTCTGCTATCAGTAAAGACGTTTGACACCAAGCTGAACAGTCTTTCACTTTTCACATTACTGCATGGGGCAGAAAGATATTTTGGGGCCATTATAGCCAGAGCTGGAAATCTGTTTATTAACTGCCCAGTACTTCAGGGGTTTGCCTAAACGAGGTACAGAGATCTCTTCCAAGTAGGCTTCCAGCTGTATAGTAGCGGCTTTTGGAGCACGGCTCTGGCATACAAATAACAGCAATTTGTATTGGCAGAACAGAAGTGAACAAGTTTTAGTTAAAGGAACACTAAACCCATTTTTTTTTTTATTTCATGATTTAGAAAGAGCATGCAATTTTAAACATCTTTCTAATTTACTTCTATTATCTAATTTGCTTCATTATCTTGATATCCTTTGCTGAAAAACATATCTAGATATGCTCAGAAGCAGCTGATTGGTGGCTTCACATAGATGCCACGTGTGATTGGCTCACCCATGTGGATTGCTATTTCTTAAACAAAGGATATCTAAAAAAGGAAGCAAATTAGATAATAGAAGTAAATTGGAATGTTGTTTAAAATTGCATTCTCTACTTGAATCATGAAAGAAAATTTTTGGGTTTAGTGTCCCTTTAAGTCTCTACTTCAGCTTAAAATGAAATGGGAACATGCAGTTTGAAAATCGCCACAAGATGGTGTATGGGTAGGAAGTGGAGGTATCGGTTTAAGTATTGGTGCATTTGCACGAGTACAAGTACTCATGCAAATACTTGGTATCGGTACCGATACTAGTATCGATATCGGTGCAATCGTAAAAAAAAAAAAAAAAACAGGTCTCCTTTGCTTGCAAGTTCAGCCCATTGGTACGGATGTGATGTGTACTAGGTGATGAGAAAACAGCTATTTCAAATACAGAAATAAGCATGAAGGAACCATTTGTCATAGATTTAATACTCTGCAGTAGGTATAACAAGTAATTTGGAACACATTAAGGGGAAACCTTTGTGGAGACCACTACTCTGGAGGGAAGAACAGCAGATAGAAAGTCCCCTGCAACCTGACTTATTATATAATTTGATATTTTTATATTATTATATAATAGCCATAAATGTTATATGCATCCTTTAAGTCTTCTAATGTATTGATCTGTGGCCATCACTGCTATACAGTATAGCTTGGTCAAGCTTTCTGACGGACACTTTATAGTGTTGAAGAGGCCATAATAAATATCCGGTAAAACAGAAAAATAGCTCATAGTGTTAAGGTAATTATTATTACCCTACAGGTGCTTTAATTTTCCAGGTTTTAAATACATATAGTATTCTATGTCTTATATACAAATCACTCAAGCTAAAATTTAGTCTTCTAAAATGTTTTGAGAGACCTAGCTGTACTGATAAGACCTCTTGGGTCATCTTCCTGAGCAGAGGTCCTTAGTGCCCATTTTACTGCATATTAGCCTTTTGCAATTAATAGCCTTGTTTTGATTTATTAGTATTACTATTTTACATTGTTAAAATGTATTTGTAGATTTAGTTGCATTGATTTAAACAAATTTTGTGAAAATGTTGCTTTCATCTCCCCCAAATTGAAATGATTAACATTAGAGGCTAATGAAATACTCTTACTTCTAATATTTGGACATGTAATATTTTATAATTTCAGAACTAAATGGCATTTTGTTTTTTGCACAACTACATGGGAAACAAATAATGTGCATAGAAAGCTTGTTAGTAAACAAAATGCTTTATTCTTTATTTAATGGAAAATTGCCACATACCTGATGAAAAGCCAGTGTAGCATAAGAATACTGGCTGTTATTTTCAATGCTGCTAGTTTTATTGCCATTTCAATCAGTTTTTTTTAATCTGCTTTTACTATTGCTATACATCTTAACTAATAATGAAATGTCCTAAACATGAAGACATTCTTATCTCAGGCAACCAAATGTTTAGTTTACCTGGTTTATGGGATTAAACTTTAAAATCACAGCTATTTAAATAAATAACAATACTGACACTCAAAAGCACACTCTGCACGTTAACAATAGTTCATCTTTGTACATTCTACTCACAAGTGTACTTGCTGTGTGTCACACCAAAACCATGATTCATTTTTGTGAGAACACTTAACAAGTTAAAAAAAATATTAACTTTCTTCCAAGCCCAATGTGTCAGCAGATAGTGCTTGCTGAGATGCACCCCTGTGTCCTTTTGGCAAATATGAAAATGTTTGGCAATTATGACAATCTCTGGGCTTTATGATCATTTGGAACATTAACATTAATGTGTAGTCTTCTTAAACTTTTCAAACTTGCTGAAAAAAATCAACCCTGTTAAATTTAAACCAAACTTTGGTTTACATTGTATTTATGCTTGTTGAATGTTTTTATTCTCAAAAGGGAAACTAAATACATTTCATGCACCTCCCTCTAATTAGGTTTCAATGCAGGTATCTGAACGAGAGTTACTGCATGTCTGCAAACATATCAACACTGGAATGCACTGAAAGTTAGATTTCAATATGGTGGCACCCATGATTAGAGAGAGGTGGAGAATAACCTCAATATTATGTTTATAAAATGTATTTAGTGTTTAATGTCCCTTTCCTTCTTAATATGAGGAGAGTCCACAGCATCATTCCTTACTATTGGGAAATACTGAACCTGACCACCAGGAGGAGGCAAAGACACCCCAGCCAGAGGCTTAAATACTTCCCCTACTTCCCTTATATCCCAGTCATTCTTTGCCTTTCGTCACAGGAGGTTGGCAGAGAAGTGTCAGAAGATTCTGAGTAGTTCCTTAGGAAGGGTATCTACCCTTCGAAATGCGACTGGAGTTTAAATAGTCTTGTCAGCCTCTCAGTGAGAACATTGACAAATGTTAGAGTCTGGAGATACAGGGAGCGTCTTTCTCCAAACCCATCCAGACTCGTATTAACATCTCCTAAGCAATCAGTGTTGACGAGTTTCACTGCCTGCTTCCATCACTCAAGTCCATGTCAGGAGCGTTGCTACAAGACTGTCAAAGTTGAGAGGCTGTGTTTCTGTTCCACGGCATAGATTCCGGTAAGATAGTTTAATTTTTTTATACACATTTGATAACGCCCTTGGAATCAAGGGTTAATATCTCCAGAGGGGGATTATTGAACAGTGGGGACTAATCTCATAAGTTTATTTGATTATGCTGCAATATGTGTGAAAATATTTTTAGGCTCAGGCAGATGTTGGAACGTACAGTTTTTTACTTTTGTTTTGGGAGCTGTGCAACCTGAAAGATTTGGCGCGTTTTTTGCTCTTATAGCAGGGGCGGTCCTGCGTTGTGCACCATGTGACCGGGTGTGGTCACACTTTATTTCCTCTTTCCTGACGTGCAGTTCACAGTAGAAGTGGTTTCTCTGTTTGGCCTGGGTCATAGGAGGTGGTGAGTGCCAAAGCCATTGGGGGTATAAAGGTGCCGTTTTTTCTTATTAATCAATAGTCTGCTTTGTAAGCGCAAGCTATGGAGGATTCTTATGCGTTAGATGGTATTCCCTCTTTACCTAAGTCTAATACCTGTCTATATTGTGAGGAGGCGGCAGTATACCCGCCCACTCAACTATGTTCCACATGCTTTGATAATGAATCATGTCAAAGAAGGTTAATATGTTTGATACCACTGAGCCATCCACCTCTGAGGGCGTCTCCGTCCCGTGAGGTACACACCCTACAGTCATCTCATAATACACATGCAGCTTCCCGTAGCACTCCTGATCCTTCATCTGGAGGGGGCCTTTTACCACCAGATTTTACTGCGCAGTTACAAACAGCGGAGTCTGCGGCCTTTAGTGTATTACCTCTCCCTGCTAAGCGCACGCAAAAGGTCAAATGCTGCTATCCTTCCCAGGGGTCATCAACTAGTTAATTGGAATTATCTGATACAAGATTATCCAATGATGATGGCGTCTCTGATACTTCAGAGGGCGCTCTTTCTGGGTCGGAATCTGCTGCCTCTAAACATCCAGCTGCGTAGGAACCAGACTTTAGATTTAGGATTGAACATTTACGCTTTCTGTTGAAGGAAGTTTTGCTACGTTAGAGGTTCCAGAGCCCAAATTGCCTGAGGAACCTTTGATTCCTAAATTAGATGAGGTGTAAGAGGACAGGGTTTTACCACAAACTTTCCCGGTTCCTGTAAAGATGGTGTTCTTCCTTTTTCCCAGTCTTCTTCCTTTAAGAAATTGTTCCGGACTCTCATTTGGAGTTGAGAGGTTCCTTCCCCAAGGTGGATGGCGCTATCTCCCCGCTTGCTAAACGCACTACTATCCCGCTTGAGGATAGTTTGTCATTTTAAAGAGCCCATGGATAAAAAGATAGAAACTCTGTTAAGAAAGATGTTTCAACATACAGAATATTTTGTTTCAACCGGCAGCGGCTGTTGCTGCAATTGCTGGAGCGACTACCTACTGGTGCGACTCCTTATCTGAGTTGGTGGAGGGGTTCCCTCGACGTGATCCAGGAAAGAATTAAGGGTGGCTAATTCTTTTATTTGTGATGCTAATATGCAAATTATTCGCCTGAATGACAAGGCTTCAGGTTTTTCTGTTCAAGCCCGTAGGGCACTCTGGCTGAAGTCCTGTTCTGCAAACATGACTTCTAATTCCAGACTTTTTCCCCTCCCCTTTAAGGGAAAGATTTTATTTGCTCCAGGCCTGGATTCAATTATCTTCACGGTTACTGGAGGCAAAATTGCCTTTCTACCGCAGGATAAGAACAAGCCTAAGGGACAAGGTCCTAATTTTTGTTCCTTTCGTTCTCATAAATCCCAACGCCAGCAGCCCTCTGCAAAGCCCGAGCAATTTAAGGGTACTTGGAAGCCGGCTCAGTCCTGGAATAAATTCAAGCAGAGCAAGAAGCTCGTCGAGACAAAGTCGGCATGAAGGGGCGGCCCCCGATCTGGTTCTGGATCACGTAGGAGGCAGACTGTCACTCTTTTCGGATGCTTGGTTTGGGGACGTGCAAGACCCGTGGCTCCTGGAGGTCATCGCTCAGGGATACAAGATAGGTTTCAATTCTCATCCACCCAGGGACAGATTCCTCTTATCAAACCTGTCTTCCAGGCCAGGAAAGAGAGAAGCCTTTCTGGGGAGCGTGAGGGATCTCTCCTCCCTAGAAGTCATTGTCCCGGTACCTCTCGCAGAAAGAGGTTTGGGATACTATTAAAACCTTTTTGTTGTCCCAAAGGTAGAGGGAACTTTCCGCCCGATTCTGGAACTAAAGCACTTAAACAAATTCCTATCTGTCCCCTCGTTCAAGATGGAGACAATAAGGTCCATCCTTCCCTTAGTTCAGGAGGGACAGTTCATGACCACTATGGATCTGAAGGATGCTTTGCCATCACATTCCAATCCACAGGGAATTCTTCATGTTCCTAAGGTTTGCGTTCCTGGACCAGCACTTCCAGTTTAGTGCCCTTCCGTTTGGTCTAGCTACTGCTCTGAGTTTTTACAAAGGTTCTAGGTGCTCTGCTTGCAGTGGCCAGAACCAGAGGTATAGCAGTAGCTCCATACTTGGACGATATTCTGGTTCAAGCACCATCTTGTCATCTGGCAGGCGACCATCCCAAATCTCTTCTTCTTCTTCTTCTATTTCATGGATGGAAGATAAACTTAGAAAAGAGTTCTCCTATTCCCAGTACCAGGGTGGAATTCCTGGATACTATAATAGACTCCATATCCATGAGGATATTCCTTACAGACCAGACACGTTACAAGCTAACATCCGCCTGTCATACCCTCCTGACCTTTGTAAGGCCCTCTTTGGCTCGGTGTATGGAGGTGATTGGTCTCATGGTGTCCAGCATGGACATCATTCACTTTGCCAGATTCCATCTCAGACCACTACAGCTGTGCATGCTGAGACAGTGGAACGGCGATCATTCGGATCTGTCTTAACAGATTTCTCTGGACAACCGGTCAAGAGAATCGCTCTCCTGGTGGCTCTGTCCAGATCACCTGTCCCAAGGGACATCCTTTTCTCTTGTTAAGTGTATTCAGTCCACGGGTCATCCATTACTTATGGGATATATTCCCTTCCCAACAGGAAGTTGCAAGAGGATCACCCAAGCAGAGCTGCTATATAGCTCCTCCCCTCACATGTCATATCCAGTCATTCTCTTGCAAGCCTCAACAGATGGAGGTCGTGAGAGGAGTGTGGAGTTTTTTATACCTAATTATTTCTTCAATCAAAAGTTTATTTTAAATGGCACCGGAGTGTGCTGTTTTTCTCTCAGGCAGTATTTAGAAGAAGAATCTGCCTGCGTTTTCTATGATCTTAGCAGAAGTAACTAAGATCCACTGGCTGTTCTCGCACATTCTGAGGAGTGGGGTAACTTCAGAAAAGGGAATAGCATGCGGGGTCCCCTGCAAACGAGGTATGTGCAGTAAAATATTTTTCTAAGGAATGGAATTGACTAAGAAAATACTGCTGATACCGATGTAATGTAAGTACAGCCTTAAATGCAGTAGTAGCGACTGGTATCTGGCTGATGAATGTATGTGCAGTAAAGTGATTTTCTATGGAATAGAATTTGACTAGAAAATACTGTTAATTCTGAAGTAATGTATGAGCCTTAACTGCAGTGGAAGCGACTGGTAGCAGGCTTATTATTAACACTACATAACCTTAAAATGGATGTTAAACGTTTACTGGCATGTTAATCGTTTTTGTGAGGTACTTTGGTGATAAAACTTATTGGGGCATGATTTTTTCCACATGGCTAATGTATATTTCTGCATAGAAACAGTTAACTGAGGTCTCCCACTGTTGTAATATGAGTGGGAGGGGCCTATTTTAGCGCTTTTTTTGCGCAGTAAAATTTCAGTCACAGTCTTCCTGCTTCTTCCTCCATGATCCAGGACGTCTCTAGAGAGCTCAGGGGTCTTCAAAAGTCATTTTGAGGGAGGTAATCAGTCACAGCAGTACCGTTTTGGGTATTAAGGGGTTAATCATCCATTTGCTGGTGGGTGCAATCCTTTGCTAACTTAATACATTTACTGTGAAAATTTGGTTGCTATAACTGATTTGGTTCATTGTTATTTCAACTGTGACAGTTTTTTTGTGCTATTTAAAGGCGCAGTAGCGTCTTTTATATTGCTTGTAAATTTATTGAAAGTATTTTCCAAGCCTTTACAAATCACTTTGCAAGACATGGCTACTGTTATGACAGAAGTTTTATCTAAATTGCCAG
Organism: Bombina bombina; assembly: GCF_027579735.1. Classification (NCBI taxonomy): domain Eukaryota; kingdom Metazoa; phylum Chordata; class Amphibia; order Anura; family Bombinatoridae; genus Bombina; species Bombina bombina. The sequence continues at coordinate 480,332,042 of NC_069499.1, forward strand.
AACTAAGAGGCAAGATAGCTCTGGGTTAAGAACAGAGCGCACTGATGATGTGAGAGCCATGTCCGATACTGCGTCACAATTTGCAGAAAATGAAGACGGAGAGCTTCATTCTGTGGGTGACGGTTCTGATCCAGGGAGACTGGATTCAGAGATTTCTAATTTTAAATTTAAGCTTGAGAACCTCCGTGTATTGCTAGGGGAGGTATTAGCGGCTCTGAATGATTGTAACACGGTTGCAATTCCAGAGAAATTATGTAGGCTGGATCGATACTATGCGGTGCCGGTGTGTACTGACGTTTTTCCTATACCTAAAAGGCTTACAGAGATTATTAGCAAGGAGTGGGATAGACCCGGTGTGCCCTTTTCCCCTCCTCCTATATTTAGGAAAATGTTTCCAATAGACGCCACCACACGAGACTTATGGCAGACGGTCCCTAAGGTGGAGGGAGCAGTTTCTACTTTAGCTAAGCGTACCACTATCCCGGTGGAGGATAGTTGTGCTTTTTCGGATCCAATGGATAAAAAATTAGGTTACCTTAAGAAAATGTTTGTTCAACAAGGTTTTATGTTACAGCCCCTTGCATGCATTGCGCCTGTCACTGCTGCTGCGGCATTCTGGTTTGAGTCTCTGGAAGAGGCCATTCGCACAGCTCCATTGGATGAGATTATGAACAAGCTTAAAGCACTTAAGCTAGCTAACGCATTTGTTTCCGATGCCGTCGTACATTTAACCAAACTAACGGCTAAGAACTCCGGATTCGCCATCCAGGCGCGCAGAGCGCTATGGCTTAAATCCTGGTCAGCTGACGTGACTTCTAAATCAAAATTGCTTAATATTCCTTTCAAAGGGCAGACCTTATTCGGGCCCGGCTTGAAAGAAATTATTGCTGACATTACTGGAGGTAAGGGTCATACTCTTCCTCAGGACAGGGCCAAATCAAAGGCCAAACAGTCTAATTTTTGTGCCTTTCGTAACTTCAAGGCAGGATCAGCATCAACTTCCTCTGCTCCAAAACAGGAAGGAACTGTTGCTCGTTACAGACAGGGCTGGAAACCTAACCAGTCCTGGAACAAGGGCAAGCAGGCCAGAAAACCTACTTCTGCCCCTAAGACAGCATGAAGAGAGGGCCCCCTATCCGGAAACGGATCTAGTGGGGGGCAGACTTTCTCTCTTCGCCCAGGCTTGGGCAAGAGATGTCCAGGATCCCTGGGCGTTGGAGATCATATCCCAGGGATATCTTCTGGACTTCAAAGCTTCTCCTCCACAAGGGAGATTTCATCTTTCGAGGTTATCAGCAAATCAAATAAAGAAAGAGGCGTTTTTGCGCTGTGTACAAGACCTCTTACTAATGGGGGTGATCCACCCAGTTCCGCGGACGGAACAAGGGCAAGGATTTTACTCAAATCTGTTTGTGGTTCCCAAGAAAGGGGGAACCTTCAGACCAATTTTGGACCTAAAGATCTTAAACAAATTCCTAAGAGTTCCATCATTCAAAATGGAAACTATTCGAACCATCCTACCCATGATCCAAGAGGGTCAGTATATGACCACAGTGGACTTAAAGGATGCCTACCTTCACATACCGATTCACAAAGATCATTATCGGTACCTAAGATTTGCCTTTCTAGACAGGCATTACCAGTTTGTAGCTCTTCCCTTCGGGTTAGCTACGGCCCCGAGAATCTTTACAAAGGTTCTGGGCTCTCTTCTGGCGGTGCTAAGGCCGCGAAGCATAGCGGTAGCTCCGTACCTAGACGACATTCTGATACAAGCGTCAAGTTTTCAAATTGCCAAGTCTCATACAGAGATAGTTCTGGCATTTCTGAGGTCGCATGGGTGGAAGGTGAACGTGGAAAAGAGTTCTCAATTACCACTCACAAGAGTTCCCTTCCTAGGGACTCTTATAGATTCTGTAGAGATGAAAATTTACCTGACTGAGTCCAGGTTATTAAAACTTCTAAATGCTTGCCGTGTCCTTCATTCCATGCCACGCCCGTCAGTAGCTCAGTGCATGGAAGTAATCGGCTTAATGGTAGCGGCAATTGACATAGTACCATTTGCGCGCCTGCATCTCAGACCGCTGCAATTATGCATGCTAAGTCAGTGGAATGGGGATTACTCAGATTTATCCCCTCTACTAAATCTGGATCAAGAGACCAGAGATTCTCTTCTCTGGTGGCTTTCTCGGGTCCATCTGTCCAAAGGGATGTCCTTTCGCAGGCCAGATTGGACGATTGTAACAACAGATGCCAGCCTACTAGGTTGGGGTGCAGTCTGGAACTACCTGAAGGCTCAGGGATCGTGGACTCAGGAGGAAAAACTCCTCCCAATAAATATTCTGGAATTAAGAGCAATATTCAATGCTCTTCTAGCTTGGCCTCAGTTAGCAACACTGAGGTTCATCAGATTTCAGTCGGACAACATCACGACTGTGGCTTACATCAACCATCAAGGGGGAACCAAGAGTTCCCTAGCGATGTTAGAAGTCTCAAAGATAATTCGCTGGGCAGAGTCTCACTCTTGCCACCTATCAGCGATCTACATCCCAGACGTGGAGAACTGGGAGGCGGACTTTTTAAGTCGCCAGACTTTTCATCCGGGGGATTGGGAAGTCTTGAATGGACAGATTTCTGCTCTGTCCTTTTACACAAACGTCTGGCAGAGGTTCCAGACGTTCAGGCTTTTTGTCAGGCTTTGGCTAGGATTAAGCCTGTGTTTAAGACTGTTGCTCCACCGTGGAGCTTAAACTTAGTTCTTAAAGTTCTTCAAGGTGTTCCGTTTGAACCCCTTCATTCCATTGATATTAAGCTGTTATCTTGGAAAGTTCTGTTTTTGATGGCTATTTCCTCGGCTCAGAGAGTCTCTTAGTTATCTGCCTTACATTGTGATTCTCCTTATCTGATTTTTCATTCAGACAAGGTAGTTCTGCATACTAAACCTGGGTTCTTACCTAAGGTAGTTTCTCCAACATAGGTGTGTCCGGTCCACGGCGTCATCCTTACTTGTGGGATATTCTCTTCCCCAACAGGAAATGGCAAAGAGCCCAGCAAAGCTGGTCACATGATCCCTCCTAGGCTCCGCCTACCCCAGTCATTCTCTTTGCCGTTGTACAGGCAACATCTCCACGGAGATGGCTTAGAGTTTTTTAGTGTTTAACTGTAGTTTTTATTATTCAATCAAGAGTTTGTTATTTTGAAATAGTGCTGGTATGTACTATTTACTCAGAAACAGAAAAGAGATGAAGATTTCTGTTTGTATGAGGAAAATGATTTTAGCAACCGTCACTAAAATCCATGGCTGTTCCACACAGGACTGTTGAGAGCAATTAACTTCAGTTGGGGGAACAGTGTGCAGTCTCTTGCTGCTTGAGGTATGACACATTCTAACAAGACGATGTAATGCTGGAAGCTGTCATTTTCCCTATGGGATCCGGTAAGCCATGTTTATTACGATCGTAAATAAGGGCTTCACAAGGGCTTATTAAAACTGTAGACTTTTTCTGGGCTAAATCGATTCATTATCAACACATATTTAGCCTTGAGGAATCATTTTATCTGGGTATTTTGATATAATACTATCGGCAGGCACTGTTTTAGACACCTTATTCTTAGGGGCTTTCCCAAAGCATAAGCAGAGCCTCATTTTCGCGCCGGTGTGGCGCACTTGTTTTTGAGAGGCATGGCATGCAGTCGCATGTGAGAGGAGCTCTGATACTTAGAAAAGACTTTCTGAAGGCGTCATTTGGTATCGTATTCCCCTTTGGGCTTGGTTGGGTCTCAGCAAAGCAGATACCAGGGACTGTAAAGGGGTTAAAGTTCAAAACGGCTCCGGTTCCGTTATTTTAAGGGTTAAAGCTTCCAAATTTGGTGTGCAATACTTTTAAGGCTTTAAGACACTGTGGTGAAAATTTGGTGAATTTTGAACAATTCCTTCATGTTTTTTCGCAATTGCAGTAATAAAGTGTGTTCAGTTTAAAATTTAAAGTGACAGTAACGGTTTTATTTTAAAACGTTTTTTGTACTTTGTTATCAAGTTTATGCCTGCTTTAACATGTCTGAACTACCAGATAGACTGTGTTCTGAATGTGGGGAAGCCAGAATTCCTATTCATTTAAATAAATGTGATTTATGTGATAATGATAATGATGCCCAAGATGATTCCTCAAGTGAGGGGAGTAAGCATGGTACTGCATCATTCCCTCCTTCGTCTACACGAGTCTTGCCCACTCAGGAGGCCCCTAGTACATCTAGCGCGCCAATACTCCTTACTATGCAACAATTAACGGCTGTAATGGATAATTCTGTCAAAAACATTTTAGCCAAAATGAACACTTATCAGCGTAAGCGCGGCTGCTCTGTTTTAGATACTGAAGAGCATGACGACGCTGATATTAATATTTCTGAAGGGCCCCTAACCCAGTCTGATGGGGCCAGGGAGGTTTTGTCTGAGGGAGAAATTACTGATTCAGGGAACATTTCTCAACAGGCTGAACCTGATGTGATTGCATTTAAATTTAAGTTGGAACATCTCCGCATTCTGCTTAAGGAGGTATTATCCACTCTGGATGATTGTGACAAGTTGGTCATCCCAGAGAAACTTTGTAAAATGGACAAGTTCCTAGAGGTGCCGGGGCTCCCAGAAGCTTTTCCTATACCCAAGCGGGTGGCGGACATTGTTAATAAAGAATGGGAAAGGCCCGGTATTCCTTTCGTCCCTCCCCCCATATTTAAAAAATTGTTTCCTATGGTCGACCCCAGAAAGGACTTATGGCAGACAGTCCCCAAGGTCGAGGGAGCGGTTTCCACTTTAAACAAACGCACCACTATACCCATAGAGGATAGTTGTGCTTTCAAAGATCCTATGGATAAAAAATTAGAAGGTTTGCTTAAAAAGATGTTTGTTCAGCAAGGTTACCTTCTACAACCAATTTCATGCATTGTCCCTGTCGCTACAGCCGCATGTTTCTGGTTCGATGATCTGATAAGAGCGGTCGATAGTGATTCTCCTCCTTTGGAGGAGATTATGGACAGAATCAATGCTCTCAAATTGGCTAATTCTTTCACCCTAGACGCCACTTTGCAATTGGCTAGGTTAGCGGCTAAGAATTCTGGGTTTGCTATCGTGGCGCGCAGAGCGCTTTGGTTGAAATCTTGGTCGGCTGATGCGTCTTCCAAGAACAAGCTACTTAACATTCCTTTCAAGGGGAAAACGCTGTTTGGCCCTGACTTGAAAGAGATTATCTCTGATATCACTGGGGGTAAGGGCCATGCCCTTCCTCAGGATCGGCCTTTCAAGGCAAAAAATAAACCTAATTTTCGTCCCTTTCGTAGAAACGGACCAGCCCAAGGTGCTACGTCCTCTAAGCAAGAGGGTAATACTTCTCAAGCCAAGCCAGCTTGGAGACCAATGCAAGGCTGGAACAAGGGAAAGCAGGCCAAGAAACCTGCCACTGCTACCAAGACAGCATGAAATGTTGGCCCCCGATCCGGGACCGGATCTGGTGGGGGGCAGACTCTCTCTCTTCGCTCAGGCTTGGGCAAGAGATGTTCTGGATCCTTGGGCGCTAGAAATAGTCTCCCAAGGTTATCTTCTGGAATTCAAGGGACTTCCCCCAAGGGGGAGGTTCCACAGGTCTCAGTTGTCTTCAGACCACATAAAAAGACAGGCATTCTTACATTGTGTAGAAGACCTGTTAAAAATGGGAGTGATTCATCCTGTTCCATTAAGAGAACAAGGGATGGGGTTCTACTCCAATCTGTTCATAGTTCCCAAAAAAGAGGGAACGTTCAGACCAATCTTAGATCTCAAGATCTTAAACAAGTTTCTCAAGGTTCCATCGTTCAAGATGGAAACCATTCGAACTATTCTTCCTTCCATCCAGGAAGGTCAATTCATGACCACGGTGGATTTAAAGGATGCGTATCTACATATTCCTATCCACAAGGAACATCATCGGTTCCTAAGGTTCGCATTCCTGGACAAACATTACCAGTTCGTGGCGCTTCCTTTCGGATTAGCCACTGCTCCAAGGATTTTCACAAAGGTACTAGGGTCCCTTCTAGCTGTGCTAAGACCAAGGGGCATTGCTGTAGTACCTTACTTGGACGACATTCTGATTCAAGCGTCGTCCCTTCCTCAAGCAAAGGCTCACACGGACATTGTCCTGGCCTTTCTCAGATCTCACGGGTGGAAAGTGAACGTGGAAAAGAGTTCTCTATCCCCGTCAACAAGGGTTCCCTTCTTGGGAACAATAATAGACTCCTTAGAAATGAGGATTTTTCTGACAGAAGCCAGAAAAACAAAGCTTCTAGACTCTTGTCGGATACTTCATTCCGTTCCTCTTCCTTCCATAGCTCAGTGCATGGAAGTGATCGGGTTGATGGTAGCGGCAATGGACATAGTTCCTTTTGCGCGCATTCATCTAAGACCATTACAACTGTGCATGCTCAGTCAATGGAATGGGGACTATACAGACTTGTCTCCGAAGATACAAGTAAATCAGAGGACCAGAGACTCACTCCGTTGGTGGCTGTCCCTGGACAACCTGTCACAAGGGATGACATTCCGCAGACCAGAGTGGGTCATTGTCACGACCGACGCCAGTCTGATGGGCTGGGGCGCGGTCTGGGGATCCCTGAAAGCTCAGGGTCTTTGGTCTCGGGAAGAATCTCTTCTACCGATAAATATTCTGGAACTGAGAGCGATATTCAATGCTCTCAAGGCTTGGCCTCAGCTAGCGAGGGCCAAGTTCATACGGTTTCAATCAGACAACATGACAACTGTTGCGTACATCAACCATCAGGGGGGAACAAGGAGTTCCCTAGCGATGGAAGAAGTGACCAAAATCATTCTATGGGCGGAGTCTCACTCCTGCCACCTGTCTGCTATCCACATCCCAGGAGTGGAAAATTGGGAAGCGGATTTTCTGAGTCGTCAGACATTGCATCCGGGGGAGTGGGAACTCCATCCGGAAATCTTTGCCCAAGTCACTCAGCTGTGGGGCATTCCAGACATGGATCTGATGGCCTCTCGTCAGAACTTCAAAGTTCCTTGCTACGGGTCCAGATCCAGGGATCCCAAGGCGGCTCTAGTGGATGCACTAGTAGCACCTTGGACCTTCAAACTAGCTTATGTGTTCCCGCCGTTTCCTCTCATCCCCAGGCTGGTAGCCAGGATCAATCAGGAGAGGGCGTCGGTGATCTTGATAGCTCCTGCGTGGCCACGCAGGACTTGGTATGCAGATCTGGTGAATATGTCATCGGCTCCACCTTGGAAGCTACCTTTGAGACGAGACCTTCTTGTTCAGGGTCCGTTCGAACATCCGAATCTGGTTTCACTCCAGCTGACTGCTTGGAGATTGAACGCTTGATTTTATCGAAGCGAGGGTTCTCAGATTCTGTTATTGATACTCTTGTTCAGGCCAGAAAGCCTGTAACTAGAAAGATTTACCACAAAATTTGGAAAAAATATATCTGTTGGTGTGAATCTAAAGGATTCTCTTGGGACAAGGTTAAGATTCCTAGGATTCTATCCTTCCTTCAAGAAGGATTGGAAAAAGGATTATCTGCAAGTTCCCTGAAGGGACAGATTTCTGCCTTGTCGGTGTTACTTCACAAAAGACTGGCTGCTGTGCCAGATGTTCAAGCCTTTGTTCAGGCTCTGGTTAGAATTAAGCCTGTTTACAAACCTTTGACTCCTCCTTGGAGTCTCAATTTAGTTCTTTCAGTTCTTCAGGGGGTTCCGTTTGAACCCTTGCATTCCGTTGATATTAAGTTATTATCTTGGAAAGTTTTGTTTTTAGTTGCAATTTCTTCTGCCAGAAGAGTTTCAGAATTATCTGCTCTGCAGTGTTCTCCTCCTTATCTGGTGTTCCATGCAGATAAGGTGGTTTTACGTACTAAACCTGGTTTTCTTCCAAAAGTTGTTTCTAACAAAAACATTAACCAGGAGATTATCGTACCTTCTCTGTGTCCGAAACCAGTTTCAAAGAAGGAACGTTTGTTGCACAATTTGGATGTTGTTCGCGCTCTAAAATTCTATTTAGATGCTACAAAGGATTTTAGACAAACATCTTCCTTGTTTGTTGTGTATTCTGGTAAAAGGAGAGGTCAAAAGGCAACTTCTACCTCTCTCTCTTTTTGGATTAAAAGCATCATCAGATTGGCTTACGAGACTGCCGGACGGCAGCCTCCCGAAAGAATCACAGCTCATTCCACTAGGGCTGTGGCTTCCACATGGGCCTTCAAGAACGAGGCTTCTGTTGATCAGATATGTAGGGCAGCGACTTGGTCTTCACTGCACACTTTTACCAAATTTTACAAGTTTGATACTTTTGCTTCTTCTGAGGCTATTTTTGGGAGAAAGGTTTTGCAAGCCGTGGTGCCTTCCATTTAGGTGACCTGATTTGCTCCCTCCCTTCATCCGTGTCCTAAAGCTTTGGTATTGGTTCCCACAAGTAAGGATGACGCCGTGGACCGGACACACCTATGTTGGAGAAAACAGAATTTATGTTTACCTGATAAATTACTTTCTCCAACGGTGTGTCCGGTCCACGGCCCGCCCTGGTTTTTTTAATCAGGTCTGATAATTTATTTTCTTTAACTACAGTCACCACGGTACCATATGGTTTCTCCTATGCAAATATTCCTCCTTAACGTCGGTCGAATGACTGGGGTAGGCGGAGCCTAGGAGGGATCATGTGACCAGCTTTGCTGGGCTCTTTGCCATTTCCTGTTGGGGAAGAGAATATCCCACAAGTAAGGATGACGCCGTGGACCGGACACACCGTTGGAGAAAGTAATTTATCAGGTAAACATAAATTCTGTTTTCTAACAGGAACATCAATCAAGAGATTGTTGTTCCATCATTATGTCCTAACCCTTCTTCAAAGAAGGAAAGACTTTTGCATAATCTGGACGTAGTCCGTGCCCTGAAGTTCTATTTACAAGCAACTAAAGATTTTCGTCAAACTTCTTCCCTGTTTGTCGTTTACTCTGGGCAGAGGAGAGGTCAAAAAGCTTCGGCTACCTCTCTCTCCTTTTGGCTTCGTAGCCTAATACGTTTAGCCTATGAGACTGCTGGACAGCAGCCCCCTGAAAGAATTACAGCTCATTCCACTAGAGCTGTGGCTTCCACCTGGGCCTTTAAGAATGAGGCCTCTGTTGAACAGATTTGCAAGGCTGCGACTTGGTCTTCGCTTCATACCTTTTCAAAATTTTACAAATTTGACACTTTTGCTTCTTCGAAGGCTGTTTTTGGGAGAAAGGTTCTACAGGCAGTGGTTCCCTCCGTTTAAAGTTCCTGCCTTGTCCCACCCATCATCCGTGTACTTTAGCTTTGGTATTGGTATCCCATAAGTAATGGATGACCCGTGGACTGAATACACTTAACAAGAGAAAACATAATTTATGCTTACCTGATAAATTTATTTCTCTTGTAGTGTATTCAGTCCACGGCCCGCCCTGTCTTTTTTAAGGCAGATCTAAATTTTGATTAAAACTCCAGTCACCACTGCACCCTATGGTTTCTCCTTTCTTGTCTTGTTTCGGTCGAATGACTGGATATGACATGTGAGGGGAGGAGCTATATAGCAGCTCTGCTTGGGTGATCCTCTTGCAACTTCCTGTTGGGAAGGGAATATATCCCATAAGTAATGGATGACCCATGGACTGAATACACTACAAGAGAAATAAATTTATCAGGTAAGCATAAATTATGTTTTTGAGACCATCCTGGGAGATTGTGACTACGGACGCAAGCCTATCGGAATGGGGAGCTGTTTGGGTGCCAGGATGGCACAGGGCCTGTGGACTCGAAAGGAATCATTCCTCCTGATCAACATTCTGGAGGCTTGGTCTCTTCTGGGTTTGTCCCTGTTAATCAGATTCCAATCAGACAACATAACCTTGGTGGTTTACATCAACTATCAGGGATGGAACGAGAAGCTCCCTAGCAATGAGAGAACTATCTCAGACTCTGGAGTGGGCGGAGGCCCCCAACTGCTCGCTGTCAGCGATCCACATTCCGGGTGTGGACAAATGGGAAACGGATTTCCTCCGCAGACAATCCTTTCATCCGTGGGAATGGTCTCTCCATCCCGAGGTGTTTGCAGAGATTTGCAACAAATGGGGGACCCAGGAGATTTCATGGCATCCCAGCACAATTCTAAGCTACCCAGATATGGGTTGCGGTCCAGGGATCCTCAAGCGGAGCTAATAGATGCCTTGGAGGTTCAATCTGATTTAAGTTTTCCCGCCATTACCACTTCTTCCTCGTGTAGTGGCCCGCATTAAGCAGGAGCAGGCATAAGTGATTCTGATGTTCCATCTTGGCCGCAAAGGATGTGGTTCGTGGACCTGGTGGGGATGTCCTCATCTCCTCCGTGGAAGTTAGCTTGTCGCAGGGATGTGCTGGAACAGGGTCCATTTCTTCATCAAACTCTAGATTCTCTGAGGCTGACTGCGTGGAGATTGAAGCCTAGTCCTACAAAAGAGAGGTTTCGCTGAGAGGGTTATTGATACTCTCATTCAGGCTCGTAAGCCTGTTACTTGTCGCATCAATCATAAGGTGTGGAGAGCTTAAGTATTCTGGTGGGAAGAGCATGGTTTAGCCTGGCATAAGGTTAAGGCTACCAGGATACTTTCTTTTCTCCAGGAGGGTCTGGAGAAGGACCTTTCTGCCAGTTCCCTGAGGGGACAGATTTCGGCCCCATCTGTTTTGCTGCACAAGAGGCTCGTAGAGCTCACTGACGTGCGATCTTTCATTTAAGGCTCTGATTAGGATCAGACCTGTGTTTCGAACTAATACTCCACCTTAGAGTTTGAATCTTGTTCTTAAGTTTTTGCAAAGTGCTCTGTGTGAGCCTATGCATTCGGTTGACATCAAATTGTTGTCATGGAAGGTCCTTTTTCTATTGGCTATTGCATCGGCACGCAGAGTTGCTGAAATAGCTGCCTTCCAATGTGAGCCTCCTTATCTGGTGTTCCACACTGATAAGGCTGTCCTACGTACCCGCTTGGGTTTTCTCCCTAAGGTTGTGTCTGATCGTAACATCAATCAGGAGATTGTGGTTCGTTCCTTATTTCTCTTGTTAAGTGTGTTCAGTCCACGGGTCATCCATTACTTATGGGATATATTCTCCTTCCCAACAGGAAGTTGCAAAAGGATCACCCAAGCAGAGCTGCTATATAGCTCCTCCCCTCACATGTCATACCCAGTCATTCTCTTGCAACCCACAACAAAGAAGGAGGTCGCGAGAGGAGTTGGAGTTTTTACTTAATTATTCTTCAATCAAAAGTTTATTTTTAAATGACACCGGAGTGTGCCGTTTTTTGTATCTCAGGCAGTATTTGGAGAAGAATCTGCCTGCGTTTTTCTATGATCTTAGCAGACGTAACTAAGATCCGCTGGCTGTTCTCGACATTCTGAGGAGTAGGGTAACTTCAGAAAGAGGGGAATAGCATGCGGGGTCCCCCGCAAATGAGGTATGTGCAGTACATTATTTTCTGGGAATGGAATTGACTAAGAAAACACTGCTGTTACCCATATGATGTAAGTACAGCCTTAAATGCAGTAGTAGCGACTGGTATCAGGCTGATAAATGTATGCGCAGTTGAGTTATTTTCTAGGGACTAGAATTTGACTGAGAAAATACTGTTAATACTGAAATAATGTTTAAGCCTTATCTGCAGTGGAAGCGACTGGTAGCAGGCTTAGTGATAACTTTGCATGACATTCAAAATGTTGTTTTTAAAACGTTTACTGGCATGTTATTCGTTTTGTGAGGTACTTTGGTGATAAATCTTTTTGGGCATGATTTTTTTCCACATGGCTAACGTATTTTCTGCATAGAAACCGTTATATCAGGTCTCCCACTGTAATATGAGTGTGAGGGACCTTGTTTTAGCGCCTTGTTGCGCAGTTAAAATTCTAGCACAGTCTTCCTGTTTCTTCCTCCTTGATCCAGGACGTCTCTAGAGAGCTCAGGGGTCTTCAAGATTCGTTTTTGAGGGAGGTAATCAGTCACAGCAGATCTGTGAAAGTGTGTTTGACTGTGATAAAAGCGTTAAATCTTAATTTGATATCCGTTTTTGGGTATTGAGGGGTTAATCATCCTTTTGCTAATGGGTGCAATCCTCTGCTAATTAATACATTTCTCGTTAAGAATTGTTGACTATAACTGAATTAGTTTTCTTTGTTATTCAACTGTGTTTTTAAAAGCGCTGCAGCGTTTTTTATATTGCTTGTAAACTTATTGAAAGTGATTTCCAAGCTTGCTAGCTTCATTGCTAGTCTGTTTAAACATGTCTGATACAGAGGAATCTGCTTGTTCATTATGTTCAAAAGCCGATGTGGAGCCCAATAGAAATATGTGTACCAATTATATTGATATTACTTTGAATAAAAGTCAATCTGTACCGATAAAGAAATTATCACCAGACAACGAGGGGGAAGTTATGCCGTCTAACTCTCCTCACGTGTCAGTACCTTCGTCTCCTGCTCGGGAGGTGCGTGAGATTGAGGCACCAAGTACATCAAGGCCCTTACAAATCACTTTACATGATATGGCCAATGTTATGAAAGAAGTATTATACAATATGCCCGAATTAAGAGGCAAGCGCGATAGCTCTGGGTTAAGGACAGAGCGCGCTGATGACACGAGAGCCATGTCTGATACTGCTTCACAATTTGCAGAACATGAGGACGGTGAGCTTCATTCTGTCGGTGACGGTTCTGATCCGGGGAGACCGGATTCAGAAATTTCACATTTTAAATTTAAGCTTGAGAACCTCCGCGTGTTACTAGGGGAGGTGTTAGCGGCTCTGAATGATTGCGACACAGTGGCAATCCCAGAGAAATTATGTAGGTTGGATAGATACTATGCGGTACCGGTGTGTACTGACGTTTTTCCTATACCAAAAAGGCTTACAGAAATTATTAGTAAGGAGTGGGATAGACCCGGTGTGCCCTTTTCCCCTCCTCCGATATTTAGAAAAATGTTCCCTATAGACGCCACCACACGAGACTTATGGCAGACGGTCCCTAAGGTGGAGGGAGCAGTTTCTACTTTAGCCAAGCGTACCACTATCCCGGTGGAGGATAGCTGTGCTTTCTCAGATCCAATGGATAAAAATTTAGAGGGTTACCTTAAGAAAATGTTTGTTCAACAAGGTTTTATATTGCAGCCTCTTGCATGCATTGCGCCTGTCACGGCTGCAGCGGCATTCTGGTTTGAGTCTCTGGAAGAGGCAATTCGCACAGCACCATTGGATGAGACTTTGAGCAAAGTTAGAACGCTTAAACTGGCTAATGCGTTAGTTTCGGATGCCGTAGTGCATTTAACCAAACTTACGGCTAAAAATTCCGGATTCGCCATACAGGCGCGCAGGGCGCTATGGCTTAAATCCTGGTCAGCGGATGTAACTTCTAAGTCTAAACTACTTAACATTCCTTTCAAAGGGCAGACCTTATTCGGGCCCGGCTTGAAGGAAATTATTGCTGACATTACGGGAGGTAAGGGCCACACCCTTCCTCAGGACAGGGCCAAATCAAAGGCCAAACAGTCTAATTTTCGTGCCTTTCATAACTTCAAGACAGGAGCAGCATCAACTTCCTCCGCTCCAAAACAGGAAGGAACTACTGCTCGTTACAGACAGGGTTGGAAAGGCAACCAGTCATGGAACAAGGGCAAGCAGGCCAGAAAGCCTACTTCCGCCCCTAAGACAGCATGAAGACAGGGCCCCCTCTCCGGAGACGGATCTAGTGGGGGGCAGACTTTCTCTCTTCGCCCAGGCCTGGGCAAGAGATGTACAGGATCCCTGGACGTTGGAGATTATATCTCAGGGATACCTTCTGGATTTCAAAACTTCTCCTCCACAAGGGAGGTTTCATCTGTCAAGGTTATCAACAAACCTAGTAAAGAAAGAGGCATTTCTACAATGTGTACAAGACCTCTTAGTGATGGGAGTGATCCACCCAGTTCCGCGAACGGAACGAGGACAAGAGTTTTACTCAAATCTATTTGTGGTTCCCAAAAAAGAGGGAACCTTCAGACCAATCTTAGACTTAAAAATCTTAAACAAATTCCTAAGGGTTCCATCGTTCAAGATGGAAACCATTCGGACCATCCTGCCCATGATCCAAGAGGGTCAATATATGACCACAGTGGACTTAAAGGATGCCTACCTTCACATACCGATTCACAAAGATCATTATCGGTACCTAAGATTTGCCTTTCTAGACAGGCATTACCAGTTTGTAGCTCTTCCCTTCGGGTTAGTTACGGCCCCGAGAATTTTTACAAAGGTTCTGGGCTCACTTCTGGCAGTACTAAGACCACGAGGCATAGCGGTGGCTCCGTACCTAAACGACATTCTGATTCAAGCGTCAAGTTTTCAAAATGCAAAGTCTCATACAGAGATAGTTCTAGCATTTCTGAGGTCGCATGGGTGGAAAGTGAACGTGGAAAAGAGTTCTCTGTTACCGCTCACAAGGGTTCCTTTTCTAGGGACTCTTATAGATTCTGTAGAGATGAAGATTTACCTGACGGAGTCCAGGTTATCAAAGATTCTCAATGCTTGCCGTGCCCTTCACTCCATTCCAAGCCCATCAGTAGCTCAGTGTATGGAAGTAATCGGCTTGATGGTCGCGGCAATGGACATAGTGCCATTTGCGCGCCTGCATCTCAGACCGCTGCAACTATGCATGCTAAGTCAGTGGAACGGGGATTACTCAGACCTGTCCCCTTTGCTAAATCTGGACCAGGAGACCAGAGATTCTCTTCTCTGGTGGTTGTCACGGGTTCATCTGTCCGAAGGAATGACCTTTCGCAGACCAGATTGGACGATTGTAACAACAGATGCCAGCCTTCTAGGCTGGGGAGCAGTCTGGAACTCCCTGAAGGCTCAGGGATCGTGGACTCAGGAGGAGAAATTCCTACCAATCAACATTCTAGAATTAAGAGCAATATTCAATGCTCTTCTAGCTTGGCCTCAGTTAGCAATACTGAGGTTCATCAGGTTTCAGTCAGACAACATCACGACTGTGGCTTACATCAATCATCAAGGGGGAACCAGGAGTTCCCTAGCGATGTTAGAAGTCTCGAAGATAATTCGCTGGGCAGAGTCACACTCTTGCCACCTGTCAGCGATCTACATCCCAGGTGTGGAGAACTGGGAAGCGGATTTTCTAAGTCGCCAGACTTTTCATCCGGGGGAGTGGGAACTACACCCGGAGGTATTTGCTCAACTGATTCGTTGTTGGGGCAAACCGGATCTGGATCTTATGGCATCTCGCCAGAACGCCAAGCTTCCTCGTTACGGATCCTGGTCCAGGGACCCAGGAGTGGTGCTGGTAGATGCACTTGCAGCCCCTTGGGTTTTCAACATAGCTTATGTGTTTCCACCTTTTCCGTTGCTACCTCGACTGATTGCCAGGATCAAACAGGAGAGAGCATCAGTGATTCTGATAGCGCCTGCGTGGCCACGCAGGACCTGGTATGCAGACCTAGTGGACATGTCGTCCTGTCCACCATGGTCTCTACCTCTGAGGCAGGACCTTCTAATTCAGGGTCCTTTCAACCATCCAAACCTAATTTCTCTGAGGCTGACTGCTTGGAGATTGAACGCTTGATTCTATCAAAGCGTGGGTTTTCGGATTCGGTTATTGATACAGGCTCGGAAACCTGTTACCAGAAAAATTTACCATAAGATATGGCGTAAATATTTATATTGGTGTGAATCCAAGAGTTACTCATGGAGTAAGGTTAGGATTCCTAGGATATTGTCTTTTCTACAAGAGGGTTTAGAAAAGGGCTTATCCGCTAGTTCACTAAAGGGACAGATTTCTGCTCTGTCTATTCTTTTACACAAGCGTCTGGCAGGGAATCCAGACGTCCAGGCTTTTTGTCAGGCTTTGGCTAGGATTAAGCCTGTGTTTAAGGCTGTTGCTCCTCCGTGGAGCTTAAACTTGGTTCTTAAAGTTCTTCAGGGTGTTCCGTTTGAACCCCTTCATTCCATTGATATTAAGCTTTTATCTTGGAAAGTTCTGTTTTTGATGGCTATTTCCTCGGCTCGAAGAGTCTCGGAGTTATCTGCCTTACATTGTGATTCTCCTTATCTGATCTTTCATTCAGACAAGGTAGTCCTGCGTACTAAACCTGGGTTTTTGCCTAAGGTTGTTTCTAACAGGAATATCAATCAAGAGAGTGTTGTTCCATCATTGTGTCCTAATCCTTCTTCAAAGAAGGAACGTCTTTTGCATAATCTAGACGTGGTCCGTGCCCTGAAGTTCTACTTACAGGCAACTAAAGATTTTCGACAAACTTCTTCCCTGTTTGTCGTTTACTCTGGACAGAGGAGATGTCAAAAGGCTTCGGCTACCTCTCTCTCTTTTTGGCTTCGTAGCATAATACGTTTAGCCTATGAGACTGCTGGACAGCAGCCTCCTGAAAGAATTACAGCTCATTCCACTAGAGCTGTGGCTTCCACTTGGGCCTTTAAAAATGAGGCCTCTGTTGAACAGATTTGCAAGGCTGCAACTTGGTCTTCACTTCATACTTTTTCCAAATTTTACAAATTTGACACTTTTGCTTCTTCGGAGGCTGTTTTTGGGAGAAAGGTTCTACAGGCAGTGGTTCCTTCTGTTTAATGTTCCTGCCTTGTCCCTCCCTTCATCCGTGTACTTTAGCTTTGGTATTGGTATCCCATAAGTAATGGATGACCCGTGGACTGAACACACTTAACAAGAGAAAACATAATTTATGCTTACCTGATAAATTTATTTCTCTTGTAGTGTGTTCAGTCCACGGCCCGCCCTGTCTTTTTGAGGCAGGTTCTAAATTTTAAATTATAACTCCAGTCACCACTGCACCCTATAGTTTCTCATTTCTCGTCTTGTTTCGGTCGAATGACTGGATATGACATGTGAGGGGAGGAACTATATAGCAGCTCTGCTTGGGTGATCCTCTTGCAACTTCCTGTTGGGAAGGAGAATATATCCCATAAGTAATGGATGACCCATGGACTGAACACACTACAAGAGAAATAAATTTATCAGTTAAGCATAAATTATGTCATTTCGGTCGAATGACTGGATATGACATGTGAGGGGAGGAACTATATAGCAGCTCTGCTTGGGTGATCCTCTTGCAACTTCCTGTTGGGAAGGAGAATATATCCTATAAGTAATGGATGACCCATGGACTGAACACACTACAAGAGAAATAAATTTATCAGTTAAGCATACATTATGTTTTTTTAATCCTCCTCCTTCGAAGGAACGTTTACTTCATAATCTGGATGTGGTTAGAGCTTTGAAGTTTTATCTTCAAGCTACTAAGGATTTTAGGCAAACTTTTTCTTTGTTTGTTATCTACTCTGGGAAGCGTAAGTGTCTGAAGGCTTCTTCGACTTCCTTATCTTTTTGGTTGAGGATTGTTATACACTTATCTTAAGAGTCAGCGGGTCTTAGACCTCCTCAGAGGATTACGGCTCATTCCGCAAGAGAGCGGTAGCTTCCTCTTGGGCCTTTAAGGATCTGATTTGTACTGCAGCTACTTGGTCCTCCTTACATACATACTTTTTCTTTTGCATGATGTACCGAGTCCACAGATTCATCCTTGTGGGATATTATCCTTCCTAACAGGAAGTGGCAAAGAGAGCACCACAGCAGAGCTGTCTATATAGCTCCCCCCTTAACTCCACCCCCCAGTCATTCTCTTTGCCGGCTCTAAGCAGGAAGGGTAAAGTGAAAGGTGTTAAACTGTTAGTTTTATTTCTCTTGCAAGGTGTATCCAGTCCACGGATTCATCCTTACTTGTGGGATTCTCATTCCCTACAGGAAATGGCAAAGAGAACACACAGCAGAGCTGTCCATATAGCTCCCCCTCTGGCTCCGCCCCCCAGTCATTCTCTTTGCCGCTCTAACAAGTAGCCTCTCCACGGGAGGGTAAAGTGAATGTGGTGTTAGATTTGTAGTTTTTATATCTTCAATCAAAAGTTTATTTATTAGTGCCGGTTTGTACTATTTACTCTCTAGCAGAAAGTGAAGAAGAATTCTGCTGAGAGGAAAATGATTTTAGCATGTTGTAACTAAAATCACTGCTGTTCCCACACAGGACTGAGGAGTACCAGAAAACTTCAGTTGGGGGGAACAGTTTGCAGGCTTAACTGCTACAAGGTATGTTCAGTCATCTTTTTCTAGTCAAGACTTAGTAATGCTAGAAGACTGACAAGAATCCCCATGTGGGGAAGGTAAGCCATATTCTGAGACTCAGTATAGAAGGAAGGCTTAATTAACAGGGCTCAAAGACTGGTGGACACTGTTAAAGGTCAATCGATTATTTTATTGTGAAAAAATAATCATTATAAAAGTTTTTATTACTTTTGGAGTGTTTTATGGGGTTTTATTCCACATGGCAGAATTTTAGACACCTATTTAGGGTTTTGAAGGCCCCACAACTCCGGAGTGGAGAGGGAGGTTGCCTAATTTTCGCCCCTCAGTTGCGCAGTTCATATTGCAGACAGCTTCATGCAGCTTCACGTGGAGGGTCCAAAAGACTACTGGAGGACTTCATAGAGGCTTATTTTCATCAAATTAATCCCCAGGGTTAAGGGGTTAATTGACTTGAAATTTACTGTGCAATCATTCCAAAGCATAGTGTGGTAAAAATTTCAGAAAGATTGGATCATTTTTTAAGATTTAGTAAAAAAGTGTGCGCTTTTTCTAATTTAAATGCACAGTACCGTTTTTTTCTCAAATTGTATATTTCAGTATTTGAGTGCTGTCTAAGTCTGTTTAACATGTCTGAGCCTACAGATAGACGTTGCTCTATGTGTTTAGTAGCCATGGTGGAACCCCCTTTGCATTTGTGTTTTAAGTGTGCTAAGGTATCTATGCATTTTAAAGATCACGATGTTTCACTTAAAAATGTAGCCCAAGATGATTCCTTAACAGAAGGTAATGAGGATAGCCCACCTTCCTCTCCCCATGTTTCGACACCAGTTACGCCCGCGCAAGCGATGCCTAGTACCTCTAGCGCATTGGCCCCTATTACATTACAACAATTAGCAGCAGTCATGGATAATTCCCTTGCGGCATTTTTATCCAAACTGCCAGTTTTTCCTAAGAAGCGTGATAGCTCGGTTTTAAGAACAGAGTATGAGCAATCAGAAGTTTTGGAGGGTTTATCTATTGTACCCTCACAACACTCTGAAGTGTCGGTGAGGGATGTGCTGTCTGAGGGAGAAATTTCTGACACTGGAAAGGTTTCTCAGCGGGCAGAATCAGATTCCTTAGCGTTTAAATTTAAGCTGGAACACCTCCGCGTGCTGCTTAAGGAGGTATTAGCTACGCTGGATGATTGCGACCCTATGGTGGTCCCAGAGAAATTGTGTAAAATGGACAAATATCTAGAAGTCCCTGTATACACTGATGCGTTTCCGATCCCGAAGAGGGTGGCGGATATTGTGGATAGGGAGTGGGAGAGACCAGGTGTACCCTTTGTCTCCCCCCCCCCCCCTATCTTTAAGAAAATGTTCCCCATTACTGATCCCAGGCGGGACACATGGCAGACGGTCACTAAGGTAGAGGGGGCAGTTTCAACACTAGCCAAGCGCACAACCATACCAATTGAAAACAGTTGTGCGTTCAAAGATCCTATGGATAAAAAATTTGAAGGTTTACTAAAGAAAATATTTGTTCAACAAGGTTTCCTTCTCCAACCTATTGCCTGCATTATTCCTGTAACTACTGCAGCGGCTTTCTGGTTTGAGGCGCTGGAGGAGTCGCTCCAGACGGAGACCTCATATGACGAAATTATGGATAGAATAAAGGCTAAAAACAAGGCTAATTTTCGTTCCTTTCGCAACTTCAGGAGCGGTCCTGCTTCAACCTCTGCGACCGCAAAGCAAGAGGGTAACGCTCCACAGCCCAAGGCAACCTGGAAACCTTTGCAGGGCTGGAACAAGGGTAAACAGGCCAAGAAGCCTGCAGCTGCTACTAAGACAGCATGAAGGGGTAGCCCCTGATCCGGGACCGGATGTGGTAGGGGGCAGACTCTCTCTCTTTGCTCAGGCCTGGGCAAGAGATGTTCCCGATCCCTGGGCATTAGAGATAGTTGCAAGAGGAAAGAGAGTGTGATGGCACTACTAAAGTAAAGGGGGATGGGCTAATAATAGTCAAAAAGTAGCCTTATATTTATTATTTACTGCCCAATGGGTGCTGTGTACTTAAACACAATGAAAAGTTAGTGACCAAGAAGTCACAAAAAAAGAGTACACTTGAAAGCACTCACTCCCTCATCAAGTCATAAAGGTGTGGCGTGTTGTGTGTAAAAAAATGACACGTTAAAAACATAAGCACTTTAATAGGATTTATTAAAAACTGGGTATATTTAAAAACACTGGAGAACTGATAGGTAGTATTGTGTAATTCGTCTGAGAATATCTGACAGGCCTTGTAATATTTATAGTCAGTTAGTTATTGCAATTATGATTGGCGTCTCACATATGTAGAGTGAACCAATAGTTAGGGGATGCTTATTTGTGGGCACTGAATTGCGTGCTATTGACCCAAAAGAGTTAATTATATATAGTTAATACAGTGCTGCCACTTGTTGTCTATTTACTCCTATTTAAATTGGTTATTAGCCGCTGCTCTTAGATCAAATCTAAATCAAATTATAGAGAGATGAATGTTGAGTTTTGTAGGTTGTCATGTATGGACATAGGTTACCCCTATAGAATGGTAATGGTATGTCTGAAGTTTGGTTATTCTTCAGGGTTATAATATTCCTTTGTTATGCCATAGTGTTATATTTCTCTATATAGGGGAAATTCAATATACTTAGGTATATACGATTGAGAAGAGTTACTTGAAAAGCTTGCTCCTATTGGGACCAATAGTAATTATAGTAATCACTGTAAGTGGTTATCAGTATCCTTAAACTGACTTGATCACAGTCCAGAGGTATTGGTTATCTTATAGTAATCAGCTAGATTCCACAAGACTCAATAAAATTAAAGGATGTTGCATTAATCAATAACAGTAATAAGTAATATACACAGAAAGCTTAATAACAACCTATTAATTCTATAAGATATGTAAGCAAATGTATTCTGTGATTTACTCAGATCCTTATCGTATATTTGATTTAGGATCATTGCTTGCTTAGCTAAATTGACAATGCTTGGGTCCTATGAAGTATGAATCTTGTTTCCCGGTATCAATGCCCACAGTGGCAGTCTATCAAGTAATATAACCACAAAGTGTTGTTTGTCAGTTAGTGATACCGTACAGGATAAATTATATATTATCGAGTAAAATTAGCTATTAGTCTTAGTCTCATATGTACAATACCCAGTCGTCAAATAGCGTTGTTATAAAGATCCGCAGTATAGTATGTTAATAAATTGTAACAGTGTATTTGCAGCCTATGACCGCAACAATATTACAGTTGCAACCTATAACGCAACAGTGTTACTATTCATTAATGATTTCAGAGGTAGTTAGACAGACCCAAAAGGGCAGCGGTAGCAGCTGTAACCGCTCTCAGAGACGTCAAGTCTCAATATTTGGAGTAGTACTCCTGAGATCATATGGCTAACTGGCTAATCTGAGTATACGTTTAATCGTCAGCTCAGATATCATATTTACATAACTAACAGTTCCAGATTCTAAAAATAGAGGGACCCAATTCCCCCTTCTCCTGACATGTTTCGCCGGGTGAACCGGCTTTTTCGAAGGCGGGGCGCCGCGGTTTTCGCGGTCTTTTCTGTTCTAAGGAAACACGCCTCTTTGGACATAATGGCCAATAGGAGCCTTAGTTGAAACGAATACAGAGTATAACGTAGCTTCCAATGCCGTATTGTATTCCTTTATTGCGAAAGGTATAATTGCATTTATTAGGAAATTGTTTAGATTTAATCCAGAATTTACACAATGAAGCCTTGTGTATAGATAGTGGCAATATGTTATATCTTTATAACAAATTAAAAACTAAAGGTTTGTTTTATGAAATTGAGTTGGTAAATAGCTGTTAGTGGGGTATATATCTATTTTATGCTATAACTTATTCAAAAATTTCTGAGCCGAAAATATCTCGTAGACTACAGATATTAAAGTCTATGATAGTCTCCATTTTTCATTCCAAATTCTATCTTGATTAGATCTATCATAATTCCTAAACAGATTAAATAACAACAATCTGAACATAAAATTAACTTATGAATTCAACAATCAAGAAGTGACATTTCTGGATTTAAAAATATCAAAAGGGGAATTGGGAACGATCAGAACTGATCTTTTCCGCAAAAAAACAGCAACTAACAACTTGCTCCATGCAACTAGTGGTCATTCTCCAAACACAATAAAAGCTTTACCAATTGGGGAATTTTTAAGAATGAAGCGGAACTGTTCAGACCCAATTACCTATAAACAAAGAGCAGATTAATTACAAGTTCGGCTGCAACAGAGGGGATACAGTAACAGGAGCATCAAAAGAGCAAGATACCGAGCAAACCAAACTGAAAGGAAGGATTTACTTAAAAAAAAACATAAAGCCAAAGATCAGAACACTAGGCTAATTGTTACTTATTCTCCACAAATAAATGAGGTGATAAATATCCTCAACAAACATGTACACATTCTTCAAGCAGATCCCAAGATTAACAACATTGTAGGAAAAAAGATACAGATTGGCTATAGACGGACTAAAAATAGGCTGCAAATACACTGTTACAATTTATTAACATACTATACTGGGGATCTTTATAACAACGCTATTTGACGACTGGGTATTGTACATATGAGACTAAGACTAATAGCTAATTTTACTCTATAATATATAATTTATTCTGTACGGTATCACTAACTGACAAACAACACTTTATGGTTATATTACTTGATAGACTGCCACTGTGGGCATTGATACCGGGAAACAAGATTCATTCTTCATAGGACCCAAGCATTGTCAATTTAGCTAAGTAAGCAACGATCCTAAATCAAATATACGATAAGGATCTGAGTAAATCACAGAATACATTTGCTTACATATCTTATAGAATTAATAGGTTGTTATTAAGCTTTCTGTGTATATTACTTATTACTGTTATTGATTAATGCAACATCCTTTAATTTTATTGAGTCTTGTGGAATCTAGCTGATTACTATAAGATAACCAATACCTCTGGACTGTGATCAAGTCAGTTTAAGGATACTGATAACCACTTACAGTGATTACTATAATTACTATTAGTCCCAATAGGAGCAAGCTTTTCAAGTAACTCTTCTCAATCGTATATACCTAAGTATATTGAATTTCCCCTATATAGAGAAATATAACACTATGGCATAACAAAGGAATATTATAACCCTGAAGAATAACAAAACTTCAGACATACCATTACCATTCTATAGGGGTAACCTATGTCCATACATGACAACCTACAAAACTCAACATTCATCTCTCTATAATTTGATTTAGATTTGATCTAAGAGCAGCGGCTAATAACCAATTTAAATAGGAGTAAATACACAACGTGGCAGCACTGTATTAACTATATATAATTAACTCTTTTGGGTCAATAGCACGCAATTCAGTGCCCACAAATAAGCATCCCCTAACTATTGGTTCACTCTACATATGTGAGACGCCAGTCATAATTGCAATAACTAACTGACTATAAATATTACAAGGTCTGTCAGATATTCTCAGACGAATTACACAATACTACCTATCAGTTCTCCAGTGTTTTTAAATATACCCAGTTTTTAATAAATCCTATTAAAGTGTTTGTTTTTAACGTGTCATTTTTTTACACACAACACGCCACACCTTTATGACTTGATGAGGGAGTGAGTGCTTTCAAGTGTACTCTTTTTTGTGACTTCTTGGTCACTAACTTTTCATTAGAGATAGTTGCTCAGGGATATCTTCTAGAATTCAAGGACTCTCCTCCAAGGGGAAGGTTCCACATTTCTCGTCTGTCTACAGACCAGACAAAGAAAGAGGCGTTCTTACGCTGGGTAGAAGATCTACTCAAGATGGGAGTGATATATCCAGTCCCTATTACGGAACAAGGACTGGGTTTTTACTCAAACCTGTTTGTGGTTCCCAAAAAGGAAGGAACTTTCAGACCAATCCTGGACCTAAAAATTCTAAACAAATTCCTCAGAGTTCCATCCTTCAAGATGGAGACCATTCGGACAATCTTACCGATGATCCAGGAAGGTCAATATATGACTACCGTGGATCTAAAGGATGCGTACCTTCATATTCCTATCCACAAAGATCACCATCAGTTCCTAAGGTTCGCTTTTCTGGACAAGCATTACCAGTTCGTGGCCCTTCCCTTCGGGTTGGCCACCGCTCCCAGAATTTTCACAAAGGTGATAGGGTCCCTTCTAGCGGTACTAAGACCGCGGGGCATTGCAGTAGCACCCTATCTGGACGACATCTTAATACAGGCGTCATCTTTTCTCAGAACCAAGGCTCATACATATATTGTTCTGGCCTTTCTAAGGTCTCACAGGTGTCCCCGCTCACAAGGGTTCCCTTCCTGGGAACATTAATAGACTCGGTCGAAATGAAAATATTTCTGACGGAGGTCAGAATGTTAAAGCTTCTAAGCACTTGTCGAGCTCTTCATTCCATTCCTCGGCCATCTGTAGCTCAGTGCAATCGGATTAATGGTAGCAGCAATGGACGTAGTCCCTTTTGCTCAAATTCATGCTCAAACAGTGGAATGGGGATTATGCAGATTTGTCTCCTCAAATCCAACTGGACCAGAAAACCAGAGATTCTCTTCTCTGGTGGTTGGCTCAGCATCACCTGTCTCAGGGAATGTGCTTCCGCAGACCGGAGTGGATCATCGCAACGACCGACGCCAGTCTGTTAGGCTGGGGTGCGGTCTGGGGCTCCCTGAAAGCTCAGGGCCTATGGTCTCGGGAAGAGTCTCTTCTCCCGATAAACATTTTGGACCTGAGAGCGATATTCAATACGCTCCATGCATGGCCTCAGCTAGCGGCGGACAAGTTCATCAGATTTCAGTCGGACAACATCACGACTGTAGCATACATCAATCATCAGGGAGGAACAAAGCGTTCCTTAGCGATGAAGGAAGTAACCAAGATAATCAGGTGGGCGGAGGATCACTCTTGCCACCTATCTGCAATTCACATCCCAGAAGTAGACAACTGTGTAGCGGATTTCCTAAGTCGTCAGACTTTTCACCCGGGGGAGTGGGAACTCCACCCGGAGGTATTTGCTCAGCTGACTCAGCTTTGGGGCATTCCAGGATCTGATGGCGTCCCGTCAGAACACCAAACTTCCTCTTTACGGATCCAGGTCCAGGGATCCCAAGGCGGCATTGATAGACGCTCTAGTAGCGCCTTGGTCCTTTAATCTGGCCTATGTCTTTCCACCGTTTCCCCTTCTCCCTCGGCTGGTAGCCAGAATCAAACAGGAGAAGGCCTCGGTAATTCTGATAGCGCCTGCGTGGCCACGCAGGACTTGGTATGCAGACCTATTGGACATGTCATCTGTTCCACCATGGACACTGCCAATGAGGTAGGATCTTCTAATACAGGGTCCATTCAAGCATCCAAATCTAGTTTCTCTGCAGCTGACTGCTTGGAGATTGAACGCTTAATTCTATCCAAGCGTGGGTTCTCTGAATCAGTCATAGATACTCTGATCCAAGCTAGAAAACCTGTCACCAGGAAAATTTACCATAAGATATGGCGGAAATATCTTTGTTGGTGTGAATCCAAGGGTTACTCGTGGAGTAAGATTAGGATTCCAAGAATATTGTCTTTTCTCCAAGAAGGATTGGAGAAAGGTTTATCAGCTAGTTCCTTAAAGGGGCAGATATCCGCTCTGTCGATCCTTTTACACAAGCGTCTGGCAGAAGTACCAGATGTTCAAGCGTTTGTACAGTTAGTCAGAATCAAGCCTGTCTATAAACCTGTGGTTCCTCCATGGAGTCTAAATTTAGTTCTTTCAGTTCTTCAAGGGGTTCCGTTTGAACCTTTACATTCCATAGATATTAAGTTATTATCTTGGAAAGTTTTGTTTTTGGTAGCTATATCTTCTGCTCGAAGAGTTTCAGAATTGTCTGCTTTGCAGTGTAATTCACCCTATCTGGTGTTCCATGCAGATAAGGTAGTTTTACGTACCAAACCTGGTTTTCTTCCTAAAGTTGTTTCTAATAAGAACATTAACCTGGAAATCATTGTTCCTTCCTTGTGTCCTAATCCAGCTTCTAAGAAGGAACGGCTTTTACACAATCTTGATGTGGTTCATGCTTTGAAATTCTATTCACAAGCAACTAAGGATTTCAGACAAACATCATCTTTGTTTGTTGTCTATTCTGGTAAGAGGAGAGGTAAAAAAGCGACGGCTACCTCTCTTTCCTTCTGGTTGAAAAGCATCATCCGATTGGCTTATGAGACTGCTGGGCAGCAGCCTCCTGAACGAATTACAGCTCATTCCACCAGAGCTGTGGCTTCCACTTGGGCCTTCAAGAATGAGGCTTCTGTTGAACAGATTTTGTAAGGCAGCGACTTGGTCTTCACTGCATACTTTTGCCAAATTTTACAAATTCTATATTTTTGCTTCTTCGGAGGCTATTTTTGGGAGAAAGGTTTTGCAAGCAGTGGTGCCTTCCGTTTAGGTTACCTGTCTTGTTCCCTCCCTTCATCCGTGTCCTAAAGCTTTGGTATTGGTATCCCACAGGTAAGGATGAATCCGTGGACTGGATACACCTTGCAAGAGAAAACAGAATTTATGCTTACCTGATATATTACTTTCTCTTGCGGTGTATCCAGTCCACGGCCCGCCCTGGCAATCAAGTCAGGTTAAAATTTATTGTTTAAACTACAGTCACCACTGCACCCTATGGTTTCTCCTTTTTCTCCTAACCGTCGGTCGAATGACTGGGGGGCGGAGCCAGAGGGGGAGCTATATGGACAGCTCTGCTGTGTGTTCTCTTTGCCACTTCCTGTAGGGAATGAGAATATCCCACAAGTAAGGATGAATCCATGGACTGGATACACTGCAAGAGAAAGTAATTTATCAGGTAAGCATAAATTCTGTTTTTGTCTTCAATCAAGAGTTTGTTGTTTTTAAATGTTTCCGGTGTTGTACTATTTACTCTCAGGCAGGACATAGATGAAGATTTCTGCCTGGAGGATGATGATCTTAGGATTTGTAACTAAGGTCCACTGCTGTTCCCACAGAAGCTGAGGAGTACAGGAAAACTTCAGTGTGAGGAACGGTTTCTTGCTATATAGCAATGAGGTATGTTCAGTCATTTTTTTCTGCAGAGACTGTGTTAACTCAGAAAGGCTGACAGTATCCCCATTAGGGGAAGGGTAAGCAGTAATCCTAGTTTTATAAGAGGCATTACTAGCTTGCATAAAGGGCTAATTTTTTTGGATCTGATGGCGTCTCGTCAGAACGCCAAACTTCCTTGTTACGGATCCAGGTCAAGGGATCCTCAGGCAGTACTGATAGATGCTCTAGCAGTACCCTGGTCGTTCAACCTGGCTTATGTGTTTCCACCATTTCCTCTCCTTCCTCGTTTGATTGCCAGAATCAAACAGGAGAGAGCTTCGGTGATCTTGATAGCTCCTGAGTGGCCACGCAGGACTTGGTATGCAGACCTGGTGGACATGTCATCTCTGCCACCATGGACTCTGCCACTGAGACGGGACCTTCTCATTCAAAGTCCATTCAAGCATCCAAATCTAATTTCTCTGCAACTGACTGCTCGGAGATTGAACGCTTGATTCTATCAAAGCGGGGTTTCTCTAAGTCGGTCATAGATGCCTTGATTCAGGCTCGAAAGCCTGTTGCCAGGAAAATCTATCATAAGATATGGCGTAAATATCTTTTTTGGTGAGAATCCAATGGCTACTTCTGGAGTAAAATCAGGATTCCTAGGATTTTGTCTTTTCTCCAAGAGAGATTGGAGAAAGGATTGTCAGCTAGTTCCCTAAAAGGACAGATATCTGCTCTGTCTATTCTGTTGCACAAGCGTCTGGCAGATGTTCCAGACGTTCTGGCTTTTTGTCAGGCTTTAGCTAGAATTAAGCCTGTGTTTAAACCTGTTGCTCCGCCATGGAGTCTAAATTTAGTTCTTAAAGTTCTTCAGGGGGTTCCGTTTGAACCCATGCATTCCATAGATATTGAGCTTTTATCTTGGAAAGTTTTGTTCCTAGTTGCTATCTCTTCAGCTCGAAGAGTTTCTGAACTGTCTGCATTACAATGTGATTCACCTTATCTTATTTTCCATGCTGATAAGTTGGTTTTGCGTACCAAGCCTGGGTTCCTACCTAAGGTTGTTACTAACAGGAATATCAATCAGGAAATTGTTGTTCCTTCTAAGAAGGAACGTCTGTTGCACAACTTTGACGTGATTCGTGCTTTTAAATTTTATTTGCAGGCAACCAAAGATTTTCGTCAAACATCTTCTTCGTTTGTTGTCTATTCTGGAAAGCATAGGGGTCAAAAGGCTACGGCGACTTCTCTTTCCTTTTGGCTGAAAAGCATCATCCGTTTGGCTTATGAGACTGCTAGATAGCAGCCTCCTGAAAGGATTACAGCTCATTCTACCAGAGCGGTATCTTCTACATGGGCTTTTAAAAATGATGCTTCTGTTGAACAGATTTGTAAGGCTGCGACTTGGTCTTCGCTCCATACCTTTTCCAAATTTTACAAATTTGATAGTTTTGCTTCTTCGGAGGCTATTTTTGGGAGAAAGGTTTTGCAAGCAGTGGTGCCTTCCGTTTAGTTTCCTGTCTTGTCCCTCCCTTCATCCGTGTCCTAAAGCTTTGGAATTGGTATCCCACAAGTAAGGATGAATCCGTGGACTCGGTACATCATGCAAAAGAAAAAAAAATGATGCTTACCTGATAAATTTCTTTCTTTTACGATGTACCGAGTCCACGGCCCACCCTTTCTATTCAAGACAGATGGTATTTTTTATTAAAAACTTCAGTCACCTCTGCACCTTATAGTTTCTCCTTTTTCTTCCTTGGCCTTCGGTCAAATGACTGGGGGGTGGAGTTAAGGGGGGAGCTATATAGACAGCTCTGCTGTGGTGCTCTCTTTGCCACTTCCTGTTAGGAAGGATAATATCCCACAAGTAAAGATGAATCCGTGGACTTGGTACATCGCAAAAGAAAGAAATTTATCAGGTAAGCATAAATTTTGTTTTCAAAATTCTACAAGTTTGATGTTTTTGTTTCCGCTGAAGCACCTTTTGGGAGAAAGCTTTTACAGGCTGTGGTGCCTTCAGATTAGGATCTGCCTCTCTTGTACCCCTCCCGTTATCATTCAGTGTACTTTAGAGCTTGGGTATAGTTTTCCCAACAGTAAGGAATGATTCTGTGGATTCTCCTCATATTAAGAAGGAAAACATAAATTATGCTTACCTGATGATTTAATTTCCTTCTGTATGAGGAGAGTCCACGGCCCCCACCCGTATACTCCGATGGGCGGACCAAAATTAGTTTTTCTCTTCTGGCACCATTTATACCATGATATTTCTCCTACTGTTCATTGTTCCCTTGGCAGAATGACTGGGATATGAGGGAATTAGGGGGAGTATTTAAAACTTTGGCTGGGGTGTCTTTGCCTCCTCCTGGTGGCCAGGTTCAGTATTTCCCAACAGTAAGGAATGATGCCGTGGACTTCCCTCATACAGAAGGAAATGAAATTATCAGGTAAGCATAATTTGTGTTTTTAAGGTGTATGCCTCCATATCAATAATTTTCAAGTGTAACTAAAAAAAACTTTTTTTTATTTATTTTTAGCTGATCCATTGGTTGGAAGCATAGCCACTCAGTATTTGACCAACAGAGCAGAACATGACAGGATA
The DNA here is from genome assembly GCF_027579735.1 of Bombina bombina. NCBI lineage: Eukaryota > Metazoa > Chordata > Amphibia > Anura > Bombinatoridae > Bombina > Bombina bombina. The sequence continues at coordinate 480,361,925 of NC_069499.1, forward strand.
GCCAGACAGTGGACCAAGAGATATGCTACATAAATTGTACAGTTTGAAGAAGTGCAAGGCATCTGTACAATGTGCATCAAATCTTTATAGCCTTTAAAATATGGACTTCTGTGTATATGTTATATTGATTCTACTCTGCTTTTATCCTATGAAGACTGGTATATTGCCCAAAAGGTAAATGCTATCAAGAGTAGAACTACTTTGTAGCTGTAGATTAGTAATGTTAAAATACCTACTTGCAAGTCTTGCTTCTTTGGGATATCAAAGCGTATTTTGTGATGTACTAAGGATACCGTTCCAAACCAAATATTATAGTGCATTTTAGCCTAATTCATTATCTGTATGAAGTTATTAAAGTTAGCTGTAGATTATTAGAAATTATGTCATTTGTATTATACCCAGAAATATTTCCAATTATGTGGTACACGCTATTGTGAAAGATGTTTTACCTTTGTCAGTTTGTACTGATAGAATTTCTTTTTATCCCTTTGTAGCTCAGAGAGCACCCAATGTATTATCCCAAATACAATAAACATGTTCCCTAAAGTGTAGTTTCTTTGCTTTCCAATTTGAAAATCTTTAAAGAAAAATAAAAAAGCACATAGTGATAAAGGCAATGTAATAATTCCACTGTTGAAGAATTTATTTTATTATATTACTTTATCTCAATGTAATATAATAGTATATATTATAATTGAACTGTATTTATTTTATTTGTTTTGTCCTTTAATAAAAAAGTGCAGATATAAGTATAAATATGAGCAAATTCATGGAAATCAAGGCCAAATGAACATGTTGGATACTTTATAATATTTTGAAGCAGATGTGCTTCTAGAAATATAGTAACATCCATCATATTATGTAGGGTTGAGCTCTGTTTTGTTCCATGTATTTTACTCCAAACAATACAAAAAAGCAATAGATACTATCTCGAAAAAAAACTGGTTTATTTTCAGGTACGTAATTATTAGTCAGAAGTCCAGTGGTTTTGTTTTAAAACTGAATCTAGACCATAATGTTTAAACATTACAATTATGACCATAAACCTAGTTTCAAAATAAGGTGACTAAAAATTCTAGTCTTTTTGGATTTTGTAAAAGTCAGACTGACAATGTCAGAATCCTGACTCTACCAACCAAAGCATTTGCTTAAAAACAAGAAAATGTTTGAATCCTTTCATCTTTAAATTATTATTATATGGCCTACTGGTTTGATAACTATACATTTAATTATAAATGTTCAGGACTACTTGGGTGCCTTTTAAGAAAATTCTTACAAGTGAAGCTGGAAAATAATTGCATTTGTATATTTTAGAAAATTTGTGAAACTGGATATAAATATGTTGTTGACACTGCAATGCAGAAGAATAAATATGAATGGGTGAAAAAATGTATCTGGCCGATACAGAACATTGTATATTTTCATCTCATTATGTCTGCCCTTTTAGACTGAAGGTAGTTGTTTCACCTATTTATATAACATAATGAAACCTGTACCTGATATGTTGAATCCTGTATTTTCTGCATTTAGTTATGTTTGCCTTGTTAGACTGTGACATTACAAAAATATAGATTTTTCTTTTTTTCAGGCACGCATGTACTAGTCCTTTTTTTTTTTTTTTTAATAGCTGGTGTAAAATTGAATAAATTACTTGTAAACACAGTAAATAAACCCTCCACTTTTCTGCAGTTTTGGCATTCAGCCAAGCTAAGAGACAAAGGGAATAAATGTGCCAAAGGAATGAAGAATGAAAGCTAGACAAAAAGGAAGAAAGACATGGGCCTTTATGTGTGCTGTCTCAGAACTTGAAGAAAAGGTTTAAATGGTTGTACAGAAACCATATTTTCTCTCATATTCATTATGACCGCAAATAAAACAGGTTATGGTTTTACACAACTTGGTCCATATGTATGCTTATATACAGTAATCTCATTTTTAGTATCAGTGAGTAAAGCAATTGATTAATTCTATGGACTGGGATTCAAAAGAGGAGAATACTGTATTATTTTTAACGCAATTGTCTTATATTCTGCTGCCTGCCCAACACTGCACAGCTGGGAATATTATGTGACAAAACCAATAAACTACTACTGACTTATGACAGATTAGATGATGTACTAAACAACTCATCACCTCTATGAGTGAGATATGTTGTCAGATGGTAGGAAATGTAAGGTGATATAACAAACAAATTGTTTTAAGTGTTTCTTTTTGCAGCTAGATTAGATGTTTCCTAGCAAACTTCAAGAGAAAAGATGCCCCCTTCTTGAACTGATGGGAAGTAATGGACCCTGCACAAATTAAGCTAAAAAAAATAAAATATAAAATGAGTAATATTTATTGCAATGATTTCTATAAAGTATAACCCACTGCTTAATTCTTTTTATATATACAAACAATGAAACAGACTTTTATAGCACTTTAAGGCTAATCGGTATCTGTCAGGTGTACTGTAACATTGCTAACTCCATATGAATGTGATGTACAATGTTATTTAATTTAAATAATGACTAATAAAATATTTTTAAAAACTAATTTGTTAAAAGATAATACATATTAACTTTTAAAATATGTAGATTCCTCTCACATCCATCGTAACCAAGATTCACTAGAGAAGATCCATTGCCACTTTATTAATATAAAGCCTCTAATAAAAGTCAGAAACTGAAAACAGTCTTGCATTGAGACCCTTCTTACTCCTACCCATTTGTCTCCCCCTCCAATTCTGCTTAGAGAAGTTTGCTTTCCTAGTAGTTGAACTCCGTTTCAATCTATGGATGGATTAGCTACATTTAGATACATAGCTTTGGTCTATCTTTGTTTCAGACAATGAACTTCAGCTACAACAGTGCCTCCTTATTAGGATCTTGCTGACCCCACTATATCCCAGGTGATCTGCATGTGCCATGTCAGGCAGAGAGCTTTCTCTTTTGTGTCTTTTGTGTTGGTTTGGTATCACTCACTCTAGCAAGCACTCATGTTTAGTTCAGGGTGTACGTAAGTCCAGGCCATCTACACAGGTTAACACTGTCATTTCTATTTTTCCCTTGTCACATTGTGTCTTTAGGGAAACACACCACTGCCATATTTCTTCAAGTGCTACCTTTTTTTTTTTTTTTTTTTCCTCTTCACAGAAACATTGTTTTTCCGGTTTCTCCTGGAAGCCTAACCCTAATTGGAACAGTTCTAAACAGTGCAAAAAGCCTGTTTCCACTACCAAGTTTGCATGAAGGTGCACCCCCTCTGGCAGGGAGCAGATTACACCTTCCTCTTGTAAGGTGTATCCAGTCCACGGATCATCCATTACTTGAGGGATATTCTCATTCCCAACAGGAAGTTGCAAGAGGACACCCACAGCAGAGCTGTATTATAGCTCCTCCCCTAACTGTCATAGCTAGTCATTCTCTTGCAACTCTCAACAAGCTAGGATGTTGTAGGAGAGAGTGGTTAAATATAGTTAGTTTATTTTCTTCAATCAAAAGTTTGTTATTTTTAAATAGTACCGGAGTTGTGCTATTTTATCTCAGGCAGTAAATAGAAGAATCTGCCTGAGGTTTCTATGATCTTAGCAGGTTGTAACTAAGATCCATTGCTATTCTCACATATGTCTGAGGAGATTACACAGATGAGGTAACATCAGCGAGAGAATGGCGTGCAGTTTATTCTGCTATGTGCAGTTATCATTTTTTCTAGAGATGGAAAACACTAGAAAATGCTGCTGATACCGGATTAATGTAAGTTAAGCCTGAATACAGTGATTTAATAACGACTGGTATCATTCTTACTCCCAGGGGTAATACCCTTATGATATTGCAATATAAACGTTTGCTGGCATGTTTAATCGTTTTTATATATGCTTTGGTGATAAAACTTTATTGGGGCCTAGTTTTTTCCACATGGCTGGCTTAAATTTTGACTAGAAACAGTTTTACTGAGGCTTTCCACTGTTATAGTATAAAAGTTACAGTTGGTGCAGTTAAAATTACAAACTGTGACATCCAGCTTCCCTCAGGAGTCCCCAGTATGCTATAGGACATCTCTAAAGGGCTCAAAGGCTTTCCAAAGTCGTTTATTGGGGAAGGTAGGACCATAGCTTGCTGTGGCAGTTGGTTGTGACTAAAAAACAAAACAAAAAAACGTCTTTTGTTTTTTGGATCCGTTTTTTGAACTAAGGGGTTAATCATCCATTTGCAATTGGATGCAATGCTCTGCTAGCCTATTACATACACTGTAAAAATTTCGTTTGATTTTTACTGTTTTTCAAATTCTGACAAAATTTGTTTCTCTTAAAGGCACAGTACCGTTTTTTATATTTGCTTGTTAACTTGATTTAAAGTGTTTTCCAAGCTTGCTAGTCTCATTGCTAGTCTGTATAAACATGTCTGACATAGAAGAAACTCCTTGTTCATTATGTTTAAAAGCCATGGTGGAACCCCCTCTTAGAATGTGTACCAAATGTACTGATTTCATTTTATGCAATAAAGATCATATTCTGTTTTAAAAAAAATTATCACCAGAGGAATCTGACGAGGGGAAAGTTATGCCGACTAACTCTCCCCATGTGTCAGACCCTTTGACTACCGCCCAAGGGACTCACGCTCAAATGGCGCCAAGTACATCTAGGGCGCCCATAGCGTTTACTTTACAAGACATGGCGGCAGTCATGGATAATACACTGTCAGCGGTATTAGCCAGACTACCTGAACTTAGAGGTTAGCGAGATAGCTCTGGGGTGAGACAAAATGCAGAGCATACTGACGCTTTAAGAACCATGTCTGATACTGCCTCACAATATGCAGAAGCTGAGGAAGGAGAGCTTCAGTCAGTGGGTGATGTTAATGACTCAGGAAAGATACCGGATTCTAATATTTCTACATTTAAATTTAAGCTTGAACACCTCTGCGTGTTACTTAGGGAGGTTTTAGCTGCTCTGAATGACTGTGATACCATTGCAGTGCCAGAGAAATTTTGTAGACTGGATAAATGCTTTGCAGTGCCGGTGTGTACTGATGTTTTTCCAAATACCTAAAAGGTTTACAGAAATTATTAATAAGGAATGGGATAGACCAGGTGTGCCGTTCTCTTCCCCTCCTATTTTTAGAAAAATGTTTTCCAATAGACGCCACCACACGGGACTTATGGCAGACAGTCCCTAAGGTGGAGGGAGCAGTTTCTACTCTAGCAAAGCGTACTTCTATCCCTGTAGAGCCAATGGATAAAAAATTAGGTTACCTTAAGAAAATATTTATTCAACAAGGTTTTATCCTACAGCCCATTGCATGCATTGCCCCTGTCACTGCTGCTGCGGCGTACTGGTTTGAGTCTCTGGAAGAGGCTTTACAGGTAGAGACTCCATTGGATGACATACTTGGCAAACTTAGAGCACTTAAGCCAATTATTTTATTTCTGATGCCATTGTTCATTTGAATAAACTAACGGCTAAGAATTCTGGTTTTGCTGTACAGGCGCGCAGAGCGCTATGGCTTAAATCATGGTCAGCTGACGTGACTTTAAAATCTAAGCTACTTAACATTCCCTTCAAGGGGCAGACCCTATTCGGGCCTGGTTTGAAGGAGATTATTGCTGATATCACGGGAGGAAAAGGTTGTGCCCTTCCTCAGGACAGGTCCAAATTTAGAGCCAAACAGTCTAATTTTCGTGCCTTTCGAAACTTCAAGGCAGGTGCGGCATCAACTTCCTCTAATAATAAACAAGAGGAAACTTTTGCTCAATCCAAGACGGTCTGGAGACCAAGCCAGACCTGGAAAAAAGGTAAGCAGTTCAAAAAGCCTGCTGCTGCCTCTAAGACCGCATGAAGGAACGACCCCCTATCCGGTAACGGATCTAGTAGGAGGCAGACTTTCACTCTTTGCCCAGGCGTGGGCAAGAGATGTTCAGGATCCCTGGGCGTTGGAAATTATATCCCAGGGATATCTTCTGGATTTCAAAGCTTCCCCCCCAAAAGGGAGATTTCACCTTTCACAATTATCTGCACACCAGATAAAGAGAGAGGCTTTCTTACACTGTGTACGAGACCTCCTAGTTATGGGAGTGATCCATCCAGTTCCAAAGGAGGAACAGGAACAGGGTTTTTACTCAAATCTGTTTGTGGTTCCCAAAAAAGAGGGAACCTTCAGACCGATTTCGGATCTAAAGATCTTAAACAAATTCCTCAAAGTTCCGTCGTTCAAGATGGAAACTATTCGTACCATCCTACCACTGATCCAGGAGGGTCAATATATGACTACAGTGGATCTAAAGGATGCTTATCTTCACATTCAGATACACAAAGATCATCATCGGTTTCTCAGGTTTGCCTTTCAAGACAGGCATTACCAGTTGTAGCTTTTCCCTTTGGATTAGCTACAGCCCCAAGAATCTTTACAAAGGTTCTAGGGTCGCTTTTGGCGGTCCTAAGGCCGCGGGGCATAGCAGTAGCCCCTTATTTAGACGACATCCTGATACAGGCGTCAAACTTCCAAATTGCCAAGTCTCATACGGACGTAGTACTGGCATTTCTGAGGTCGCATGGGTGGAAAGTGAACGAGGAAAAGTGTTCTCTATCCCCACTCACAAGAGTTTCCTTTCTAGGGACTCTGATAGATTCTGTAGAAATGAAAATTTACCTTGACGGAGTCCAGGTTATCAAAGCTTCTAAATTCCTGTTGGGTTCTTCATTCTATTCCGCGCCCTTTGGTGGCTCAGTGTATGGAAGTAATCGGCTTAATGGTAGCGGCAATGGACATAGTGCCGTTTGCACGCTTACATCTCAGACAGTGGAGCGGGGATTACACAGATTTGGCCCCTCAACTGAATCTGGACCAAGAGACCAGGGATCCTCTTCCCTGGTGGCTATCTCGGGTCCATCTGTCCAAAGGTATGACCTTCGCAGGCCAGATTGGACTATTGTAACAACAAATGCCAGCCTTCTAGGTTGGGGTGCAGTCTGGAACTAAGAGCGATATTCAAGGCTCTTCAGGTTTGGCCTCAGTTAGCAACTCTGAGGTACATCAGATTTCAGTCGGTTAACATCACGACTGTAGCTTACATCAACCATCGAGGGGGAACAAGAAGTTCCCTAGAGATGTTAGAAGTTTCAAAAATAATTCACTGGGCAGAGATTCACTCTTGCCACCTATCATCTATCCATATCCCAGGTGTAGAGCACAGGGAGGCGGATTTTCGAAGTCGTTAGACTTTTCATCCGGGAGAGTGGGAACTCCATCAGGAGGTATTTGCACAACTGATTCTCCGTTGGGGCAAGCCAGAACGGGATCTCATGGCGTCTCGCCAGAACACCAAGCTTCCGTGTTACGGATCCAGGTCCAGGGATCCCAAGGCGACACTGATAGATACTCTAGCAGTGCCCTGGTCTTTCAACCTGGCTTATGTGTTTCCACCGTTTCCTCTGCTCCCTCGACTGATTGCCAAGATCAAGCAGGAGAGAGCATTGGTGATTCTGATAGCACCTGCGTGGCCACTCAGGACCAGGTATGCAGATCTAGTGGACATGTCATCCTTTCCACCATGGTGGAAAGCCTGTCACCAGGAAAATTTACCATAAGGTATGGCGTAGATATCTTTATTGGTGTGAATCCAAAGGTTACTCATGGTTACTCATGGAGTAAGGTCAGGATTCCTAGGATTTTATCTTTTCTCCAAGAAGTTTTGGAAAAAGGATTGTCAGCTAGTTTCTTAAAGGGACAGATTTTTGCTCTATCTATTCTTTTGCACTAGCGTCTGGCAGATGTTCCAGACGTTCAGGCATTTTGTCAGGCTTTAGTTTGAATCAAGCCTGTGTTTAAACCTGTTGCTCCACCATGGAGCTTAAACTTGGTTCTTAAGGTTCTTCAAGGAGTTCCGTTTGAACCTCTTCATTCCATAGATATCAAACTTTTATCTTGGAAAGTTCTTTTTTTTTTTTTTTTTGGTAGCTATTTCCTCGGCTCGTAGAGTCTCTGAGCCATCTGCCTTACAATGTGATTCTCCTTATCTGATTTTTCATACGGATAAGGTAGTCCTGCGTACCAAACCTGGGTTCTTACCTAAGGTGGTATCTAACAAGAATATCAATCAAGAGATTGTGGTTCCATCCTTGTGTTACACAATCTGGACGTGGTCTGTGCTTTAAAGTTTTACTTACAAGCTACTAAAGATTTTCGTGAAACATCTGCTTTGTTTGTTGTCTACTCTGGACAGAGGAGAGGTCAAAAGGCTTTGGCAACCTCTTTTTCTTTTTGGCTAAGAAGCTTAATCCGCTTAGCCTATGAGACTGCTGGACAGCAGCCTCCTGAAAGGATTACAGCTCATTCCACTAGAGCTGTGGCTTCCACTTGGGCCTTTAAAAATGAGGCTTCTGTTGAACAGATTTGCAAGGCAGCGACTTGGTCTTCGCTTCATACTTTTTCAAAATTTTACAAATTTGATACTTTTGCTTCTTCGGAGGCTATATTTGGGAGAAAGGTTTTACAGGCAGTGGTTCCTTCCATTTAAGTTCCTGCCTTGTCCCTCCCTTCATCCGTGTACTTTAGCTTTGGTATTGGTATCCCACAAGTAATGGATGATCCGTGGACTGGATACACCTTACAAGAGAAAACACAATTTATGCTTACCTGATAAATTTATTTCTCTTGTGGTGTATCCAGTCCACGGCCCACCCTGTCATTTTAAGGCAGGTAATTTTTAAATTTAAACTACAGTAACCACTACACCCTATGGTTCCTCCTTTCTCGGCTTGTTTTCGGTCAAATGACTGGCTATGACAGTTAGGGGAGGAGCTATATTACAGCTCTGCTGTGGGTGTCCTCTTGCAACTTCCTGTTGGGAATGAGAATATCCCACAAGTAATGGATGATCCGTGGACTGGATACACCACAAGAGAAATAAATTTATCAGGTAAGCATAAATTGTGTTTTTTCAGGGAGCTTGGTTTCTTTCTAATCAAGAGCCTTTGGTTCTGAGCATTGTTTCCCAAGGTTAGGTTACCGAATAGATTTCAGATCAAGACCTCCCAAGGGAAGGTTTCGTGTTTCTCTCATGTTCCAAGTAATCCTGTAAAGACAAGGGCCCTTTTTCAGTCTATTTCAGATCTGGAGTCTATGGGTGTAAATAGTTTAAGTTCCAGAAATGGAAAAGGGTCAGGGTTTCTCTCAAACCTCTTTTTTGTTCCCAAGAAGGAAGTAACTTCCATACATGTTCTGGATTTGAAAACTTTAAACAACTTTCTCAGGGTGCCTTCTTTTAAGATGGAAACCATTCAAACAATCCTTCCTCTTGTTCAACAGGAAAAATTAATGTCCTCTATAGATCTAAAAGATGCCTATCTTGATATCCTTATTCGCAGGGATCATCATCAATTCCTAATGTTTTCTTTTCTGTACAAGCATTTTAAGTTTGTTGCTTTGTCATTTGGTTTGGCTACCGCTCCCAGAATCTTTACAAAGGTTCTGTGGACTTTATTATAAGAGAACATTGGTGTGCCAGTGGTTCCTTACCTGGACAATATCTTGGGTACAGGCTCCATCTTTACATATAACAGTATTTCATACCATCAAACTTCTGTTGTTTCTTCAAGAGCATGGTTGGAAAGTAAAAGTAAATTTTCCAAATAATTTTCTATTCCCTCAGTCCAGGATTACTTTTATGGAAAAGAACAGAGAAGGTTGAAGTTACTCTCAGTTTGTGTACATTTTCTTCATAAATGGAAAGAGTCCACAGCTGCATTCATTACTTTTGGGAATTCAGAACCTGACCACCAGGAGGAGGCAAAGACACCCCAGCCAAAGGCTAAAATACTCCTCCCACTTCCCTCATCCCCCAGTCATTCTTTGCCTTTCGTCTCAGGGGGTTGGCAGAGAAGTGTCAGAAGTTTTCAATAGTCCGGAGATGCATGGAGAGTCTTTCTGCGAAACCATCCCAACTCATATTAACAGCTCCACAAGCAATCAGCGTTGACCAGTTTCGCTACCTGCTTTTTTCCATGTCCATGGCATAAGTAACGCTACTATCGGTCACATTTGAAGGGCCGTGTTCCTGTTCCCCAGCCTAGATTCCGTTTAATTTTACTTTCATCATGGATGTATTGTAATTTCAACTGTTTATCCGAGAGGGGCTACAACCTTTCAGGGATAACTTTATTATAGGGTCTCAGTGAGGCTCCTTTTTGTATCTTGGAATCAAAGGTTAATATCTCCTGAGGGGGATTATTAAACAGGGGTTTATAATCATGTTTATGTGATTCTGTCTGCTACTGTGTAGTGTTGCTTCATAACGGCCTATGTCTAGTGGTGGGAGTGTCCCAGTTATGGAGGAATTTTGGAGACGGATGTCTCTGATTCAGACTCTACTTCTTACGAAGAATATGATTTGGCCCGGGTGATACATGCCCATCAGTTATATTCCGAATGCTGTTTTAGAGTGCTCTGTTCCTCGGGGGTTGAGGAATCGGGTGCCCACTGAGCCATCCGCCTCTGGGGATTTTATTTCTCATGAGACGAGTTCCCTACCACCAACTCTTACTTCGCATGCAGGTAACTCAAACGCTACTTATCCTTTCTAAGGAGTGTGGCCTGTTCCCACCCGAGGTTACGACATGGTTCCACATGGCCATATCTTTGGCGCTGGTGCATCTGCACCTCCCGGGAGTGTGCTTACAATATTGTCTGTGTTTTGTTAACCGGGGCTCGTCAGACGTGCGATTGCCTGGTCCAGTTCAGCCCTCCGGGGGAGCGACTGCCCCTGAGGCCTCACAGGGTCAACCTTCGGGGCCGGTGTTTCCTTTTTTTCCGGCGGAGGTATGTTGCGCCTTTTGTTATTGACTGGTGCGCCTTCGTGTTCTACTGAGGTACGTTTTTGCCGTTGCTGGAGGATTCCACTCTTAATGGGTCGGGGAATTCTCAGTCTTACTCTTCGACTGGCTTGCATACATAAACATAAGGGGATGAAGTAATCTTCTTATAGTCTTTGTTATTTGTGTATCCTTTTCCAGTTCTGTCTGGTCCTGCGTGTCTGTCCGTTCTTCCTGAGCGATAACCTACGGGTTGCCTTATCTTTTATTTTCATCAGGCGGGGATGATTTTTATTTGGTCTAAAGCTCATGTTGTGGTATGATGTTTCCTTCGGGAACTTTCTTCTCTAGAATTGATACTCGCGATTTTGAGGTTGCACTGTTTACAAAAGTCTGACTGTTCTTTATCCCTCCATCATCGGGGGAGACTCTGTGGCCTTAACAATGCTGGGGCCCTTGGTTTCAGGCTGGTCCTGACTGGGTACAAATCCTTCTGTCTTTTGAGGCCTAGTTCAGACACGTGGCACCTTTTTATGTCCGGTTGGTCTGGTGAGGGCGCCTAGTGATCACAATATGATTTGTGTGGTTCTTGTTTTATTTTACAAGCTTCAACTAGCATCCTGAGAGTACTTGAGGGTCCGTGGTTGCTTAGGGGCATGGGGGATTTGTTCAGTCCTCATTCGCCTTTTAATCTAGTGGGCCGGGACTCAGTTGAGATCCGCGGTGACATGCTCAGTCGTTTTCGGGAACTAGAGTGTTTCTTCCCGTTGTGGGTTGGAATATTGGAGGATTTAGGTCCTTCATACTGCCGTTCTTACGTTTTTGCCTTTCATGGTCTCTTTGGAAGTGTCCTTTAGGACTTGTTCCTTTTAGAGGTTCTCTTCCTTTGCATTGAGACTTTCTGGACTTTGTCCGTTTTTTCTGGTGGCTTTGGCCGCTTAATTAGGAAGTGAAGGCCGTGAGGCTCTGTCTTCCTTCGGGAGTTAGTCGTCTTCATATCAGGGGCGATAGGAGGTGCTGTCTCTATTTCCAAGCTTTTTGCTTAGGGGATGTTTTTCTGCCTGGGTTCGGGATGCTTTGCATTCTTCTCCCTTGGCTGTGGTCCTCTGGAATGTTAATTTGAAAGGATTATGAAAACTAGCCTTTCTTTCTACACTCTTTCGGGTGACTGTTCTTGTTCTCATTTCCCTTAGTCTTGCCCTTGGGGCCTTTGGGTTCTAGAGAAATTGTGTGACTTTGTCGCGGCCTAGTACCTTGTTGGGGGGGGGGGGGTGTTGACCTCCTGCTAAGGGTGTTCTCTCTCCCCTTTGGGCTGGGAATTACGAGTGAGTCCTGTACCCGTTCTCCGGGTTTATCGGTTCTCATCCCCTCTGATGTCTGATTGCTTCATATGGGGTATCTTGTGTTCCCTGAGGGTGTCATTTGTTCTAGGATGATTCTGGGTCCCGGGTTCTGGTCTTGGATCCTTCTTGGATGTCTCATTGGGCTTGCAAGCAGGAAGGCCAGAGTTCACTTCCAAATTCGAGTACTGGTTATAATCTTTAAAACCTGACTTGTCCTTCGGACCGAGTGTGCTACTCTATGGGGAGTTTTTTCTCTGTTGGGTCAACAGTGGTGTCTGGATGATTTTTTATTCAGTCCGTGTTTTGATCATACTATGGCTTCATGTCTTGTGGACATTTACGTTCGTATCTGTGCCCTTCCCTTTTGAGGGGATAGTTTGTCTTCCTTATGAGCTGGGGTTTCCTCTCTGGAGGGTTTTTGTCCTTCCCTGTGTGTAGGAGGTTGTATCAGGTGGCTTATTTCTGTAAGGGGCAGCATCTGCTGCTCTGTGGGCTCTGTTCCACCTGTTGGAATTTGATCTCTCTACGTAGAGACTGTCTAAGAGAGCTGTGACAGATCTTCCTACAGATCTGTTCTCTGTTCCAGGTCCCAGGGGGTTCTCGTTGTGCCTTATTTTGGAGGAGTGAATTGGGTTGGCACCTGAGCTCTGTTGGGGTGGGTGAGTCCCCCCTTTTTCTTTCCATTCCCTGGGGGCTTGTGGTTGGGGTCTTTCTGCCCCCCCTGTCTGACATGTCTGTCGCTTGGGCTGGGCTGGTGTTGGAGCAGGAGCTGAGATCTGTTGCTCTGCTAAATTCGTCCTCTGAGCATTCGAGGTACGGTAGGTAAGCCTCTTGAGCTTTCTCCATGTTCAGGATTTGTGGGATGGACTGGTGGCTCTTTGCCTGCGACGTTATCCGCTGGTTAGTGGATACTTAACAATCTGAAGGATCCTATCTTCAGGTGCTTTCTGCTTGCCCTGCAAGTATTTAAGTTCCAGAGTCATTTGTAGATGACTGCAGCGTGCAGTGTTTTTGCTTCAGGTGTTGTTCATCAGACCTATCTGAGCTTGCTGCACGAGGTTTCGTTTCTGAATATTTTGGTATTCTGAGCTACCTTTTTGTGACTTGGGGGACCTTTGTCTTCAGTTGCTTTTTAGAATGCGGTAGCACTGTGTTAGGGGATGATCCTCTCTGTTTCAGATTCCTGGCCTTATCCCATGGTTTCTGGGGTCTGGGCATTGCCTCCCCTTGTTTCTATGAGACTGGTTGGGTCTCTGTTAGCCTGACCCATTTTCTCTGTTTTTTTGCTCTGTGTTTGTGCCCTTTTTATGGTGTTTTTTTCTGGAGTTCCTTATGCTAGCTGGAAGCTAGCTCAGCATACCAATGCACTGTGGCTACTTTGCACTCTAGCAAACCAAGGGTTGCAAGTTCAATCCCTGGTGAGGTCTACTCAGTCTTTCCTCCTTTGGAGGTTGATAAAAAGCAGCGCCTTGAGTCCCTTAAGGGGGATTAGCTGCACTTTACAAGTGCAATCATGTTTTCTCTGTGCCTTTTCTTCTTTGTGGAAGAATACGGTAGTTTGTTTACTTTCTTTAGTAAGGGATGTGTTGTTTGGAAACAGACTGCTGGCCGATGGTGTCTCATGGAGGCTGTTACTCAGTTTAGTCTAGTTCCTGCTGTCTCTAGCAAGGCTATGGACTATCTGCGTGTCAGTGTCCTTGGGCCTTTTCCTTTTTTTCAAAGTTGTTCTCGGCTTCGGACGAAGTGGGATTTTGTTGGGTAGGGGTTTTCAGGCTTGGTGCCCTCAGAATGGGCCGCCTCTTGTGCCATCCCGTTTTGGCATTCAGTGTCCTCTATAGCTTGGGTATTGTTTTCCCAAAAGTAATGAATGCACCTGTGGACTCTTTCCATTTATGAAGAAAAACTTAAATTATGCTTACCTGATAATATTCTTTTCTTCAGATGGAAAGAGTCCACAGCTCCCCATCCGTATTTATTCTGTGGGGCGTCTGTTGTTTTCAGTCTTCTGGCACCTTTTCACCCTGATATTTCTTCTACTGTTACTTATTCCTCAGCAGAATGACTGGGAGGAGTATTTAAGCCTTTGGCTGGGGTGTCTCTGCCTCCTCCTGGTGGCCAGGTTCTGAATTTACAAAAGTAATGAATGCAGCTGTGGACTCTTTCCATCTGAAGAAAAGAAAATTATCAGGTAAGCATATTTTAAGTTTTTTAATCAGTTCATTCTCATTCTGTAGCTCTTTCTATGGAAGTCTTAGGTCTGATGATAGCAGCCTCAGATGCAGTTCCATTTGCTCGGTTTCACATGAGCCCTCTGCAGCTTTGTATACTTAATTAATGGTGCATGGATTACACTCAATTGGCTCAAAGGGTTTTTTTGTATTCCAAAACAAGACAATCCCCTTCCTTGTGTATCCATCATCAGTCCATGGCTCTGGGGGCATCTTTTGTCTGCTCAAATTGGACTGTGCTCTTGACGGATGCAAGCCTTTCAGGTTAAGGTACAGTTTGGGGTCCCAGAGAGCCCTAGGAGTTTGAGTACTTCAGGAGGGGTAGTTGCCTATAAATATTTTGGAGCTCCATGCAATTTTCTTGGCCCTTTGGTTCTGGCCTCTTTTGAAGAGAGATTTATATGCATTTCCATTCAGACAATGTAACGGTGGCTTACATCAATCATCAAGAAGGAACTTGCAGTTCCCTGTTGATGAGAGAGGTTTCCCGAATTCTGACTTGTGGAGAAAGCAATTACTGCATAATTTCTGCAGTTTATATTCCAGGGGTGATCAATTGGGAAGCAGACTTTTTCAGTCATCAATTCCTTCATCCAGGGGAATGGTCCCTTCAATTGGAAGTCTTCATTCAGATTGTGTACTTGTGTGGGCAGATCTGATGGCTTCTTGTCTGAACGACAAGCTTCTCAAATACTTTGTGAGGTCCATGGATCATCAGGTGCAGTTTATGGATGCTTTAGTGGCTCCTTGGTTGTTTTGTCTAGCCTACATTTTCCCTAGGATCAAGCAGGAAGTCGCAACAGTAATTCTGATTGCTCCATCCTGGCCTTGCTGGATTTGGTTTGCAGATCTGGTACAGATGTCCAGTTGTGATATGTGGTCTCTTCCTCTGCGCCACGACCTTCTGTCTCAGGGTCCATTTTTTTCATACTGTAAGTATCTAAAATTTCTAAATGTAATGACTTGGAAACTAAACACACAGTCCCGTAAACCTGTGACAAGCAGAATGTATTACAAGGTTTGGAAGGCTTTTATGTCTTGGTGTATGGAACATGGGTTCTGTTGCCTCTTTTGGAAATCCTAGAATTCTTCAATTTCTTCTGGGTGGTTTGGATAAGGGTTTATCCGCTAGTACTTTAAAGGAAAAAAGAAAAACGCTCCTCAGGTAAGCGCACTAAGTCTTTTTGCATACACCAAATGAATGTTTGTAATTATTTTTATTATATAAAAAAAATTATACAGAAAAATGTTTGTTTTTTTTATAATTTGTTCTATCAAATTTATCTAATACAATTTCTGTTATATATTGCTATTTAAATTAAAACAAAAAATGATAGATAAATCTGCATCAAACATTCAATATGTGTGAGGCAGTGCAGTAGCTTATGAATTGTTGATTATTATTATAAAAGTTGTAGGATGTCCTCAATTATAACAAAAATAGGAGATTTTTGATTATCAGTTATTGCAGATAAGGTTACAGATATATCTAATAAATATCATCTTGTGTGATTAAATAAATAAGATTACAACATGATGACGTGTCTAAAATGTGCAAAATGACATTTATTTTTTTTCTAATAATCATGTCAGTAGCTATAAGGCCTCAAATTAATTAAATAGATTATATATGTGGATTATATGTAATGTTTCTTGTCACTTTCATCAGGTCCATCAAAGAAAGGGGAATTATCTGATGTTCCTTGTTATTGAACATGTCCTGTATAGAAGAAGAGGAGATAGAGAAAGGAAGTTAAAACAACGGGAAACCTTCTGGATTTTCAATTTACAAACATTGCAGCCAAAAGGACTAAATGAAAACGTTGACTCTCTCTTATTTTATAATTTTTTATGTTTTTTTTGTTTTGTTTTGTTTTTTAAACTATAGAACATATAGATGGATTTGAAATTAGAATCAAACTAGATGTTTTAAAAAGTGCACTTATCTATTTGCTTTATCTATGTACAATAGATTATGGAGAGTTTTGCAACAAGCACTTATATATCACCCTTAGATGTTGTGTAATACTATATTACTGGACGTGCACCAAACTGGCTGGGGTTCCAGATTGATCTTATAATCTTTTCTTCTGTTAAGTGTGATCAGTCCACGGGTCATCATTACTTCTGGGATATTAACTGCTCCCCTACAGGAAGTGCAAGAGGATTCACCCAGCAGAGCTGCATATAGCTCCTCCCCTCTACGTCACTCCCAGTCATTCTCTTGCACCCAGCAACTAGATAGGTCGTGTGAGAGGACTATGGTGATTATACTTAGTTTTATATCTTCAATCAAAAGTTTGTTATTTTAAAATAGCACCGGAGTGTGTTATTACCTCTCTGGCAGAGTTTGAGGAAGAATCTACCAGAGTTTTGCTATGATTTTAGCCGGAGTAGTTAAGATCATATTGCTGTTCTCGGCCATCTGAGGAGTGAGGTAAACTTCAGATCAGGGGACAGCGGGCAGATGAATCTGCATAGAGGTATGTAGCAGTTTTTATTTTCTGACAATGGAATTGATGAGAAAATCCTGCCATACCGATATAATGTAATGTATGTATACTTTACACTTCAGTATTCTGGGAGAATGGTACTTCACTAGAATTACACTGTAAGAAAGACATAAAGCTGTTTAATAACTAGAGATTATGTTTAACGTTTTTGCTGGAATGTAAAATCGTTTTCATTTGCTGAGGTACTGAGTGAATAAATGTTTGGGCACCATTTTTCCACTTGGCAGTTGCTTAAATCTGTTTTTTCTGTCAGTTTCTGTTCTCCCTCACTGCTGTGTGTGTGGGGGAGGGGCGCTTTTACTATGCATCAAATATTTCAGTCAGCAACTCATTGTATTCCCTGCATGATCTGGTTCATCTCTACAGAGCTCAGGGGTCTTCAAAACTTATTTTGAGGGAGGTAATTTCTCTCAGCAGAGCTGTGAGAATTATAGTTTGACTGAAATAAAAACTTTTATTCTGTAATTTGTTTCCTGCTTTCAGAAATTGTTATCTTTGCTAATGGGATTAAACCTTTGCTAAAGTTGTGTTGTTTACAAGGATTGAGGCTATAACTGTTTCAATTTATTAATTTTTAACTGTCATAGATCTTCTGTGCTTCTTAAAGGCACAGTACGTTTTAATATTATTCTATTTGAATTGTATTTCCAAGTTGCAAGTTTATTTGCTAGTGTGTTAAACATGTCTGATTCAGAAGATGATACCTGTGTCATTTGTTGCAATGCCAAAGTGGAGCCCAATAGAAATTTATGTACTAACTGTATTGATGCTACTTTAAATAAAAATCAATCTGTACAAATTGAACAAATTTCACCAAACAACGAGGGGAGAGTTATGCCGACTAACTCGCCTCACGTGTCAGTACCTACATCTCCCGCTCAGAGGGAGGTGCGTGATATTGTAGCGCCGAGTACAGCTGGGCGGCCATTACAAATCACATTACAGGATATGGCTACTGTTATGACTGAAGTTTTGGCTAAATTACCAGAACTAAAAGGTAAGCGTGATCACTCTGGGGTGAGAACAGAGTGCGCTGATAATATTAGGGCCATGTCAGACACTGCGTCACAGGTGGCAGAACATGAGGACGGAGAACTTCATTCTGTGGGTGACGGTTCTGATCCAAACAGACTGGATTCAGATATTTCAAATTTTAAATTTAAACTGGAAAACCTCCGTGTATTACTAGGGGAGGTGTTAGCGGCTCTGAATGATTGTAACACAGTTGCAATACCAGAGAAAATGTGTAGGTTGGATAAATATTTTGCGGTACCGACGAGTACTGAGGTTTTTCCTATACCTAAGAGACTTACTGAAATTGTTACTAAGGAGTGGGATAGACCCGGTGTGCCGTTCTCACCCCCTCATTGCATTGCATGCATTGCGCCGATCACGGCTGCAGCGGCATTCTGGATTGAGTCTCTGGAAGAGAACATTGGTTCAGCTACTCTGGACGACATTACGGACAGGCTTAGAGTCCTTAAACTAGCTAATTCATTCATTTCGGAGGCCGTAGTACATCTTACTAAACTTACGGCGAAGAATTCAGGATTCGCCATTCAGGCACGCAGGGCGCTGTGGCTAAAATCCTGGTCAGCTGATGTTACTTCTAAGTCTAAATTGCTTAATATACCTTTCAAAGGGCAGACCTTATTCGGGCCCGGGTTGAAAGAGATTATCGCTGACATTACAGGAGGTAAAGGCCATGCCCTGCCTCAGGACAAAGCCAAAGCCAAGACTAGACAGTCTAGTTTTCGTTCCTTTCGTAATTTCAAAGCAGGAGCAGCATCAACTTCCTCTGCACCAAAACAGGAAGGAGCTGTTGCTCGCTACAGACAAGGCTGGAAACCTAACCAGTCCTGGAACAAGGGCAAGCAGACTAGGAAACCTGCTGCTGCCCCCAAAACAGCATGAATTGAGGGCCCCCGATCCGGGATCGGATCTAGTGGGGGGCAGACTTTCTCTCCGCCCAGGCTTGGGCAAGAGATGTTCAGGATCCCTGGGCGCTAGAGATAATATCTCAGGGATACCTTCTGGACTTCAAATACTCTCCTCCAAGAGAGAGATTTCATCTGTCAAGATTGTCAACAATCCAGACAAAGAAAGAGGCTTTTTTACGCTGCGTACAAGAGCTCTTGTTAATGGGAGTAATCCATCCAGTTCCACGATCGGAACAGACAGGGGTTTTACTCTAATCTGTTTGTGGTTCCCAAAAAAGAGGGAACTTTCAGACCAATCCTGGACTTAAAGATCCTAAACAAATTCCTAAGAGTTCCATCGTTCAAGATGGAGACTATTCGGACAATTTTACCTATGATCCAAGAGGGTCAGTACATGACCACTGTAGATTTAAAAGATGCTTACCTGCACATACCGATTCACAAAGATCATTACCGGTACCTAAGGTTTGCCTTCCTAGACAGGCATTACCAGTTTGTGGCTCTTCCATTCGGATTGGCTACAGCGCCAAGAATCTTCACAAAGGTTCTGGGTGCTCTTCTGGCGGTACTAAGACCGCGGGGAATCTCGGTAGCTCCATACCTAGACGACATTCTGATACAAGCTTCAAGCTTTCAAACTGCCAAATCTCATACAGAGTTAGTGCTGGCATTTCTAAGGTCACATGGATGGAAGGTGAACGAAAAGAAAAGTTCACTCGTTCCACTCACAAGAGTTCCCTTCCTGGGGACTCTTATAGATTCTGTAGAAATGAAGATTTACCTGACAGAGGACAGGCTATCAAGACTTCAAAGTGCTTGCCGCACTCTTCATTCCATTCAACACCCGTCAGTGGCTCAATGTATGGAGGTAATCGGCTTAATGGTAGCGGCAATGGACATGGTACCGTTTGCACGCTTACACCTCAGACCACTGCAACTGTGCATGCTAGGTCAGTGGAATGGGGATTACTCAGACTTATCCCCTTCTCTGAATCTGGATCAAGAGACCAGAAATTCTCTTCTATGGTGGCTTTCTCGGCCACACCTGTCCAGGGGGATGCCATTCAGCAGACCAGACTGGACAATTGTAACAACAGACGCCAGCCTTCTAGGTTGGGGTGCCGTCTGGAATTCCCTGAAGGCTCAGGGACTATGGAGTCAGAAGGAGAGTCTCCTGCCAATAAACATTCTGGAATTGAGAGCAGTTCTCAATGCCCTCCTGGCTTGGCCCCAGTTGACAACTCGGGGGTTCATCAGGTTTCAGTCGGACAACATCACGACTGTAGCTTACATCAACCATCAGGGAGGGACAAGAAGCTCCCTAGCTATGATGGAAGTATCAAAGATAATTCGCTGGGCAGAGTCTCACTCTTGCCACCTGTCAGCAATCCACATCCCGGGAGTGGAGAACTGGGAGGCGGATTTCTTAAGTCGTCAGGCTTTTCATCCGGGGGAGTGGGAACTTCATCCGGAGGTCTTTGCCCAAATACTTCGACGTTGGGGCAAACCAGAGATAGATCTCATGGCGTCTCGACAGAACGCCAAGCTTCCTCGTTACGGGTCCAGATCCAGGGATCCAGGAGCAGTCCTGATAGATGCTCTGACAGCACCTTGGGACTTCAGGATGGCTTACGTGTTTCCACCCTTCCCGTTACTTCCTCGATTGATTGCCAGAATCAAACAAGAGAGAGCATCAGTGATTCTAATAGCACCTGCGTGGCCAATTCAGGACTTGGTATGCAGACCTGGTGGACATGTCATCCTGTCCGCCTTGGTCTCTACCTCTGAAACAGGACCTTCTGATACAGGGTCCCTTCAAACATCAAAATCTAACTTCTCTGAAGTTGACTGCTTGGAAATTGAACGCTTAATTTTATCAAGACGTGGGTTTTCTGAGTCAGTTATTAGTACCTTAATACAGACTAGGAAACCTGTTACCAGAAAGATTTACCATAAGATATGGCGTAAATACCTACATTGGTGTGAATCCAAAGGTTACTCTTGGAGTAAGGTTAGGATTCCTAGGATATTGTCTTTTCTACAAGAAGGTTTAGAAAATGGTTTATCTGCTAGTTCATTAAAGGGACAGATCTCAGCTCTGTCCATTCTGTTACACAAACGTCTGTCAGAAGTTCCTGACGTCCAGGCTTTTTGTCAGGCTTTGGCCAGGATTAAGCCTGTGTTTAAAACTGTTGCTCCACCATGGAGTTTAAACCTTGTTCTTAATGTTTTACAGGGCGTTCCGTTTGAACCCCTTCATTCCATTGATATAAAGTTGTTATCTTGGAAAGTTCTATTTTTAATGGCTATTTCCTCGGCTCGAAGAGTCTCTGAATTATCAGCCTTACATTGTGATTCTCCTTATTTGATTTTTCATTCGGATAAGGTAGTCCTGCGTACTAAACCTGGGTTCTTACCTAAGGTAGTTACTAACAGGAATATCAATCAAGAGATTGTTGTTCCTTCTTTATGCCCAAATCCTTCTTCAAAGAAGGAACGTCTACTGCACAACCTGGATGTAGTCCGGGCTCTAAAATTTTACTTGCAGGCAACTAAGGAATTCCGACAAACGTCTTCTCTGTTTGTCATTTACTCTGGGCAGAGGAGAGGTCAAAAAGCTTCCGCTACCTCTCTTTCTTTTTGGCTTCGTAGCATAATTCGTTTAGCTTATGAGACTGCTGGACAGCAGCCCCCTGAAAGAATTACAGCTCATTCTACTAGAGCTGTGGCTTCCACTTGGGCCTTCAAGAATGAGGCCTCTGTTGAACAGATTTGCAAGGCTGCAACTTGGTCTTCGCTTCATACTTTTTCCAAATTTTACAAATTTGACACCTTTGTTTCATCGGAGGCTATTTTTGGGAGAAAGGTTCTTCAGGCAGTGGTTCCTTCTGTATAAAGAGTCTGCCTATCCCTCCCGTCATCCGTGTACTTTTGCTTTGGTATTGGTATCCCAGAAGTAATGATGACCCGTGGACTGATCACACTTAACAGAAGAAAACATAATTTATGCTTACCTGATAAATTCCTTTCTTCTGTAGTGTGATCAGTCCACGGCCCGCCCTGTTTTTAAGGCAGGTAAATATTTTTTAATTTATACTCCAGTCACCACTTCACCCTTGGCTTTTCCTTTCTCGTTGGTCCTTGGTCGAATGACTGGGAGTGACGTAGAGGGGAGGAGCTATATGCAGCTCTGCTGGGTGAATCCTCTTGCACTTCCTGTAGGGGAGCAGTTAATATCCCAGAAGTAATGATGACCCGTGGACTGATCACACTACAGAAGAAAGGAATTTATCAGGTAAGCATAAATTATGTTTTCTTCTTTCCTTTTTCCTTCCTAAGATAGGGAGAGTTCATGGCTTCATTCCTTACTGTTGGGAAATACAACACCTGGCCACCAGGAGGAGGCAAAGACACACCAACCAAAGGCTTAAATATCCCTCCCACTTCCTCAATAACCCAGTCATTCTTTGCCTTTCTTCACGATAGGAGGTGGTAGAGAAGTGTCAGAAGATTCGGAGAGTTCTGAAAAAAAGGGTATATGCACTTTGAGATAGGACTGGAGTTTTAAGTAGTCATATCAACCTCTCAGTGAGGGTATTGATGAAAGTTAGTCTCGAGATACAGGAAACACTTGAGAGGCTGTGTTCTGTTCACAGCATGGATCCTGGAGGTAAGATCGTTTCAATTTTTTACACATAAAACACTATAACGGGGTCACAGTATAGCTCCTTTATACCTTGATAGGATCCAGGGTGAATATCCTCTGAGGGGGGTTTATTGAACAGTTGGGGTTAATTCATTATTTTCATGCTGCTTTTGTGTGATTTTATTTTCTGGGCTTATAGACTGGCTGGAACAAATCGGTTTCACTTTTGTTTTTGAAAGTGTTGCACAGCTCCTATTAACTTGCTGTACTTTTCACAGCATGTGGTTTATGTTCATTTCCTCCATTCCGGATGAGACTTCAACCAGGAGGAGATTGTTTCCTCAGTTAACTGTCTGGGTCTAGGAGGTGGTGAGTGCCCCAGCCATTGGGAGAAAATAAAAAATAAAAGTTTTTTTTTTTTTTTACTTTTTCTGTACTAAATCATACCTGTTTATATTGTGAGGAAGCCATGGTTTTCCCACCCACTCAATTATGTTCCACATGCCTTAACACCGTTATAAAGTCTAAGAAGGGAGATAAGCCTGCTAAGGCTATTAGTCCCTCTAAGTAGCACATCTAATCCTCCATCTGGAGGGGGCCTTCGGACTTTGCTGCGCAGTTACAAAGGGCGGTGTCTGCGACCCTCAGTGGATTACCTCGCTCTAACAAATGCTAGAGAAAGGTTAAACATAGCTCTCCTGACCCGGAGTCATCTAAATATTTATCGGATTTAGCTATTATGTACAGTTGTGCGATGATGAGTTAAACCTCTGTAGCTTCAGAGGATGAACTTTCTGGGTCGGAGTCCTTAGCGTCTAAGCCTCCTGCTGCGGAGGAACCATCCTTTACATTTAAAGGGACAGTCTACACCAGAATTTTTATTGTTTGAAAAGATAGATAATCCCTTTATTATCCATTCCCCAGTTTCGCATAACCAACACAGTAATATTAATACACTTTTTACCTCTGTGATTACCTTGTATTTAAGCCTCTGCCCCCTTATCTCAGTGCTTTTGACAGACATGCAGTTTAGCCAATCAGTACAGACTCTTAAATAACTCCACAGGAGTGAGCACAATTGTATCTATATGACACACATGAACTAGTACTGTCTAACTGTGAAAAACTTTCAAAATGCTCTGAGCTACAAGACCATTTTCAACGGTTTATAAATCAGTTTGAGCCTGCCTAGGTTTAGCTTTTCAAAAGTACCACCAAGGGAACAAAGCAAATTTGATAAAAGAAAATTGGCAAGTTGTTTAAAATTATATGCCCTATCTGAATCATGAAAGTTTTAATTTTGACTAGAATGTCCCTATAAAATTGAGCACTTGCGTTTTTTTATTAAAGGAGGTTCTTTCTACGTTAGAGGTTCCAGGGGCCGCGCTGCCTGAAGAACCTATGATACCTAAATTAGACAAAGTTTACAAAGACAGTTCCTTTTACTTTTCCTGTGTCAGTTAAAATGGCAAACATTTTTAACAACGAATGGGAAAGAATTGGATCTTCCTTTTCCCCTTCCCCCTCGTCTACTTTTAAAAAGTTGTTCTCGGACTCTCAACTGGATTTGTGGGGCTCCATTCCTAAGGTGGATGGTGTTATCTCTACGCTTGCTAAACGTTCTAGTATACCTCTTGAGGATAGTTCTTTGTTCAGAGAGCCGATGGATAAGAAAATGGAAACCTTTCTAAGAAAGATGTTTCAACATACAGCATTTTTATTTCAACCGGAGGCTGCGTTTGCCGGAGCAGCTAGCTACTTGGTGCGCCTCTTCTTGGAACTCATTGAGGTGGAGTCTCCCCTCGAGGATATTTAAGACCGAATTAAAGCTCTGAAAAATTGCTAATTCTTTTATCTGTGATGCGAACATGCAAATTATTTGCCTAAATGCAAAGGCCTCTGGCTTTGCGGTCCTAGCCCGTCGGGCACTCTGGTTGAAGTCTTGGTCTGCGGATGTGGCTTCTAAGTCCAGACTTCTTTCCCTTCAAGGGAAAGATTTTCTTTGGTTCAGGCCTGGACTCCATTATTTCTACGGTTACCGGAGGCAAGGGTGCCTATCTACCACAAAATAAGAAGAATAAGTCTAAGGGATGTCAATCTTCTAATTTTCGTTCTGACAAATCCCAACGATGGCAAACCTCACCCGAGCAACCCAAGAGTACTTGGAAGCCAGCTCAGTCCTGGAAGAATAAGAAGCCTGCCAAAAACAAACCAGCATGAAGGGGCAGTCCCCGATCCGGGATCGGATCGTGTAGGGGGCAGACTGTTTCTTTTCAGACGCTTGGTTCAGGAACGTACAGGATCCAGGGATACGAGAGAGGCTTCAAATCTCATCTGCCCAGGGGCAGATTCCTACTCTCGAACCTGTCTACATACCCTTTCTAGGGTGCGTTCAGGACCTATCCTACTTAAAAGTTGTTGTCCCGGTGCCTATCGAAGAAAGAAGTTTAGGATTTTATTCAAACCTTTTTGTGGTCCCAAAGAAGGAGGGAACTTTTCGTCCAATTCTGGACATAAAGTGCTTAAACAAATTTCTCAGTGTCCCTTCCTTCAAGATGGAGACGATAAGGTCCCTCCTTCCTTTAGTTCAGGAAGGCCAGTTTATCACCACTATAGATCTGAAGGACGCTTACCTTCATGTTTCAATCCAAAGGTAACACTTTCAGTTCCTGAAGTTTACATTCCTGGACCAGCACTTCCAATTCATTGCCCTTCCGTTTGGCCTGGCTATTGCTCCAAGAATTCTTGCAAAGGTTCTGGGGGCTCTTCTAGCCGTTGCCAGAACTCAGGGTGTTACAGTAGGCCCCATACTTGGATGATATTCTGGTGCAAGCATCATCTTGTCTTATGGAAGAATACTCTGAGTCCCTTCTTAGTCTTCGATCACATGGATGGAAGATAAACTTTGGAAAAAGAGTTCTCTTATCCCAAGTACCAGGGTGGAATTCCTGGGCGCTATAATAGACTCCATATCCATGAGTATATTTCTAACAGACCAGAGACGTTGCAAGCAAACTTCAGCATGTCTTGCCCTCCTGACCGCCATGAGTCCCTCTGTGGCTCAGTGTATGGAGGTGATTGGTCTTATGGTGTCTTGCATGGACATCATTCCTTGCATGCTGAGACAGTGGAACGGCGATCATTTTGATCTGTCTCTACAGATTGTATTAGCTGGTCGAGAGAATTGCTCTCTTGGTGGCTCTGTCCAGATCATCTGTCCCAAGGGACGTGCTTCTTAAGGCCATCCTTGGAGATTGTGACTATGGACACAAGCCTATCCGGATGGGTAGCTGGGGTGCCAGGAAGGCACAGGAGTTGTGGACTCATTAGGAGTTCTCCCTTCCGGTCAATTTTGGAACTACGGGCAATCTTCAATACCTTAAAGGCTTGGCCACTTCTGGGTTGTCGCAGAGACCTGCTGTTACAAGGTCCATTTGTTCATCAAAATCTAGATTCTCTGAGGCTGCATGGAGATTGAACACTTAGTCTTAGCAAAGAGAGGTTTCTCTGAGAGTGTCATTGATACTCTTATTTATGCTCATAAACCAGTTACTCGGCGTATCTACCACAAAGGGTGGAGGACCTACTTATTCTGGTGTGAAGAGCGTGTTTTTTCCTAGCACAGAGTTAAGGTTGCCAGGATCTTATGTTTTCACAGGATGGACTGGAGAAGGGCCTTTCTGCTAGTTCCCTGAGAGGACAGATTTCGGCCCTGTCGGTTTTATTGCACAAGAGGCTGGCTGAGCTTCCAGACGTGCTTTCCTTTGTTAAGGCTCTGATTAGGATCATACCTGTGTTTAGATCTGGGGCTCCTCATTGGTCATTGTTCTTTGAATTTTGCAACAGGCTCCGTTTGAGCCTCTGCATTCCATTGACATTAAATTGTTATCTTGGAAGGTTCTCTTTTTAATGGCTATTGCCTCTGTGCGCAGAGTTTCTAAGATCTCTGCTTTGCGATGTGAGTTCTAATTTAGTACTTAAAATTGCCTTATCTGCATGAAAAATCAGAAAAGAGGTTTTCTTCCTAAGGTTGTGTTAGATCGCAACATCAATCAAGAGATTGTGGTTCCTTCCTTGTGTCCTAATCCTTCTTCATCAAAGGAATGTTTACTTCACCATTTGGATGTGGTTCACGCCCTGAAGTTCTTTCATCAGGCTCCTAAGGAGTTAAGACAATCTTCCTCTTTATTTGTTGTCTATTCGGGGAGGCATTAGGGGCAGAAGGCTACTTCGACTTCCCTATCTTTTTGGTTAAGGAGTGTCATCCGCTTAGTTTACGAGACAGCTAGACATCATCCTCCTGAGAGGATAATGGCTCATTCCACTATAGTAGTGGCTTCCTCTTGGGCCTTTAAGAACGAGGCCTTTATGGATCAGATTTGTAAGGCGGCTACCTGGTCCTCTTACATACTTTTTCTAATTTTTACTAGTTTGATGTTTTTGATTCGGCTGAAGCAGCTCTTGGGAGGAAAGTTTTGCAGGCTATGGTGCCCTCAGAATAGGGTCAGCCTCTTCCTTTTTGTTCCCTCCCATTATTCATTCAGCGTCCTATGGAGCTTGGGTATAGTTTTCCCAACAGTAAGGAATAAAGCCGTGGACTCTCCCTATCTTAGGAAGGAAAACATAATGTATGCTTAATAGATAAATTCCTTTCCTTCCGGATAGGCAGAGTCGACTGCCCTTGTCCGTTTATTTGTCTATGTGCGGTCCCCTATTATTTATTTTAGTCTTCTGGCACCATTTATACCCTGATATTTCTCCTACTTTTCCTTGTTCCCTCGGCAGAATGACTGGGGTAATGTGGAAGTGGGAGGGATATTTAACCCTTTGGTTGAAGTGTCTTTGTCTCCTCCTGGTGCCCAGGTATTGTATTTTCCAACAGTAAGAAAAGAAGCCGTGGGCTTTCCCTATCCGGAAGGAAAGGAATTTATCTGGTAAGCATAAAATAAATTAGTTGTTTTTTTTTCCATTTCATATAATCCACATAAACTATTTTATTCATTTGAGGTCTTAAAGGCACTCATGATTTAATAGAAAAATCACATGATTAGAAAAAAGAATATCTAGTTTATTTTGCACATTTTAGACACATCATGTTGTAATCTTATTAGCACATTTAATCACACAATCTTATATTTGAGATATATCTGTAACCTTGTCTGCAATGATTGATATTGATAATCAAAATCTATTCTTTTCTGTTATAATTGTTGACATCCTACAAATATTATAATAATGATTAATTGACAATCCATAAGTACATAATTATATGTAGAGAATAATTAGATCTTTTAAGAGACTATGTTCCTTTTTTCAAATGTATAAAAGAGAGTTTATAATTACTTCAACACTACACCAATATTTTAATGCATGCATTTTTTATATGTTTTTCTTTAATTTATGCATAACTGATTAAATGTTTTCTTTGATATATTGGAATTTTCATAGATAACATTTCTTTATGTATGTATGTGTGTGTGTATATATATGTATATATATATATATAATATTTTTTTTGTTTATACAGTTGTGCTCATAAGTTTACATACCCTGGCAAAATGTATGATTTCTTGGTCATTTTTCAGAGACTATGAATGATAACACAAAAACTTTTCTTTCACTCATGGTTAGTGTTTAGCTGAAGCCATTTATTATCAACAATCAACTGTGTTTACTCTTTTTAAATCATAATGATAACAGAAACTACCCAAATTACCCTGATCAAGAAGATAATATGAAGAAATTTGAAAAAGAAGTTTTACGTAAACTAAAAGAGAATAAAGACATTTTATTGAGGGAAGCAGATAAAGAAGGGGTAGGGTTATACAAGACAAAAAGGATTACTTGGAAGAAGCATACAAACTTTTAAATGATACTTCCACCTATTTAAAACTAAAAGATAATCCTACTCAATTTTTTCTTAAGGAATACCTCTACCTCCTGACTACAGCTAAACATATGGGTATTTTAAATATGAGTGAATTCAAGGACTTATACAATCCCAATCCTCATATAGCTACGTTTTATCATTTACCAAAGGTGCATAAAGACATCCAGGTAGACCGATAGTATCAAGCATTCATTCTTTAACGGCCCCCCTATTGGAATACGTAGACTTTTGTTTTTAACCAATAGTATATATATATATATTCCTACCTTAGAGATTCAGCACACACCATCGAGAAGGTTCAGCAATATAAATGGAAAAATAGTTATTAATGGGCAACTCTGAATGTGGCCACTCTTTATATGAGCATACCACATAACGTAGGTATAAGAGCAATCCAAGAGTACCTGAAAAAAAAATCTGAGCTAACAGGATCATCAAAATTTCATCCTAGATCGCACTAAATTTGTGCTGGAAAAAAAATTCTTTGATTTTTACGATGAATTTTATCTTTAAATCAGTGGGACAGCTATGGGGACCATAGTGGCCCCTAGCTATGCTAATATATACATGGCCCACTGGGAAGAACATTTCATCTATATAAACAACCCATATAGACAACACATAGTCTGGTGGGGACGTTTTATAGATGACATCATCTTAATTTGGGACGGGGAAGAGACAATCTTCCATCAATTTGTTGACCATGTTAATAATATGAATTCAAAATTTACCCACAGATTGGAAAAGGACTGCATTGAGTTTTTAGACCTGAGTGTATTCCATGAAGATGGATGTATTTATACTAAAATTTACAGCAAAGAAAAGGATAGTAATGGCTATCTGCAGGCGGATAGCAGACACTAACTGGCCTGGATCAACAATATACCCTATGGGCAATTCCAGCGTTTATGCAGGAATTGCTCAAAGGTAGAAGATTTCAACATATTTATTTTAACCCTTTCATGACATAGGCAATTGTTCGAGTTCTGAACGTAAACAAAACCTTTAATTTCAGCTATATGTCTTTTCAACCATAATTGACCCCTTTCTTATTAAGTGCACCCACACTAATTATATATTGTTTTTTAGAGGACAGATAGGGCTTTCTTTTGGCATAAAATATTTATTTCTCAACTATAATTTTATATAAAAAAAAATCAAAGTGTGAGAAATTAAGAAATTTTTAAGCTTTCCAAATTATTTTATTGTGAATATCATCATCCTGATATATGTTACTGCAATAAAACACACATACTTGTGTTTAGCTATGTCCCATGAGTATAACAATACCCCCCATGTACAGGTTTTCTGAGATTTCTGGAATTTACAAGGCCCAACATAGGGCCTACTCATTTACATAGAAATCTGGCACATTCATTTTCTGGGCTTAAGTTGCCTTTCATACATTATAGCAGCCCATGAAATGAAAATTACCCCATCATGGCATACCATTTACAAAAGTAGACAACCCAGGGTATTCCTAAAGGGCCATGTCACATCTTTTTGTGAAGCCCCTTAGTCACAGCATCTGGCCAAATGTAGTGGTCATTTTTGTTATATGCGTTTTTTACACAAACACTGCACTTTCGCTGTTTCTGTCATCAACCTTTTATGTTTTACTGCTATAAAACACACATATTTGTGTTTGACAATGTCCTACAAGTAAAACAGTGCCCCCCATGTACAGGTTTTATGGGGTTTACAGAAGTTACAGGGCCAAATATTGGGTCTGCCCATTACAGTCTTTATGCATGGAAATTTGGCACCTTAATTTTCTGTGCCTATGTCCTCTTTGAGACATTATAGCAGCCCAGGAATGAAAATTACCCCATCATGGCATACCATTTTCAAAAGAAGACACCCCAGGGTATTCCAAAAGGGCCATGCCACATCTTTTTGTGAAGCCACTTAGGCATAACATCTGGTCAAAGGTAATGTTCATATTTTATTTTTATGTTTTGCTGCTATAAAACACACATATTTGTGTTTGTCAAGGTCCTACAAGTAAACCAGTACCCCCCATGTACAGGTTTTATGGGGTTTACAGAAGTTACAGGGCCAAATATGGGGTCTGCCCATTTACATGGGAAATTGGCACATTCATTTTCGGGGCCTTTGTCCTCTTTGAGACATTATAGCAGCCCAGGAATGAAAATTACCCCATCATGACATACCATTTACAAAAGTAGACAACCCAGGGTATTGAAAAAGGACTATCTTTAGTCTTTGTTTGTAGCCACTTAGTCACAACATCTGGCCAAAGGTAATGTTCATATTTTATTTTTAGTTTATCACAAAAACACTGCCTTTTTGCTGTTTATATCATCCTTTTATGTTTTACTGCTATAATATACCCATCTTTGTGTTCAGCGATGTCCCATGAGTACAACAATACCCCCTATGCACAGGTTTTATGTGGTTTCAGGAAGTTACAGCACCCAATATAGGGTCTGCCAATTTGCATGGAAATTTGGCAAATTGATTTTCTGGACATATGTTGCCTTTGAGACAGTATGGCAGAGCAGGAATGAAAATTACCCCATCATGGCATACCATTTGCAAAAGTAGACAACCCAGGGTATTAAAAAAGGACTATGTTTAGTCTTTTTTGTAGCCACTTAGTCACAAAACCTGGTCAAATTTAGTGGTCATATTTTTTTATTTGCTTTTTTCACACAAACACTGCCTTTTTTCTATTTAGATCATCATCCTTATATTTTTTACTGCTATAATACAACCATATTTGTGTTCAGTGATCTCCCATGAGTACAACAATACCCCCTATGCACAGGTTTTATGGGGTTTTAGGAAGTTACAGGGCCCAATATAGGGTCTGCATAGAAATTTGGCACATTGATTTTCTGGACCTATGTTGCCTTTGAGGCAGTATGGCAGCCCAGGAATGAAAATAACCCCCATCATGACATACCATTTGCAAAAGTGGATAACTCAGGATATTCTAAAAGGAGTATCTTAGTTGTTTTGTATAACTTATAATGGCCTTAGCGTGGATGGGCTTAACATATAAAGGGACAGGACAAGGTCAGGGGATTTATGAAGTTAGGAATACAGAATAATAAAATAAAATAAATTAGGAACACATACAGGTTGCTTTCAAATTAAAAGTTTAACTCTGTGTGATATATCCGAAAGCAATTAGTGATACAGAGGCCAGGTTGAGAGGGGCAGTCAGGGCAATGGTAACTAGAATCCCTCCTCCCTCCTTTTTTATAGCAGACTCTGCATCTTTTCTGGGGTGTTCTTTTGCAGGCAGTGGGGGGATCCTAGTGGAAAAATGCCTGCCACAGAGTCGCTCAACATTTTCAGATTGAACAGTGGGAGGATTAGGGGTCTGGTTAAACAAAATATCAGATGTTACATTTAACACAAATTTCAAAAAAGTATAAGGCTTCCCTGTGCCTGATTTCTTGTACAGCACATATGCATTATATACTGCTATCTGCATAATATAAAAAGCTACTTTTTTGTACCAAGTTCTAGTTTTTCTTTGAATTAGATATGGCTGCAGGCACCGGTCAGCTAAATCTACCCCCCCATGTTTTTGTTGTACTCCACAATGCACTTTTGGCTTTAGGATCTGTGCAAATCTTCCCTTCACAGACACTGGCACTGTAGCTTCATCGTGCATTGTGGAGAGCATGTACACATCTCAATGAGCCAGTAGCTAATTGTGGCGTAAAGCTGACGTTGTGCCCCTACTTTTTTTTCCATACGTCAGCTTCTGGGGGAAACCTGTGCGATTTTTCTCTCGTTGTGCCACAGGCCACGGTTTCAAAATAAAATAAAAATTTTAATAGCTCTGTGCTGGTGTAAAAATTATCGAGCCACAAATGGTACCCTTTCTTTCATGTAATTAGCAAGAGTCCATGAGCTAGTGACGTATGGGATATACATTCCTACCAGGAGGGGCAAAGTTTCACAAACCTTAAAATGCCTATGAATACACCCCTCACCACACCCACAATTCAGTTTTACAAACTTTGCCTCCCATGGAGGTGGTGAAGTAAGTTTGTGCAGAAAATGCTTCTATTTATTGCGTCATTTTTTGCGCAAGACTATTTTGGTGCAAAAATTTCATCATTTCCGGCGTCATAGTAGTAATTTCTAGGGAATGGAATAGTCTGGGTACTTCATTTACTCCTTCTCCAAGGTTTAATAAATTGTACCCTTTGCCATCTGATAGATTAGAGTTTGGGGAGAAAATCCCCAAAGTTGATGGGGCTATCTCTACTCTTGCTAAACGTACTACTATTCCTATGGCAGATAGTACTTCGTTTAAAGATCCTTTAGATAGGAAGCTTGAATCCTTTATAAGGAAGGCTTATTTATGTTCAGGTAATCTTCTTAGACCTGCTATTTCTTTGGCTGATGTTGCTGCAGCTTCAACTTTCTGGTTGGAGGCTTTAGCGCAACAAGTGTCAGACCATAATGCTTATAGCATTGTTAAACTTCTTCAACATGCTAATAACTTTGTTTGTGATGCCATTTTTGATATCATTAGAATTGATGTCAGGTATATGACTTTAGCTATTTTAGCCAGAAGAGCTTTATGGCTTAAGTCTTGGAATGCAGATATGACTTCTAAGTCAACTTTGCTTTCTCTTTCTTTCCAAGGTAATACATTATTTGGTTCTCAGTTAGACTCAATAATTTCAACTGTTACTGGGGGGAAGGGAGCCTTTTTGCCTCAGGATAAAAATCTAAGGGTAAATATAGGGCTACTAATCGTTTTCGTTCCTTTCGTCAGAATAAGGAACAAAAGCCTGACCCTTCCACTAAAGGAACAGTTTCCATTTGGAAACCTTCTCCAGTCTGGAATAAATCCAAGCCTTTTAGAAAGTCAAAACCAGCTCCCAAATCCGCATGAAGGTGCGGCCCTCATTCCAGCACAGCTGGTAGGGGGCAGGTTATGATTTTTCAAAGATGTCTGGATCAATTCGATTCAAAGTATTTGGATTCAGAACATTGTTTCACAAGGGTACAGAATAGGTTTCAAGGTAAGACCGCCTGTGAGAAGATTCTTTCTCTCATGCATTCCAGTAAACCCAGTAAAGGCTCAAGCGTTTCTGAAATGTGTTTCAGACCTGGAGTCAGCTTGGGGTAATTGTGCCAGTTCCAGTTCTGGAACGGGCCTGGGGTTTTATTCAAATCTGTTCATTGTTCCAAAGAAAGAGAATTCTTTCAGACCAGTTCTGGATCTAAAAATATTGAATCGTTATGTAAGGATACCAACATTCAAAATGGTGACTATAAGGACTATTCTGCCTTTTGTTCAGCAAGGGCATTATATGTCCCCAATAGATTTACAGGATGCATATCTTCATATTCCAATTCATCCGGACCACTATCAGTTCCTGAGATTCTCTTTTCTAGACAAGCATTACCAGTTTGTTGCCCTTCCTTTTGGCCTAGCAACAGCTCCAAGGATCTTTTCGAAGGTTCTCGGTGCCCTTCTCTCTGTAATCAGGGAGCAGGGTATTGCGGTATTTCCTTATTTGGACGATATCTTGGTACTTGCTCAGTCTTTACATTCTGCAGAATCTCACACGAATCAACTTGTGTTGTTTCTTCAAAGACATGGTTGAAGGATCAATTTACCAAAGAGTTCCTTGATTCCTCAGACAAGGGTAACCTTTTTGGGTTTCCAAATAGATTCAGTGTCCATGACTTTGTCTCTGACAGAGAAAAGACGTCTGAAATTGGTTTCAGCTTGTCGAAACCTTCAGTCTCAATCTTTCCCTTCGGCAGCTTTGTGCATGGAAATTTTAGGTCTCATGACTGCTGCATCGGACGCGATCCCATTTGCTCGTTTTCACATGAGACCTCTCCAGTTTTGTATGCTGAATCAATGGTGTAGGGATTATACAAAGATATCACAATTAATATCCTTACATCCCAATGTTCGATCTTCTCTGACTTGGTGGTTGGATCACCATCGTTTAGTTCAAGGGGCCTCTTTTGTTCGTCCAACCTGGACTGTGATCTCAACAGATGCAAGTCTTTCAGGTTGGGGAGCTGTATGGGGATTTCTGACAGCGCGGGGGTTTGGGAATTTCAGGAGGCGAGATTACCAATCAACATTTTGGAACTCCGTGCAATTTTCAGAGCTCTTCAGTTCTGGCCTCTTCTGAAGAGAGAATCGTTTATTTGTTTTCAGACAGACAATGTCACAATTGTGGCATATGTCAATCATCAAGGGGGGACTCACAGTCCTCAGGCTATGAAAGAAGTATCTCGGATACTTGTTTGGGCGGAATCCAGCTCCTGTCTAGTTTCTGCGGTTCACATCCCAGGTATAGACAATTGGGAAGCGGATTATCTCAGTCGGCAGACGTTACATCCGGGCGAATGGTCTCTTCACCCAGAGGTATTTCTTCAGATTGTTCAAATCTGGGGACTTCCAGAAATAGATCTGATGGCCTCTCATCTAAACAAGAAACTTCCCAGGTATCTGTCCAGATCCAGGGATCCTCAGGCAGAAGCGGTGGACGCGTTGTCACTTCCTTGGAATTATCAACCTGCTTATATCTTTCCGCCTCTAGTTCTTCTTCCAAAAGTGATTTCCAAAATCCTAATGGAGCATTCGTTTGTACTGCTGGTGGCTCCAGCATGGCCACACAGGTTTTGGTATGCGGATCTCGTTCGGATGGCCAGTTGCCAACCTTGGACACTTCCGTTAAGACCAGACCTTCTATCTCAAGGCCCATTTTTCCATCAGGATCTCAAATCATTAAATTTGAAGGTATGGAGATTGAACGCTTAATACTTAGTCATAGAGGTTTCTCTGACTCAGTGATTAATACTATGTTACAGGCTCGTAAATCTGTGTCTAGAAAGATCTATTACCGAGTCTGGAAGACTTACATTTCTTGGTGTTCCTCACATAAATTCTCTTGGCATTCTTTTAGAATTCCTAGAATTTTACAGTTTCTTCAGGATGGTTTGGAAAAAGGTTTGTCTGCAAGTTCCTTGAAGGGACAAATCTCTGCTCTTTCTGTTCTTTTTCACAGAAAGATTGCTAATCATCCTGATATTCATTGTTTTGTACAGGCTTTGGTTCGTATCAAGCCTGTCATTAAGTCAATCTCTCCTCCTTGGAGTCTTAATTTGGTTCTGAGGGCTTTACAGGCTCCTCCGTTTGAACCTATGCATTCTCTGGATATTAAATTACTTTCCTGGAAAGTTTTGTTCCTTTTGGCCATCTCTTCTGCTAGAAGAGTTTCTGAGTTATCTGCTCTTTCTTGTGAATCTCCTTTTCTGATTTTTCATCAGGATAAGGCGGTGTTGCGGACTTCATTTAATTTTTTACCTAAGGTTGTGAATTCTAACAACATTAGTAGAGAAATTGTTGTCCCCTCATTGTGTCCTAATCCTAAGAATTCTCTGGAGAGATCTTTACATTCTTTGGATGTAGTAAGAGCTTTGAAATATTATGTTGAAGCTACTAAAGATTTCAGAAAGACTTCTAGTCTATTTGTTATCTTTTCTGGTTCTAGGAAAGGTCAGAAGGCTTCTGCCATTTCTTTGGCGTCTTGGTTAAAGTCTTTAATTCATCATGCTTATGTAGAGTCGGGTAAATGTAGGAATGAAGCTTCTGTTGATCAGATTTGCAAAGCAGCAACTTGGTCTTCTTTGCATACTTTTACTAAATTCTACCATTTTGATGTTTTCTCTTCTTCTGAAGCAGTTTTTGGTAGAAAAGTACTTCAGGCAGCTGTTTCAGTTTGATTCTTCTGCTTATAATTTCAGGTTTTTTTCATTATAAGATTAAAACTTTTTGATTTGGGTTGTGGATTATTTTTTCAGCGGAATTGGCTGTCTTTATTTTATCCCTCCCTCTCTAGTGACTCTTGCGTGGAAGTTCCACATCTTGGGTATCTGCTATCCCATACGTCACTAGCTCATGGACTCTTGCTAATTACATGAGGCCCACCCTTTTTGTGGTGGTTATGATTTTTTTGTATAAAGCACAATTATTCCAATTCCTTATTTTTGATGCTTTCGCTCCTTTCTTATCACCCCACTTCTTGGCTATTCGTTAAACTGAATTGTGTGTGTGGTGAGGGGTGTATTTATAGGCATTTTAAGGTTTGGGAAACTTTGCCCCTCCTGGTAGGAATGTATATCCCATACGTCACTAGCTCATGGACTCTTGCTAATATGAAAGAAATGAATTTATCAGGTAAGTTCTTACATAAATTATGTTTTATTTAGCAGGGGTAGTAGGAGATACCACACAATTTTTCCACTTTTGCCAACTGAATCTGGGCAGCCTGGTGGATCCAAGTGGCTATCTTTTCCCTGGTAGATGCGAAATGCCCAGGTATACCCAGTACTGCATTCACAGAGTTTATAAAATTTTACCCCATAGCGGGACCTCTTGGATGGTATATATTGCTTGAAAAGCAATCTCCCCTTAAATTTCATGAGGGACTCATCAATGCAAATGTCCTGCTCAGGGATGTAAATGTCTTTAAATTTTTGTGACAGGTGGCTTATCAGGGGCCTTAGTTTATATAACCTGCCATGCAGGGGGTCATTTCTGGGGGGGGGCACTGGGTATTATAATTAAAAAGGAGAAACCGCAGCAATTGTTCATATCTGTCCCTCTTCATAACCCCTGGAAAAAGAGGGGTAGCCAGGATGGGGTTCTGGCTCCAGTATGAATGTATGCTGGGTTTCTTCACAATCCCCATTATTAATGTCAGGGCCCAAAACTTTTTAATCTCTGGTATGTCAGTGGGGTGCCAGGTATTTTTTCTGACATACAGAGATTGGGGATTTTTGGACAGATACTGGCTGGCATATAAATTTGTTTGAGCAACTATATGCTCAAACATGGTATCTGTCAGAATCAGGGACATATAGTTTATTGGCTCACATACTGGAACATCAGTTGTGATGCCCGGAGTCTCAGTAAATTCTGGCATTTCTGGGTCAGTGAAATTTAGGGGTAGCCAATTTTGGTTATTTGTGCGACGCCGCCTTTTAGGTGGCGGGCAGGGAGTACCAGCATTAGATGTATCACTCAGGGGCTCTATATCTGATGAAGTAAGGGTTGCGCTGTAAGACAGGGCAGAGAGGGTTTCACTCCCTGAATCTTCGGCAAGAATGGCATAAGTCTCTTCTGCTGAATAGCGTGCCATAAGGGATTTTTTTCCACTTCACCACCACCAATTCCCACTTCACCTTCCCCAAAATCCAACTAAACCACCCAAATTACCACCTCCCTATTACCACCCACCCTACTCCCTCAGATTTTTTTTTAAAAAAAATTATGATTTTTTTTTTTTTTTTATAAACTAAAAAAAAAAAAAGCACTGGGAAGGGTAGTGATTGGGAACAGCAGGGAAGGGGTTAACAATAACTAAAGATCCCCACAAAAAAACTTTTTGACACTGATCAAAGCCCTGACAGGCTGATCACAGTGATATTAGGCTGATCACAGTAGCAGTTCAATGATCAGCAGCAAAAAAATATATATATATATATATTGTTTATAACTAATTTTTTTCTCCTCCGCTTTGTGAAGCACACACCAACACTAAACTATCTTCCTCTCGCTCTCAGATCGCACTGAGAGAAGAGAGGAAGTGGATACACTTGTAACAGCCAATGATTCCACTCATTGGCTGCTACAGTGTTACAGGGGACAATCGATACACCCCCTCCATGCTGATTGGATCCTGGGGGAGTGCCAGAGGTGCTAGGCACATCCCCCAACCGGATCCAGAAGAAACAAAATAACGGAGGGGGCACAGGAGCTGAAAACATTCTATTCCGTCATAAGGGCTCTAAAGCCCAGTGTAATTATGACGGAATAGAAGCAGACATTAGCTATCGAGCAGCCATTTCCCTATTATCTTCCTGTCCAGCAGATTCAGGTGAAGGTGCCTAACTGCCTATTAATCACTGCAGATTGAAATGCATAGAATAGGTGCAGACACAATATTATCTAACCTGCAGAGAACTGATTGCAGAAAAATGCAAGTAAACAAAAGTTTTTGTTCATTAAACTTAGTTTGATGATGATGCAGTCTGTTGTGTAATTATTTTATTAGGTGCTGTTAGCAAATGTTTTTGTTCATTAAACTTAGTTTGAGGATGATATAAACTAGATTTTTTTTGGTTTATAATGCTGTTTAGCATTTAAAGTCTTCATTTCAAAGCTTTAACAATAATGTATTAGGTGTTACTTATGATAATTTTTAGAGAGGCCTGGAACCTAACTCCCTCACTTCCCATTGACTTACATTATAAACTGGGTTTCAATTTACAACGGTTTCGATTTACAACCATTCCTCCTGGAACCTAACCCCGGCGTAAACTGAGGGCTACCTGTACAAAGAAAAGAAGGGATAATGGGCAACTTTGTCAGGTTCCATCGCATATTGTGAAAAAGTCTGAGAATGAGTCATTAAGTCGTATGTTTGCCTTTGGATCCCTGTAGAGTGCAAATATTTTGTCTATGAATGGTTGACCGAAGCCAAAGCATCTTAAAGTGTTCTGTAGGAACCACCAGTCTAACCTATCGAAAGGCTTTTTCAGCATCTTGAGATTTTATGTGTCTGTGTGAATTCCAGTAGATTCAAGACTTTGAGCGTGTTATCTCGTGCCTCTCTCTGTGGGAACAACCCTACTTGGTTTAAGTGAATTAATTGAAGTATTTTATTGTCTTGTAGCTAAGATTTTTGCATAAATCTTAAAGGGACAGTATACTATAAAATTGTTTTTTCCCTAATGTGTTTCCAATTACTTTTTTTGCCAGCTGCAAAGTATAAAATGTATGAGATTTGCTTTTTAAGGCTTATTTGTGTATATGAATTAGCTGATTTTGTGTTTTGAAGCCACAACCTAATAAAAAGGGGTTGAGCTTTTAGGTATAATCAGATCTCATTACTTTATCACATTGTGTACATATACATGCTTCTTTATCTTATATCTGTTCATAAACCAATCACCAATACTTGGAGAGAACAATAGAAAATTAACATTTTATTACCTTATCTCTTCTATAACCCACTGGGAGTGTAATTTCTTCTTCTGACTGTGTTAACACAGCTTGGCCTTGAGGCCAAAAACTTTCAGGATGGGTGGGGATACCACAGGCTAAATAAACTATTTAAAATGCCAATATAAGGGTAATGGAAATACTTATAAACAATTTAATACACTCCAGCAGGTAAAGTGTATCATTGGGAACAAACTAAAGGGGAGACTTTTTGGGGTAAACTGTCCCTTTAATGTCGACATTCAATAATGAGATAGGATAGAAGTTAACTGGTATGTTTGTAATATTGCCAGGTTTAGGTATTATCGCGATCTGCGCTCTTATCATAGAAGTGGGGGGGAATGAGTGATGCTGGTTTGTTTTCCGTTTAAAATAGAATGTATGTGTGGTAGTAGAATGGGGCAAACGTTTTATAATAATACACTGTGAAACCATCAGGACCCGGACTCTTCCCTGTTGGGAGTTGTTTAATGGCCGTAGTGATTTCCTCAGTCGAGATAGGGGCATCAAATTCTTGTATTTGGTCGTCAGTCAGCTGTGGTAGAGGAGTATCATTCAGGTATTGCATTAAGTCATTATCTGTGTTTGTCTTGTCGGATGTTATATAAGTTGGCATAGTAGATTACAAAGTGTGATAAGATGTCCGTGGGGTTGAGTGTATTTTTTTTGTTTGGGGGAGTTTGCAACTCGTGTACAAAACAATTTAAGTTTTTTTAGTTTTAGGGCCCTGGAGAGGAGTCTCCCTGCTGTGTTACTTTCAAAGTAAAAATTTTAAATGCCATTAAATTATATTCATGAGTAAGGAGGTCCTAGACTTCCTGTCTCGCTAGGTCTAGTTTAGATTTAAGCTGCTGATCCTGTGGGTTCTTTTTATGTTCTAACTCTACTTTGGATAATGGGTTTGTTAACTCTAGGAAGTGTTGCCTTACTTTTTTAATTTTATTTGGGATTTGAGTTTAATTAATTCACCCCTCATATAGCTCCCATACTATAAAGGGATCACTGCCAGAAAGGGAGTTGAATGCAAAATATTCTGAAAGTGACTGTTCTGTCCGAGTGGTTTGTTCTGGGTTCAAAAATATTGAATCCTCTAATTTCCAGATATATGGGTTAAATGGGCTGTTAGGCCATTGACGGCTGAATGATCAGACCACGTTGTATGTGTAACTTTGGAAGTTATGTGTGCTAGGCCGCATTGATTCATTAAGATTTAATTAATCCTACAAAACGACTTGTGAGGTGCGGAGAAGAAAGTGTAATCCTTCTTATCGGGATGGATAAATCATCCATGAGTCATAAAGATTATGATCTTTTCAGATCTTCCAAAGGTGTTTAACTGTACTTTTGGAGGTAGTGGGGTTTGGATTTGAGCAGTCTAGTAGTGGTTGTAGTGGTATGTTTATGTCGCCTCCAATAAACACCACTCCTTTTGAAAGTTCTAGTATACGTGAAAAGTACTTTTTAAAAATAGGCAACTGTTCTGCGTTGGGTTTGTAAAGGTTAAATAGTGTTACAGGAGTACTGAAAAACACTCCACAAATACATAGAAATCTGCCTTTGGTATCAGTCTGTATATGGGTAAAGGGGATATTTTTGATAATTAGAATGTTTACTCCATTTTTCTTAACGCTAAAGGAGATGTGAAAATGCTGAGTGTATGTGGTGTCTAGGTACTTTGGTTCTTTTTGAAAGTGTGTTTCCTGAAGGAATAGTATGTCCCCTTCATTTTTGCGTAAATCTTTAAGTGCTATGGATCTCTTTTGAGGGGAGTTGAAGCCCGTGACATTCTGTGATATTAGGGTAATCTGTTTACCTGCATTCGCCATAATGATGTGTGAGAGCATGAGCATACAATACTGTAAACCTTCCCGTCTGGTCACTTTTCGTTACCTTGTACTTTTTAACAGAGAATAAGTTAACAAAACTTAAACAAAAAGGATGAACATAGTAAACATGTTTTGGTGTAAGTCACCAGTAGACAGAGATGGGAAATATAACATTAGAAACAAGTAAGTAAGTTTCATCGTACATTTAAATCTAAGTGGTTGGGGGAAGCAACCAGCTCTTTAAAAGATAGGTATCTATGCTAGTAGAATGCCTATTGTTGTCAAGCTAGTGTTCTTATTTACCTCAAAATGTTAAGCTTGCTAAACAGGCTTGTTTCTAGAAATGGCTGCAGTGTAGTATTTTCAAGATCCATTTGGTTATCTGCAGTCGTGTCTTTCACAAGGATGTTGATATAAAACTATGTAGGAGTCACATCCGTGACTAACTGTAATTAGGTGCAGTGAAGATTCAGAAAGTTCCTCTTTAAGTTGTGGTCTTCAGTATTCCTCTGGGTAGTGTTGCAGAGTTCATAGCCTGGTTCTTTGTCTGAGAGGAGGGGTACCAAGGACGTTGTTTCTTTTTGGGATGCGGACGAGCCTTCTGCCATTGTGTGGAGGGGTGTTCTTCATTTTGACTGGAGATCTGCAGAGTATTTAGAGTCATAGCAGTCTGGTGGGTCTAAATCTATGGCATGACAGAATTCTGCAACATCTGATGGTGTTCTGCAGGTGAGTTTTTTTGTTTTCATGTAATAAAGTTGAAATGGAAATCCCCACCTGTACAGTATTCTCTTGCTTCTGAGAAGAGTTGTAAGTGGATTGAGTTCTTAACGTCTCTGTAATGTACGGGGTGAGAGATCAGTAAAAAATTGGAGAACTGTGCCTCTGAAGCGAATTGGCTGATTCCTTCTTGAAAGGTTTAGTAATTCCTCTTTTCCTCTGAAGTTCCAGAACTTGATAATAATATCCCTAAAGGGAGCTTCGTCTTGAGGTCTAGGCCTTAACGCTCTGTGAGCTCTGTCCCATTGTATTTCTTCTGATG
Source organism: Bombina bombina (assembly GCF_027579735.1). Taxonomy (NCBI): domain Eukaryota; kingdom Metazoa; phylum Chordata; class Amphibia; order Anura; family Bombinatoridae; genus Bombina; species Bombina bombina. Next base: position 480,404,171 of record NC_069499.1, read on the forward strand.
AAGAAGTGCCTCATAAGTGTTGGAAAAGTGCTGGGAGATCTTTCGGAAGAACAGACTCAGGGATGCCCCTGATCCATATATTTTTTTCTGTGACTGCGGTTTTCAGGATCTTCTATTTTATCATGCAATGTGTCTAGAAGGCTTGTTTGTAGCAATGCTTGGTCTTGTAGTTAGTTGATGTCTTCTCGTATAATATCAGAGTTGTCTTCAAGAGTTTCAACTCTGAACCCAAGCGTATGCATGTCCTGTTTCAGTTCTGCAAGATCTTCCTTCATGCACGTTCTAATAATCTCAGCAATATCCTGCTTAGAAACCAATGATAATAATAAGGAGGTTGGTATTTGTGTAAATGTTTCTACCCTTAAAGGGACACTGAACCCAAAATTTTTCTTTTGTGATTCAGATAGAGCATGACATTTTAAGCAACTTTCTAATTTACTCCTATTATCAAATTTTCTTCATTCTCTTGGTATCTTTATTTGAAATGCAAGAATGTAAGTTTAGATGCCGGCCCATGTTTGGTGAACAACCTGGGTTGTTCTTGCTGATTGGTGGATACATTCATCCACCAATACAAAAGTGCTGTCCACATTCTGAACAAAAAAAAAAGCTTAGATGCCTTCTTTTTCAAATAAAGATAGCAAGAGAACGAAGAAAAATTGATAATAGGAGAAAATTAGAAATTTGCTTAAAATTGCATGCTCTATCTAAATCACAAAAGTTGGGTTCAGTATCCCTTTAAGATGGGTAGAAGTCTGTATTAGCTACTGACTTTACAGAGATATCTTTGTATAATACCTGTTTGAGGCACAGCACTCTTCTTTATAAAATGGCAGAAAAGGCCTCTGTGTAATATCAGAACACTTAATAGAAAGTGCGGTATGCCGTATGAAGTACAAAAATGTTATGACAAAGTATAATTCCTGCTGTTAGGAAAGATGTTGCGCAGTTGTATAAATTGCAGTTACCATTTCCCACACTCATCTCTTATTGTAGCAAGGTTATCCTTAATATACTGTGTAATAGTGTTTACAGTAGGGTTATTGAGTATGCTTATGTGAAGTGTTACGTGGCGCAGCTCCCACTTCTATGGTGTGTTTTATCGTTTCAATGACACGAGAATCGCCGCCTCCGTTTGCTGCTCCATATCAGCAGTCACTATGTGGGATTTTGTGAGATGCTTGTTTTTTTCTGCATTTCGCTGTCTTGGACCCTGTTGCGTCACTAGTGATGTAGGCCGCAAAAGATGGCGCTTGCGTGGCACGATTTCCACCAAGGCCATCTAGCGTTACTAGAAGGTCAAGACGATCACTTCAGGCGTCAAGGCGCTCACCTCCACTTCAGGATCGCTCATATCTATAGGCATGGGTAGTTTTAGGCATTTGGATCTCTGCTTTGAAACTAAGTAGGAGCTGGTGTTCAGGAGCTCTGGTTTTACGCGGCCATCTTAGCCGTGGCCGACTCCGCCCCACCATCAAGTTATTTTTTTGTGGTTGGTTGAACATGTGTCAATTATCAGTGATGAGGAAAATACATTTCTCCAATATAATGAACTTTTGGATTGTGTGAAAATGATCAAAACAAACTTTCACTGAACTTATGGGGTTGTTATCAATAATAATCAATTTGGGTGAAATATGCCAGTAGATTTGATCTTAACAATTATGTTTTCTTTATTTAAAAATAATAACGGTTAAAATTGTAAAATCCATACTTAAACTCTCCCCAAAAACAACAGTCTGTAACACTGGAGCAGTTTTCATCCACAATATTGAACAAGAAAGAGACCAATAGGTCAGTACGTTTCATTAAAGCAGAACTGAAGTAAGGAATCAAATATATATATATTTTTTTACAGGACTCTAAGATCGACAGATCTATACATTTAAAGCTGGGGATATCCTAACAGATCCCTCAAACAAGCTTTTTATAGACTTGAGAAAATCAACAGGGATTAATTACTATATGGTAATCAGAAAAGGAAAGATTGACAATTCACAGTTCTATACAATGATCTTGGCCTGACTGAAGTTATGTCTGATAGAACACAAATCACTAACAGACAGTTTAAAAATGTAAAAGATCTTCTGATATAGAGTCACTATCAATCTCCTAGAAAAGTGAGTTGCTAATTAAAACAACAGGCTTTTTTCAAGCGTGATAGATGCCAAGCTTGTAAATATATGTTGCCTGCAAAGGAATTTACTCATTCAAACCCATCAAAAAAGTTGATTCATTGTAAATCAATGAGAGTAATATATTATTATTTATAAAGCGCCAACAAATTATGCAGTGCTGTAACACTAAATATATGTACTGCCATCTGTTATTATCTGAATATCAATATTGGGTAAATAATAAGGGAGTTAAGAATTGGGGTGTTTGAACATTTAGGGGACATTAAATGGCTTTACATATGAATAATATAGATTCTGATAATAAATCATTCTTTGCAGTGGAACAGTTACAATATACTAAAAAGAGAAGTGATTTGAATAAATTTCTGTTGCTAAGGGAATGTGAATGGATTTATAATTAAAAGTTAAATGTCTGAATGGCTTAAATGAGGAGCTGTCCTTCAAGTGCTTTCTATGAACACTGGAAATATCCTGGTTGAGTAAGGATTCAATTTAATAATATGTGTATAATATATATCTTGATAAGAAAATCTGAACTTATTATGTGGTTTATTAATTTAAGATATAAAATCAATACTTTTTATTTAAAATTGAAATTGCATTCATACATTTAAAGGACCAGTCAACACATTAGATTTGCATAATCAACAAATGCAAGATAACAAGACAGTGCAAAAGCACTTAGTCTGAACTTCAAATGAGTAGTAGTTTTTTTTATAAAAATTTCAAAGTTATGTACATTTCCACTCCCCTTGTACCATGTGATAGCAATCAGCCAATCACAAATGCATATACGTATAGTCTGTGAATTCTTGCACATGCTCAGTAGGATCTGGTGACTCAAAAAGTGTAAATATAAAAGACTGTGTACATTTTTTTTTAATGGAAGTAAATTGGAAAGTTGTTTAAAATTACATGCTGTATCTGAATCATGTAAATTTAATTTAACCTGAGTGTCCCTTTAAATAAGATTATTGAGAAAGCGGTATTCCTATCAGCTATCCAAAAATACACCTATGGGATCAAAGACCACCTTCTGCCCGAAAACATCCAGGTAAAGGACCCATTTGTAATGATTTCTGGCTAAATACCCCCATTTTAAAAGAGCACAATCATATATGTTATTATATATCTCTATTCTATTCTTAAGAGTCACTCGTAGACTGAAGATTGAATGCAAGGTACCGCAATCAATTTGGGGTACCTTTCATTCCTATTGGCTGAAAGTTTGAAATCAGCCAATAGGATTAGAGCTACTGAAATCCTATTGGAATCCAATAGGAATGCAAGATACCCCAATAAATATGGGGTACCTTGCATTCAATCTTCAGTGGACGATTGTATGAAAAGGAGCCTCCACGCCGCCGAGGAGTGCCGCCGTTGAGGATCGCCACATCTGGGAAGAACGCTCCACACCTCCTTTTTATTTGGGATGTATAACAGCTATAAGTATATAATTGATTGAAATATGGAGAACTTTGATATAACTCAGTTTCCCTTTTATAAAAAAGAGTTTTCACATTAGCTTCCGAGAATGAGTAGGAATTGTATTTTGGGTAGCAGTATATTTATGTTACAGTATGATTGTCAGGAACTAATACATTATTTAAAGAAGGAACTGACACATACACATCCCATACTCTGATATGGTGACATATTGGTGATGTTGGGTGGGGCTTGGTTAGCCAACCCTTAAACACCTTGATCAGAGCCACAGAGCTTACTTCATTGGTTCTTGGGCATGCAAATTTTAGATTAATTATTGTGATTGCTTGCGCTCCAAAGTATTGTATATTTCTGTGGTTACACTCGCTCTGCAAGAGTAACTCTTAACAATATTGAGATATATAAAACATATATGATTGTGCTCTTTTAAAATGGGGGTATTTAGCCAGAAATCATTACAAAGGGGACCTTTACCTTGATGTTTTTGGGCAGAAGGTGGTCTTTGATCCCATAGGTGTACTTTTTGGCTAGCTGATAGGAATACCACTTTCCCAATAATCTTATTTAAATGTATGAATGCAATTTTAATTCTATATTGATACTATGGGGTCAATTTATCATTTGCCGGGCAGACATGATTCGCTGTCAGCATTTAACATTGTGCAAGCATTTCTTGTGAAACGCTAGTGCAATGCCGCCCCCTGCACATTTGCAGCCAATCACATTTGTGGTCGCTAGCAAGGGGTGTCCACTTGGATTTGAATGCTTCTGTATGAAGTTATACTGATTTTAACTAGAAAATAATTGATTTTACCTTCTTTTTAAACCTGCGGTAAATTGGATCTGTTTACGTAATTTATATACTTTTCTGTCATATAAGTTTATTTGGGTACTGCAGGCAGAAGACACATATAGTACCAAAACGACAAGATGGTAATTTGTTTACCATCCTCAAGGAACACAGACTTTCTATCAACTTTATTTATATGAGGCAATGCCCCTCGTTCCTGCATCAGGATCAACAGAAAATAGATAAGTGACTCAACGGACAATTTAATTTACTTCCTCTTTGTTACCAGATTAAATCAGAATAAATCATCTACCTCTTTATTACATTACATTAAGACAAATACTATTTTTTCCTACGAATATTTTACTTTCATTGATTCAACGCCAGTAGGCACTGGATTTCCAATAAAGCAAAAAATATGCTCCTGCTATGGGCATTCAAAATCAAGACTAATAAAGCAACGGATTAATTAATGTCATCTGAATAAAATCATCCATTCCATATTCAGTTGTACAATACAATGCCAATTTTCAATATATTTAAGGTGTTTTCTTTTATAGGAGAACTAGGTGATAAGCCTGCCCAGAGGGCAGTCTATATTTAAAAACTACAACCCCCCCAAGCTAAAGTTACAAGAATAAAAAAAATACAGAAAAAAATAAACAAAGGTATCCAAAATAAAAATTTTAAACCTAAACTAATACCCCTATAAAATAAAAAATCCCCCCCAAAATAAAAACACCCCCTAATCTAATACTAAACTACCAATAGCCATTAAAAGGGCCTTTTGTTAAACAGCTCTTTTACCTCTAAAAAATACTAAATCCGCCCAAACAGTAAAAAAAAACTCACCCACCAAACCCCTCAAAATAAAAAAAAAAACTAACACTAAAAAAAACTAAACTACCCATTTGCCCCTAAAGGGGCATTTGTATGGGCATTGCCCTTAAAAGGTCATTCAGCTCTTTTACTGCTCTTAAAATGGCAATCGGCTCTTTTTCAAGTTCCAAAAAACCCTAATCTAAATAAAAAAGCCTAAACCTAAGCCCCAAATAGGTACTCACTGTTCCTGAAGTCCGGTGGAGAAGGTCTTCTTCCAGACAGATCCATCATCTTCTATCTTCATCCGGAGTGAAGGCGGCGCTGAGCTGTGTTCCCGATGCCTGGATTCTCAGCGGCGGCAGAGGCGTTCCTCGGTGGCATAGAGGCTCCACTTCATCTGATGTCCGTCGTAGACTGAAGATTGAATGCAAGGTACCGCAATTAATTTGGGGTAACTTGCATTCCTATTGGCTAATATTTTGAAATCAGCCAATAGGACTAGAGCTACTTGATTTCATTAGCTCTCATCCTATTGGCTGATTTTAAAATATCCAATAGGAATGCTAGATACCCCAATAAATATGGGGTACCTTGCATTCAATCTTCAGTGTGCGGCGGACGATCGCATGAAGAGGAGCCTCCACGCCAACCGAGGAGTGCCGCCATTGAGGATCGCCACATCTGGGAAGAACGCTCCACACCTCTGCTCTGCGCTGCCTTCGCTGTGGATGACGATAGAAGATGATGGACCCGCCTGGAAGAAGACCTTCTCTGCCGAACTTCAGGAACCGTAAATACCTATTTGGGGAATAGTTTTGGTTTTTTTTTGGGGGGGGGGTTATTTATTTTTAAGATTAGGGATTTGGGCAATTGAAAAGAGCTGAATGCCCATTTAAGGGCAGTAAAAAAGCTCAATGCCCCTTTAAGGGCAATGCCCATACAAATGCCTCTTTAGGGGCAATAGGTAGTTTAGGTATTTAGTGTTAGGTTTTTTATTTTGGGGGGTTTGGTGGGTGGGGGGTTTTACTGTTAGGGGGGACTTGGTTTATTTTTAATGTTAAAGAGCTGATTTCTTTAGGGCAATGCCCTACAAAAAACCCTTTTAAGGGCTATTGGTAGTTTATTCTTAGATTAGGGGGTGTTTTTATTTTGGGGGGCTTTTTATTTTCATAGGGATTAGGTTTAATTTTTTTTATTTTGGATATTTTGGTTTATTATTTTGTGTAATGTTAGACTTTTTTTAATTTCAGTAATTTTCGATTAGTTTAAACTTAGTTTTCTTTATTTTTAAAGTAATGTTAGTTTTTTTTATTTTAATTGTAATTTAGGATTATTTTAATTTATGTAATTAAATTTAGGGGGTGTTCGGTTAGGGGGCTTATTGATTAGTTATTTGCGTTGTGGGGTTTGGCGGTTTAGAGGTTAATAGATTTATTATGTTAATTGTGATGTGGATTAATTGCTGTTTAGGGGTTAATAGATTTATTAGGTTAATTAGCTATGTGGGTTAATGGTGGTTAATAGATGTGCTAGGTAGTTTGCGATGTTGGGGTTGGTGGATTATTTAATAATTTTATTAGGTAGTTGTTTTTTTCTTTATTATTGCGGTTAGGTTTTTTGTTAATACTTATTGCGGGGGCGGTTAGTTAGTTTTTTTAACACTTATTGCGGGCGGTTAGTGGGTTTTTTATTGTAATGCTCTGTTTGCCTTTGCTGCATCCCGGTGGATTCCTAAAATGGCAGGGTGGTGAAAGAATTTACCGCAGGTGGATTCTTTCACCATTCTTTTGGCTGCCTCGTGCTGCCAACATTCCTTTGAAGATGTATGCGCAACTGGCGACGGACCCATTACAATCGCGATTATAGTATAGGTAAGAGCAGATTCTTTCATAGAATAATATTTATTTCATACGGTGGTGAGTCCATAAGCCATTACTCCTGGGATTCAAATCCTGGCTACTAGGAGGAGGCAAAGATTCCCAAAGCTCCAAGAGCACTTAATTCCTCCCACCTCTCTGGTATTCTAGGCTTATCTTTTCCTCTCAGGAGGAAGGTAAATAAGTGAGGTGTTCCAGTTTCTTCTTGAACAAAAAAAGGGTTCTTAAACCTACGTGAGAACTTTTCTCTCTCTCAGGATTCCTGGATTTACGTATCAGAGTACTTAGGCAGTGAATGTAATTCTCCTGTGGGAGTTTATTACTAGCCTGCCAAAAGGTGTCACAGGGAATGATCCCTTAGCCTTCTCCTGTTGGATTAGTCTGCCATAGGTGTTGTATGGTCTTGTCCCTTAGCTTCTCCTGTTGGTTTGTCGTTGTACACTTTGTGATATTCTCTGTTATTGCTGGTAAAGCACTGGATAGGCTCTCTACTGGAAGCAGTCTTCTCTGCAGCTAGAAGCACAGTAGAGTGGGTGCATCTCATGGTAAGTGAGGAAATTTCCTGCACTAACATAGCCCGCAGACTATTAATAGGTACACACATTTTGAGGTACATCATAGCCAGCTGACATACACATGTAACAGACTAATTTCACCTTTATTATTTAGACTTTTCATACTTAGTCTAGTAATTATGGAAACTTTATTATGTTTTAATAGCTACCATTTAACCATTCAGGCTAATTCACATTGAAATTACATCTCAATGCAACTTTATACACTCTGTTATATACACAGTAAAAGGGATTTCACTGAGGGGGCATTTCTTTGTATATTGTATGTTTTTTTTGTGCACTGACTTAGCATAGCAGTTACCTTTAGTAACTGAGCTATTTCTGCTTCTTTGTTTCTGAATGCAACAGTCAATTGTCTTATTACTGAAAGGTAAGATATATATTAAAAAGAGCTTTATTTAAAAAGTTAGATACATACATGAAGGCAGTGGATCAGAATGTACAGTATAAACAAAAACAATACATCCATGTATTCAAGAGAAGAAGTATGTTACGTTGAAGTCCGTATTGGTGTCAGATTTACATATGGCTTTAGATCTTGCATCCTGACCACAAGTTAAAGCTCTCGATTTTTAATTTAATTTTCTTATGTAACAGTATTCATAAAGAACAATAAGAACTATGAAATTACATCATGTGCTTGTGATACTAGAGCGTTCTTGAGATGATATCACTATTGTTGCCAACTACACAGAACAATATATCAATAAACAAACACCAATCAGTATCAGACAGTCATATATATGCAGAATCTGTTAGAAACAGTATGGGGGAGTACCATTGAGTAAAGCGAGTATTAGAGTTTTAATGCTAGATCTACTCTGCTCCTCTGGTGTCCATAGTACTCCTCATTGTAATCAGAGACGAGTCGGAGAAAGAAGAAAAGAGGTGAGAAGGAGAGAAAGAAAAACGGGGGAGGAGGTTGGAAGAGAAAGGGAGTGAAGGGGGTTCTGTTGGTGGATGAGTCTAGGAGTGGGCCTTTCCATGCATTGATCCGTTTCTCCAGCCTCCCCCAGCCCTGAAAAAGAGTCTATTAAAATGTCAATGTCAGTCAGGGGTACCCTATGTGCTGTCTGGCCCTCTTTTGGACCACATCTGAAGCATCATTTCATGTACCTCAATCTTAGCAGTACGGATATAGTGGTATCTGTCTAACTGTTAAATGTTCTGTACTTTCTGCCTCCATTCTGACACTGAAGGCACGTTGGCTGTTTTCCAATGAGGCGGTATAAGACTTTTTGCACTAATCAACATTAGTACTAGCAAGAGTTTTTTTTATTTTGTCTTAGATCTTAAAAGGGAAGTGGAGTATTAATAGTTCAGGGGTTTTGGGAATGTCCAGTTCCAGTATTTTACACATCTCCTCCCATATCGACCCCCAGTATCTTTATAATACCGGGCAGTCCCACCAAATATGTAGCATAGACCTATTTGATCCGCACCACCTCCAACACTTGCCAGTTGTGTTAGGTATATTACTTTTAATCATGCTTGTGTGAGGTACCATCTGCTAAGCAGTTTGTAGTGAGATTCCTGGATATATACTGAGACTGAAATGCCCTTAGCAGCCCTAAACATCCGCTGCCATTCTGTGACTGTATACGTTGTGTCCAATTCTTTGTGCCATTGGTTGACATAGGTCGGTAGTGTATTTTCTGTTGGTATTAGTAGGATTTTATAAATTATAGATATCAGGTGTCTAGGTGTATGTTGCATGGTGCAAAGCCTCTTGTGCCGGAAGGAATGAGTGAGTTAGAGGGATCGGAATTGTTTGGAATAAATACAAAACCCTTGAGAGGACATTCATCTTAATAACATTTATTCTCCCGAGCCAGGAAATCTTTTCATGTTTCCATTTGGAAAGGTCCATTGCAATTTCCGATTTAAGGTGTGTGTAGTTGGTATCAAATATATCTGATACAGAAGCTGCAAGGTTGATTCCTAGATATTTTAAGAATTTGGACTTTAAGACAAATGGGCTGTGGTCTCTAAGCCATGCTTTATATGTAGGTGTTAGCGAAATGCCCAACAACTCAGTCCAATTCCATACCTGTGAAACTCAACAAATAGGGCTGGGACAGATGTCTCCACATCAGTTATTGTAAGTAGGATATCATCTGCCTACATAGCCAATTTATGTTCTTTAGCCTCAATTTGAATCCCATTGATGTCTTGTTAGCTCTAATGTTACTGGCTAATGCTTCAATTCAGATTGCAAATAATAAGCGTGACAATGGGCATCCTTGTCTGGTGCCATTGGTGATGTTGAAAGGGTCAGAAAGAATGTTGTTGACTTTAATTTGTGCGTTAGGTGTTAAATACAGGGCAAAAAAACATTTTCAGAAATTTGTCTCCAAACCCCATTTTTCCCATAGTGTGTTTAAGGAATTGCCAATCCACCCTATCAATTGCCTTTTCAGCATTTGTTGGCGAGTGGTATAGTGTGAGTTTCAGAGAAAGCTATAAGCTGTAGAACTTTAAGGGTGTTATCCCGTGCCTCCCTCCCCGGAATAAAGCCGACCTGATCAGGCAAGATCAGTGTGGGTAGATACTTGTTAACCCGGTTAGCTAGTGTTTTTGATAATATTTTGATATCCATATTAAGTTGGGAAATGGGTCTGTAGCTTTCTGGTTTATCTATTGGTTTGCCCGGCTTGGGAAGCACAGTTTCAAATGCAGCCAACATAGATTGTGGTAGCAGTCCCGAGTCAGGCAATCAGTTAAACAGGTTTTGTAACTGGGCAGTAAGATGGGCAGAAAGGTTTTGTAGTACTTGACTCCCAGCACATCTGGGCCTTGACTCTTCCCATTAGGGAGATCTTTGAGCGCAAGTTGCAATTCTTCCAGGGTTAAAGGGGATTCCAGACTATCAATAGCCTCCTGTGTCAGAAATGGTAACTGTATGTATTTTATATACTCCTGTGCCTCTAAGGACAAGGTGGCCTCAGGAGGAAAGGTATTTGGTGTTGTTTTAAGGTTATATAATTTATTGTAGTAGGAGTGGAAGATTTCTGCAATGCTGTGAGTATCATAGTAAGATTTCCCATTGCTGTCTTTAATGGCATATACATGTGTTTTTCATTGTTTGCCCTTCATTGCTCGTGCCAGCAGTTTTCCAGCCTTGTCCCCTTTTTCATAGAATTTCTGTTTAAGCAATAAAGATTTTCATTGCTTGTCAACATGTAATAGCTTTTTGAATTATATCCTAGCTTGGTTAAGTGCAGCTTCAAGGGTGGGATCAGATGGGCTTTTTTTAATGTTTTTCTTCTAATGTGTGAATGGTTTGTAAAATTAGATTATTTTTTTCTCTGTTCTGTTTTACCAATTTAGCTTTGTGTTTAATAAATTGTCCCCTGATCACACACTTATGGACTTCCCATACCGTAGGCAGGGGTAAGTCGTCAGTCGTATTTATTGTGAAAAATTCAGTCAGTGAGGAGGTCAGATCTGCTCTGATTACTGGGTTATCCAGTAACGTGTCATCAAGTCGCCACAGGAATTGAGTGTCCGGGAAATCCGGCCACATAATCTCACAGGAGACAGGGGCATGAACCGACCACGTAATGGACCTAATATCACTGCGAGTAATATAGGATATACCTTTAGAGTCTGTGAAAAAGTAATCTATACGTGAGAACTTTTTATGGGGGCTGGAGTAATATGTGAAGTCAGTTTCTGTAGGATGGAAAGTACGCCAGATGTCATGTAGTAGGTGTTTTTTTAAGAGTAGTGTTGAGATGTTTTAATATATGATGTGAGACACTGGAGACATTATTCGAAGGTATCCAGTCGGGGATTTAAAGGAGCATTGAAATCACCTCCTAAGAATATAACACCTTTGGCTATGTCAAGAAGTCTATTTGAGAGGTCCTTGAAAAAGATATGTTGAGCCATGTTTGGTGCATATACATTGATCAATGTTATCGGTCTTCCATACAGAAGTACTGTTAGTATAATATATCTGCCATCACTATCTCTCTCAATTTGCAAAGACTGAAAGGGAAGTCTACGATGGAGTAATATACCTACTCCATTTTGTTTACATAGGCCAGAGGCAAAGTAAGCTGTTGGGTATGCATGGTTATGCTAATTGGGTTCCCTGTGTCTGGCAAAGTGGGATTCCTGAATAAAAATTATGTCACCTTGCATTTTATGTAGATCCCTGGAGACTATGGAGCGTTTACCAGGATTGTTTAAGCCCTTAACATTAATCGTGATAAGACTAAGTGGGTTTATTTTGATTTTGGTTGATAAGGGGGGCCTTTTGGTAACGGTGGTAAAAAATAAAAAATAAATAAAAAAAGGAGGGAAAGTAGTGAAAAGAGAGAGAGAGAAATAGGAGAGGTATATAAAAGTTAGGAGTGGTAACGGATAATTAGTAATAGGTCTGACTTGACTCATCAATTGATATATTAATAATCGTAAGGTCTACTGAGTGTTATAGACAACTATAAGACTATTCTGCTTCAAAGACAGCAATACAACAATGTTGCTATTTCACAACTACAGAATAGGAGGGCTTTTTAGCAGCAAAATGAGAGGGTATGTGCCTTGCTAAGGCCCAGTTGAAACATAGTGTGCAGGGCTAAACATAATATAAACATGCATCCTAAACATATCCTAAGAAGAATATTTAAATGTAAACAAAAAAAAGTTGCAAATACACAGAGGAAAGAGGGGTAGGTGAGGCTGTAAAGGGTTTCATATCAAGGTTTAATAATAAACATTTTAGTGTTAAATAACAAATTTAGCTACATCATGTAAGGCTGCAAACCTGAATATGACTAGAAGAGCCAGTCTCTTCAGAGCCTTGGATGAGCAATCTGTCGACTCTTCAGGTGGCCAGACCTATTGTGTATTAATGTCCTTTGATGGCTTGCAGAACTCATGTCTGTTGAAGCATGTCCGTCACATTGTCACCCTGTGTGGGTAGATTATCTGGAGGAGGTGGTGTTATGCCCATTATTGTGCAGAAAGAGTCCAGATCCTCCACATACTTGAAGATTGCTGTTTTCTCTCCTTTCATTGCCACGCTGCTTGTAGGGAAGCCCCAGCCGTATAATATCTTGCTGTCTTGTAGAGTAGAGGTCAGGAATTTTAATTCTCTACTTTTTGTAATGTAGTCGTGCTGAGATCCGAAATATTTGTAAGGAAGTCCAGCATGTGTAACAGGGTGTTTATTCCTGCTGTGTCTGAGGATCTCTTCTTTATCTTTATAATTCAATAACTTAAGGATAACGTCCCTAGGTGTTACTTTCGTCGATTGCTTCAGACGTAAGGCCCTATGTGCTCTCTTTATTACTATATCTGGTGATAGAGGGGTGCCTTTAATTGTACAAAAGAGGTCCTGCAGGTATCACTGTAAAGCAGAGGGGCTGATTGACTCTTGTATTCCTCAAACTCGCAGGTTATTCTGCCTGCTGCAGTTGTCTAGATCCTCTATGCGGTCCAGCAGATTTTGTACCATGTTAGTGCTGTATTAGGCTTGTGAGGAGGATTCTTTTATTTTTTCTTGTATAGTATCTTGTGTTTGTTCAATGCTAGGGACTCTAAGTGACAGGTCAGTAACATCTTTTCACAAATTAACTGAATAAATTCTTGACTTCATAATGTTTTTAATGTCCTCTTTTGAGGAGAGTGTTTTAAGGTAATCTTTGGTGACATATTGTGATGGCAGGGTTAGTAGTTACTGTGCCTGAGTGGTATCAGCAGGGTCATGTTCCTGTATTAACCCTTTGAGTGCTAAGCACTTTCCGACCTGGGTGCTAATACTTTCTATGTTTTTTTTTTAATTTTTGAAAACCAATTTTTTTTACTTTTTATTTATATACAGACCCCCAAGACACCGTGGTGACGTCACACCACGTGAAGCCCCGGCGATGCCTGTCACTCTACAGGCACGATCACCGGGGTAGGAGCAGTTAGGAGCCCCCAGATCTTCCTCAAGGTGGGAGAGTGCTCATGACGGCTCTGAGCTGTCATTAGCACCAGAGTGAGAAACTCTGTGACAGCTCAGAGCCGACATTAGCACTCAAAGGGTTAAAGATGTCCCTTCTGGGACTGTTGTTTCAGCCCCTTTGAGGTAGTGGCTCATATTTCTTGTTTTGGTGCCCTTGTCTGGAAGGGTAGGCTTTTTTTGTGCCATCAGTAAGTGATCTTGAATTTTAAGATAGGAGTACAAGGTTTCTTTTAAGCTCTGAGATGTTGGATATGCTCTTTGTACTGGTAACCTTGTGTTGTTGCTGATTCAGCATAATTATATAGGGAATAGTAGCTGCTGTTAGATATGGTGTTCTTTTTAGATTTAGAGGAAGAGTGTTCCCTATATTCAGAAACTTGTGTAATGGAGTTATGGGTAGAGGATTCTGTTAGCAAGATACAGTCTCTTGAATTGCAGCTTTTCACGTGAAAAGATTGGGATTTCCTGTATTATCTCCCACCCTTATCTGCTTAGTTATGCCTGCAAAAATATAGTGTGGTAGGGAATGTATCTAAAATCCAGTCTTTTTGGTATTTATTGCGTGAAGGCCTGTGTAAGTGTTGCTTGGCCTATTTAGCAGGGCATCTGATGCACTACACCTCTACCCCTCCGGTGAAGTGATGCTGCGGTTTGGGAGTACTGCAGAGAAGCTTCGTAGAGCGATGCACCACTCACCCGGTCTCAGGGCAATTTGTCTGGAGTCTCAAGGCGCCCGGTCACGTGGTAGGTAAGTCGGAGCGGTGAGCTGAATTACTTGCTGTGTTGCAGTTTTACATCCACAGCTCTCTATGCCACTGCAGGATTAATCGCTCAGCTCAGGAGCTCTATTCAACCGCGGCCATTCTCCGGCATGGCCAAGCTTTGCCCCCGGTAAGATATTTTTATCAATTATTATGCTGGGCACGATTTTTATGCAGTGCATTATTATTATTTCTTTCCTAAGATATGTTGAGTCCATGGAATCATCAATTACTGTTGAGAATGCCACTCCTGGCCAGCAGGAGGAGGCAAAAAGCACCCCAGCAAAGCTGCTAAATGTCACTTCCCTTACCACAATCCCCAGTCATTCTCTTTGCCTTTGGTGCAAGGAGGAGGTGAAGTTTTGGTGTCTGAAGAAGATTGGATTTATTTCACTTCAATCAAGATTTTATTATTTTGAAAATCAGAGTTAGTTTGCTCTGATCTTTCCTTTCAAGATTGGGTCTAGCCGTACTCCACGTTAGTCTCTTCAGCAGGGCAGTGGTGGCTTTAAATCAGTTAGGAACTTGTGGGGTAGGCCTCACTGCTTTTTCCTAACATGTTGCTGCCCCTGTATAGAAAGCCTGAGTAGGTTTACTCTGATCTTTCTTTTTTCCACAGGTCTCTGTAAGGAGCAGCATCCTTTCATACTGTGTGGGCTGTCCCTCTGCCAGACAGCTGGATAAGCAGGTAAGTGCTGGGTCTAGGAGGCTGGCACGGAAGGGGTTAAGAAATGGATAACCCTTTATTGTTTAAACCTGCAATTTTTTTGAAACAAAAAATCCTTCAGGGGGAAGGTTTTTATGGCAGTGAGCAGGCACTATATAGCATGTGAGATGGAGACTAGGGTTTAATCTCTTTCAAGGCAGAAGGCGTTAACCCTCTATTGGGATCAGTGTTGATTAGAGAGCTTACATATTTTAACTAAGTCTTAACAGTGGGGAACAGAGAGATATCAGAAGCCAGAGAGGATTTATGTATATATATGAGGCTTGTTTATTTTCGAGTTGTATCTCGATTGGAGCCATTTAGGAGAGAGCGTTTTTCATTTTCGGCGCCATTCCTATGGGATTACTATGCCGTTTTTTCTTCTGCTACAAGGTTATGTTATAAAAGCTGAGCAGTTCCATGATGGAAGTTTTGTAAACTTTATTCCTTTCTGGCCGTATGTTTTCCTTTTTTGGTGCAGTTAATATAGATCCCTCTTCCCCATAGATCCTCTTCCCCATATGATTTGTGACCCGCCTCTTCTTCTCAGTGATGAGTGGCGCCACTTTAGGGGATATCTGTGTCAGCAGATGAACACCGCATTGTTTTCCGGAGAGCGGAGCAGCGTTTTTATTCTGCTATGTCGTGAGTAGTTTTGTTATAAAAGAAAAAGCCATCCTTGTCTCATAATGTTTATACAGATGGGAATAGACACGGTTGCTTCTCACCTTTGTGCTGTAAGATCTGTCCATCACATTTGGAACATTTTGAGAGTTTAAAATGTTTATTTTTCTGTGCTGATTCTTTAGTAAAAACGATTAAATAGTACAGATAGATGTTGCCCGATCAGCCTTATGTCTTCCAGGATGATGCTGTTCTGGCTTTGCCACAGTTTTCTTCTTAAATGACCCAAGCCTCTATGGCGTCATATTCAGTGCCCTGCAGTTCCTCTCTATCTCCAGGGGGAGTGTATTTGCATACAGAATTTGCAGCTCAGGTATCCTTTGCGGTATCTGCGGTTTGGTCTGTTTTTCCTTTCCTCAGGGAAAATGCAAGAGGACATTTAAAGTTTCAGATTTCTGCTCCACATTTTGCTACACAGGCCCTCTCCTAAGTCTGGTGAGGAGGATTCGGTAGTTTCTGAGGGTGAAATCTCAGACCTGGACAGTATAATTCCTTCATCTGATGCTGAAGTTGTCTCCCTCAGATGTATGCTCCAACACCTTGTGTACTATTAAAGGAGGCTTTAGCTTCTTGGATGACCAATAACCCCGTCATTGTCAACGCTTGGAAGTTTTATAAACTTTACCAGTTCTATGATTTTCCTTCCTATGAGGAAGTCTTTCTAGACGTGCTATGGAGATTTTCCAGGAATAGGACAAGCTTAGGATACCTTTATCCCTGGAGGTTTAATTGTTGATTCTGAGCAATGTCTTGTCTTTTTAGACTTGCTGTGCTAGTCTGCCAGGCATTGTGGCTGAAATCTTGATCAACTGACAAGCCTATCTGTGGCTTAGTGGTACAGCCTAGGTTTTATAGTTCTGCAGTTGTAGGTTCAATATTTTATGTGTCTTCCATATCCATGCTTCTGGCATTCCCTTTAAGGGTAAGACCTTGTTTGGACTTGGTCTGGCAGAATTATCCTCTGACTTTACAGGTGAAAAAAGTTTTTTTCTAACACACATCAAGAGAGTAAGACTAAAGGAAAGTTTTCCTTTTCTTCTTTCTGCAGGGTCAGTCATGTCTTGTGGCATTCAACAAAACTTAGTCCATTCTAAGATTTCCTACCAGGGGCAGATTTCTCTTTCTAGAGTATCTGCAATCCAGGTATGATGTGAGGCATTTCTTGAACTCTGTTCAGGACCTTCCTCTCTGGGAGTGATCGTTCCAGTCCCAGTCTGGGATCGGGATCTAGGTATTTACCTCAAGTTTCTTTGGTTCTGACCTTCAAACTAGTATCCATTCTACTTTGGTTCAAGAAGGCCTGTTCATAACGAACATAGACCTGAAGGATGTATATTTATTGTTCCCTTGATTTGGGATCTTCTCAAGTTTCTGAGTTTCATCATCCTAAAAAGACTTTTAGGTCTTGGGGTATTGCAAGGGTGCATTATTGGACAATTTATGGTTCAGGTGTCATCCTTCCTTTAAGCAAATCCTCTTGAAAGAGATTTTGTCCATGGATGGGAGAACAGTTCCCTTGTTTAATCTACAAGGGTGATATTTTAGGGACCTTGATATATTCTCTATCTAGGAGTAGATTTATATCTGAGGTCAGATTATCAAGGATTTATTCCTTTTCCTCTCTCTGCAGTCTACTGTCCGGCCAACAGCAAGCTCTAGTGGTCCGGGAGATAGCTTAACCATCCTGCAACCAGAGGGTTGGGAGTTTACATCTAGCTGCAGTTGATTTTCCTTCACTTTTCAGTGACTTATGTATGGAGGGTATTGGCCTGATGGTTACCATGGACATCATTTCTTTTGCTATTCTCCATAAAATGGAGAATGTTCAGATCTAGAGTATATATCTAGATCTCGATAAGAGACTTCCTCCAATAGTGTTTTTTCAGGAGTATCTGTCTCAGGGCATGTGCTCTGGAGACATTCCTGGGTGTTGTGACCACAGACGCCAGCCTGCTGGGCTGGGGAGCAGTCTGAGACTTGTTTGAGGCACAGAAGTGTCTGCTCTCCTCTTGAACATTTTGGAGTTGAGAGATTTACAATGCTCTGATGGCTTGGCCTCAGTCACCTTAGCTTTGTTCCAATCGGACAAGATCACCTCAATGGCTTACATCAATTACCAGGAAGGAACTCAGAGTTCCTTAGCCATGTAGGAGGTGACATGGATTGTCAGTGGGCGAGGTTCACATTTCCTGCCTGTCTTCCTCTTTCCAGGGGTGGAAAATTGGGAATCTGACTTCTGAACAGACAGATATTCATCCCGGGTAGTGGGCTCTCCATCTGGAGGTGTTCTCCATGTAAACCTTCAAATAGGGGGTTCAGGAGTTGGTTTCTGAGGGTGTTGCAGCAGAACGCCAAGCTTCAAAGGCACAGTTCAAGGTCAAGTGATCAGACCACCCTGATAGATATTCTTGTGGGTTTTTTCTTGGATTTTCAGTCTTGCATACCTATTTCCTCAGTTTTTGCTTTCCTTCCATGAGTCATTGCTTGTATCAAGCAGGAGAGGGCATCAGTGATTCTCATAGTTCCTGCATGGCCTCGCAGGATCTGGAATGCAGACCTTGTAGAGATGTTGTCTCTTCCACTTTGGAGACTACCTCTGAGGAAGGACCTTCTACTTCAGGGTGCTTTACTTCATCCAAATCTTGTTTCTCTGAAGCTGACTGCTTGGAGATTGAACGCTTAATTTTGGCTAAGCGTCAGTCATTGAGACCATGATTCAGGCTTGCAAGCCTGTTACTATTAAGATTTACCATAAGATATGGCATAAATATCTTTATTGGTGTGAATCCAAGGGCTACTCTTGGAGTAGGGTCAGGATTCCTAGGATTTTGTCTTTTCTCTAGGAAGGTCTGAAGAAGGTTTTGTCAGCAAGTACTCTGAAGGGTCAGATTTCTGTCTTGTCTATTTTGCTACATAAGCGCCTGGCAGTTTTGCCAGACGTGCAATCCTTTTGTCAGGCACTGATCAGAATCAGGCCTGTGTTTTAAGTCGGTTTCTCCTCCTTGGAGCCTTAACCTTGTTCTTAAAGTTTTGCAGCAGGCTCCATTTAAGCCTATGCATTCCATAGATCTTAAGTTATCTTGGAAGGTTTTGTTTTTGTTGCTATTTTTTCTGCTCAGAGAGTCTCGGAACTCTCCTTATCTTATCTTTCATGCTGATAAGGTGGTTGTTCATACTAAGTTAGGTTTTCTTCCTAAAGTTGTTTCAGATAGAAATATTAATCAGGGAATTGTTGTTCCTTCTCTATGTCCTAATCCTTCTTCTCATAAGAAACGTTTGTTACACAATCTGGATGTTGTGCGGGCTCTAAAGTTTTATCTACATGCGACTAAGGATTTTCGCCAGTCTTCTGCCCTGTTTTTTTGTTTCTCTGGGAAACGTAGAGGTCAAAAACTACAGCTACTTCTCTTTCTTTCTGACTAAGAAATATTATTTGTTTGACTTATGAGACTGCTGGACAGCAGCCTCCGGAGAGAATTACAGCTCATTCCACTAGGGCTGTATCTTCTTCTTGGGCTTTTAAAGATGAAGCTTCTGTGGAACAGATTTGCAAGGCTGCAACTTGGTCTTCTTTACAAACTTTTAATTTTTTTTCCCAATTTCATACTTTTGCTTTGGCTGAGGCAAAAAGAAAACAAAATGTATGCTTACCTGATAAATTTATTTATTTCCATCCATGGCCGCCCTTTATTTTAAGACAGTTATTTTTAACTTTAACCTCAGGCACCTCTACACCTTGTGTTGTTCCATTTTTTCCATTTTCCTTTGATCGAATGACTGGGGATTGTGGGAAGGTAAGTGACACTTAGCAGCCTTGCTGGGGTGCTCTTTGCCTCCTCCTGCTGGTCAGGAGTGGTATTCCCACCATACCCGGAAATAAATAAATTTATCAGGTAAGCATACATTTTGTTTTACTGTTATTGTACATGGAGGTTTTCCTTTCATACTTACTCATAGCCCAAGGTTGTCTGTCTGAGATCTTGTAGAATATAGTCAGAAACATATCAATTACACTGTTTACAAACAATTTATTTACTATTTTTTAAAAAAAAATTACATTTAAAACAAATGGTGATTGTTTTCATTTGTTTTATTTGTCTGTTTGCTTAACCCTTTCATGACAGGGTCATAATGTCTACATCGGAACAACGTTCTAATGTAGACAAATTGAAATCCCATGATCGTGCACACGATCGCAAGATTTCAATTATGGGATCAGGTCAGACGGGCGTCCCTATGACGCTAGGCACGCCCTCCAGAACGCGATCACACCCAGGAAGCGCCGTGGGCTCCACAACAGCCAAATGTCTATGACTTTGTATTTCATCCTAACGGCGCTAAAGCCCAGTGCCGTTTGGACGGAATACAATGCCATAACGGCAGTAAAAGGTTAATTCTCGTTTGAAGATAAATACACTGATAACAAGTTTATTTTGATTTTGCAACATTGTTACCAGTTCAGCTTTGTAATTCCTGAATGGATCACATTAGGCATTATAACAGTCTAATGCTACTCGTGAATCTGTCCTACCTCTGTTTACTCAATACAAGGGAGTACTTCAGATTTTGCTCCAGGATTTAAAGGTTTGTGTGCTCTCTTGGTGTGGTGACTATGCCTCCTCCAAGTATGTGAAATTTTATTTTCTATTTGGCAGGATTGTTACTAGTTCAGCTTTCCTGAATAGATCACATTAGGCATTCTAACAGCTTAATGCAGCTCTTGCCTCTAAGGGAATCTGCCCTCCCTCTGTTTACTCGATACAAGGGAGTGCTTCAGATTTTGTTCCAAGTATGCGCAAAAGTAATATGTCTGAAGGTCATCCTAAAGTTACATTATCAGGTTCTTCTGCATCATCAGAGATCAGAACACCTAAGAATGTCTTTATAATTTTCAGACTCACACACCTCAGGTGGTTTACTGAAGGTGAGTTTTTATGATGATCAGGTGTTTGTTGAGTTTATGGCTCTTCTGTTTTGTCTGTCTACAGCTCCCAGAATTTTTACAAAGGTTCTAGGAACTCTCTTGTCTTTAATAAGATCTCATGTAGTTCAGTGGCTCCAAACCTGGGCAAAATATTTGTTCGGGCTTCATTTTCTCCTTCAGCTGTATTTCATATCATTACTATACTGTTGTTTTCTTTGCAGACAAGGTTGGAGAATTTTTTTAAAGAGTCTCTTTTCTATGAGTCATTATAGACTAAGTAACTATGCAGCTTTTTCTACCAGATCAGGGATTAACAGTTAAAGTTAGTTTGCTCACAAGTACAATAATTTTACAGCACATCTGTAGCTCAACGTATAGAAGTGTTAGATATGATGATTGCAGCATCACATTTTCTTCCTTTGCATGGTTCCATATGAGACCTGTTCAACTTTGCATGCTTTGACAATAATGCTACATTTTTACTCAATTATCTTATAGAATCCTATGGGACTCTTCAGAGAGGCAATCTCTGTCCCAGTGGAGAGTTTTCCAAACTTTTTTTGTGGGGGTGTCCTTTATTCACCCAACTTAGAAAATAATGTTAGAAATTATTCTCTGGCATTGAGGTTCAGTCTGGGGGTCCAGGAGGGCACAGGGAGTTTGGTTTTCTCAGGAGGTGAGGCTACCAATATTTATCTTTAGGTCCCTTTGGAACTGTCCCACTCACAAAAGCAGAAACTTATACGAGTTTTCATTCAGACTATGTTACAGCGGTACGTTATATCCATTATCAAGGGGGAACTTGCAGTTCCTTAGCAATAATTTAGGATTTCTTAAAGTTTTTTTATTGGACACAACTTTTTTTCTATATTTCACATCCCAGGAAAGAAATCTGGAAAGTAGATTCTGTAATAGGCAATCCCTTCCTCAGTAATGTTTTTTTCCTTGAAGTCGTTTTCTACTGGATTGTGGAACAATGGGGTCTCCCAGACATAGGCCTGATGACTCCTTTTTCCAAGAGTCATAGTTCAAATTTAGTAGAGCATTTTTCATTAATCTGACTATTTCAGTCAGGCATTGCAGAACTTGGTTTGTGAATCTGATTAAGATGTCAAGCTTTCTCCAATCATAAAGAGCTTGAGTCCCTTATCTTGGTGGATTCTAGATTGTATATCTATCTTTTATAACAAAGAGGATTCACTGATGCTTCATTGAATACCTTATTTCAGGCCAAGTAAAACTTTTCAAATGATTTGGAATCTTGTTTCTTTTCTAATTTTAAAAACAAGAGTTTTAGCTGGCATTCATTTAGAATTCCAAGAATGGTTATTGCAGGATGGTTCAGGTAATGACTTATCTGCTAACTCATATTTCATCATATGCTAGTCATATTTCATCTTTTTTTGTTTCATACTACAGGAAAATTGCTAAGTATCTTGACATCAAGGCTTTGTTCAGGCTTAGTCAGGTATCTAGAATATAAACCAGTTTCTCCTCTTTTCGAACCTGCATGTTTTGGACAGTTAACTTCTATCTTGGAAGTTTTTGTTGTTTTTAGCAATATCTTCTGTTGGGGGGCTTTCCGTTTGTTTGTTTTTTAACCTAAAGTGATTTTTTGGATATCATCAGTTAGGTTATAGCACATCGCCTTGTCCTAAACCAAAGAATTAATTTGATGGTCTCTTACTTAATTTAGATAGTGTAAGAGCATTAGAATTCTACTTTCAAATTACACAGGTTTTTAGATAATCCTTTAATTTGTTTGTCCCTTGGTCCATGTAAAGATCAGAGGGCCAAATCAGTTTCTTAATCTTTTGAAATACAAGGTTTACTCTTAGGCCCGGTAATTTTTTCCAAAACACTCTATTGCTCTTTTTTCTAGATTAGTTTCTTCTTCTTGGATTTTCAAGAATGAGAATTATATTGAATAAATTTGCAAGACAACAATATTATTTCTCTAAATTCTACCACTTTGATGTGTTTGGTAGAAAAGACTTTCCGGAAGCTTGTACTATTTTATTTCAGACAGACTTTATAACCAGGTCTTCAGTAAAAATATATAAAAGATGTTTATCATTAAATGAGAATACATTTAGATTGCTAGAAACCTAAGCAACAGAGATGTAATGCTAACAGCTGCCTTAAAAAAAAAGAAAAAATGTTACTTTTGCATTTACATATTCCTAATCTTCGGCTAGATTACGAGTTTTGCGTTATGAGTGAAAAAGCTTCATAACGCTGATTTTTCACTGCCGCTGGTATTACGAGTTTTTCAGGTATATCTGTACCGCACACTTTTTTGGCCGTAACGCAACGTAACTACTGCAGCTTTCAAAAAGTTATTTTTCAATGGGACTTCCACAGCGCCGGTATTACGAGTTTGCATGTCCGGCCAAAAAGTGAGCGGTACAGCCCATAACTACAAGATCCGTACAGTAAACTGAAAGTCAGTAGTTATGGGTTTTATGTTACAAAGCCGTAACATAGAACTCATAACTAAAGTGCTAAAAAGTACACTAACACCCATAAACTAAACTACCTATTAACCCCTAAACTGAGGACCTCTTGCATCGCAAACACTAAAATAAAATTATTAACCGCTAATCTGCCGCTACCGACACCATCGCTACTATAATAAACATATTAACCCCTAAACCGCCATACTCCCGCATCGCAAACACTATTTAAATATTATTAACCCCTAATCTGCTGTCTTTAACATAGCCGCAACCTAAATTACTGTTATTAACCCCTAATCTGCTGCCCCAAAATCGCCGCCACTATACTAAAGTTATTAACCCCTAAACCTAACCCTAAGTCTAACCCTAACACCCACTAACTTTAACATAATTAAAATAAATCTAAATAAAAATTACAATTAATACCTAAATAATTCCTATTTAAAACTAAATGCTTACCTATAAAATAAAATCTAAGCTAGCTACAATATAACTAATAGTTACATTGTATCTAGCTTAGGTTTTATTTTTATTTCACAGCTAAGTTTTTATTTATTTTAACTTGGTAGACTAGTTAGTAAATAGTTATTAACTATTTACTAACTACCTAGTTAAAATAAATACAAACTTACCTGTAAATACAGGTTTACTTACCTGTAAAATTAAACCTAACCTGTCTTACACTAACACCTAACCTTACACTACAATTAAATCAATTACATTAATGAAATGCAATTAACTAAATTACAAAAAACCCCAATAAATTACACAAAATAAAAAAGAAATTATCAAATATTTAAACTAATTACACCTAATCTAAAAGCCCTATCAAAATAAAAAAGCCCCCCCAAAATAATAAAAAAACCTAGCCTAAACTAAACTGCCAATAGCCCTTAAAAGGTCCTTTTGCGGGGCATTGCCCCAAAGAAGTCAGCTCTTTTACCTGTAAAAAAAATACAAACAACCCCCAACAGTAAAATCCACCGCCCACACAACCAAATCCCCCATATAAAATCCTATCTAAAAAACCTAAGCTCCCCATTGCCATGAAAACGGCATTTGGATGGGCTTTGCCCTTAAAAGGGCATTTAGCTTTTTTTCTATTGCCCAAACCCTAAGCTAAAAATAAAACCCACCCAATAAACCCTTAAAAAACCTAACACTAATCCCCGAAGATCCACTTACAATTTTTGAAGACCGGACATCCATCCTCAACGAAGCCAGGAGAAGTCTTCATCCAAGCGGGCAGAAGTCCTCAAAGAAACCGGGGGAAGTCTTCATCCAAGCGGCAAGAAGTGGTCCTCCAGGTGCGCAGAAGTTTTCATCCAGATGGCATCTTCTATCTTCATACTTCCGACGCGGAGCGGCTCCATCTTCAAGACATCCGGCATGGAGCATCCTCTTCTGATGACGGCTACTGAAGAATGAAGGTTCCTTCAAGGGACGTCATCCAAGATGGCGTCCCTTCAATTCCGATTGGCTGATAGAATTCTATCAGCCAATCGGAATTAAAGTTGAAAAAATCCTATTGGCTGATGCAATCAGCCAATAGGATTGAGCTTCAATCCTATTGGCTGATCCAATCAGCCAATAGGATTGAGCTTGCATTCTATTGGCTGTCTACCTAGTTAAAATAAATACAAACTTAGCTGTGAAATAAAAATAAAACTTAAGATAGCTACAATGTAACTATTAGTTATATTGTAGCTATCTTAGGTTTTATTTTATATGTAAGTATTTAGTTTTAAATAGGAAATATTTAGGTATTAATTGTAATTTTTATTTAGATTTATTTTAATTATGTTAAAGTTAGTGGGTGTTAGGGTTAGGGTTAGACTTAGGGTTAGGTTTAGGGGTTAATAACTTTAGTATAGTGGCGGCGACTTTGGGGGTGGCAGATTAGGGGTAATAAATGTAGGTAGGTGGCGGCGACATTGGGGGCGGCATATTAGGTTTTAATAACTGTTATGTAGGTGTCGACAGTGTCGGGCGGCAGATTAGGGGTTAATAAGTGTAATGTAGGTGTCGGTGATGTCGGGGGCAGCAGATTAGGGGTGTTTAGACTCGGGGGTTTATGTTAGGGTGTTAGGTGTAAACATAACTTTTCTTTCCCCATAGGAATCAATGGGACTGCGTTACGGAGCTTTATGCTCCTTTATTGCAGGTGTTAGGCTTTTTTTTAGCCGGCTCTCCCCATTGATATCTATGGGGAAATCGTGCGCGAGCACGTAAAACCAGCTCAAAGCAGCGCTGGTATTTGGGTGCGGTATAGTGCTCAACGCTAACATATTGCCTGCTAACGCCGGGTTTTTGCAAACCTGTAATAGCAGCACTATAGGGCGGTGGAAATAACTTGCAAGTTAGCACCGAGCCGCTCATAATGCAAAACTCGTAATCTAGCCGCTTATTAGCCATATATTTTACATAACATACCTTTAACATTTTCATGAACCAAAAAGGTAATTTCATGATCACCTACAACATAATTTTCCTTAAAAGGACAGTCTAATCAAAATTAAACTTTCATGATTCAGGCATGCAATTTTAAACAACTTTCCAATTGACTTTTATCATTAAATTTGCTTTGTTCCCTTGGTGGTATTTTTGAAAAGCTAAACCTAGGTAGGCTCAAACTGATTTCTAAACCGTTGAAACCCTCCTCTTAGCTCAGAGCATTTTGAAAGTTTTTCACAGTAAGACAGTACTAGTTCATGTGTGCCATATAGATAACATTGTGCTGACTCCCGTGGAGTTATTTTGGAGTCTGCACTGATTTGCTAAATTGTGTGTCTGTCAAAAGCACTGAGATAAGGGGGCAAACTGCAGGGGCTTAGCTACAAGGTAATTACAGAGGTAAAAAGTATATTAATATAACTAGATATGTGCAATTCGTTTCGGATCGATTCGGAAATTCGGAAAATTCGGAGATTCGGATCGACCCGAATTTCCGAATTAAAATACTGCCGAATTTACTGAATAAATCCGAATTAGTTTGGATTTATTCGGTAAATTCGGATGGCCATGGATTACACTAGTATTGTACAGTATATTAGGTTATATCACTCTGCTATGGGTTACACCTAATATACAGTACATAATACTAGTCTAATCCCACCTAACACTTACCGAAATTCCGAATTTCCGAACCGAATCGAATCCAGCCGAATTTCTTCGAATCCGAATGAATCCGAAACGAATCCGAACCAAATCGATTAAAAATTTTCCGAATTCGAATCGATCCAAACCGAAATTCGAAAAATTCCGAATCGATCCGAACGGGACCGAACCGAATTTTTTCGCCATGCACATATCTAAATATAACTGTGTTAGTTATGCAAAACTGGGGAATGGGTAATAAAGGGATTATTTATCTTTTTAAACAATATACATTCTGGTGTAGACTGTCCCTTTAAAAATTGAGAATATATTTTAGGCATTAATTAAATTAGCTGGATTTGTCTCTAGATTTTATTCTACTAATGATGAAAAGTAGTATACATGACATTTTTACTTATTCATAATTTTAACTATTGCTTTGCTCTTCTTTTTGCACTCTTTAATGTACTGCCAATCCACCAACCCACACAACTGTTTGCTGATTACAAGTGAAGCGCTAATTAACGCTCCCATACGAGCAGTAATTGCACTGGAAGTAAGCTTTTAATGTGAGTTGAAAGTAAACAGTTTTTGCTCTTGCGCAAAAAGCTGAGGTTAAAATATCACATGCGTGTGTTCATGTATTCCCCCATAGAAGTAAATGGAGAGAAAAAAGTGGAGAAAAAACCTAACACCCTACTTAAGTGCAAACCTAATGGCATATTCTCATGTGCGCTAACCCGACATGAAAATATAAATATTTCACAATCCAATGTTTTTTACATAGCAGAATATGTTCTATTTATTCAGAATGCACCCCTGCACTACAGAAAAAAAAAGTAGAAAGCGGCAGGGAAGGAGGGAGGGAGGAAGAGGAGATCCAAGTTGATGGAGAGTTTGACCCGTGTACACGGGCTTTAGGACTAGTAGAACAGACCATTGGAATGAGAAATATTTACAGTAAATACACAATATACTACTTTAATAAATATGAATATTGCATAAATATGCTTTTACAAAGGGATCCAATGCACTTATATATATATATATATATATATATATACATATGTATTTATGTGTTTATATGTGTATATATGTCTGTAAATATATATATATATATATATATATATATATATATATATATATATACATATTCATCTTTAGATATGTATATGTATGTATGTTTATGTTAAAGCCCTTTGAGCCTTTATAACTTTTTTGTGTGCAATATTTGTTTTGATTATTTGTTATTAGTGTTATTGTGAGTGTACTTTTTAATGTACTTTTGATGTTTTTTGTGCGACTTTTTTTTGTTTCGCGAAACAGTTAACCAGAGCTCTGAAGTCGCGGTAATCATTCTAGCGTAAATCACGTTTGCGCTTAATAAATCACATTTACTTTTATCTCGTAATACGAGAGGTAAGCCCAATGAGCACAAACACCCGCGATAAACCCCTTATTGCTCAGGTGTAAACATTTGCGCTCCACTCGTAATCTGGCCCTATTATATAGGTATATGTAGGGTGCATTAATTACCTGTCTTTACCAAACCTGAACTGAACAACCCCCTGTCCAAATGCTATCTTCATCAAAATATCTATCTATCTATCTATTTATCTTAATCTAAATTTGACGTGAACAAAATTCTAAAAACTGTCCTGTGTTGTTTATAATCTTGTAAGACCTCAGGCTGAGGCACACCCTCCTCCTCTACGTCATCATTCACCTGTATTCCTCTAGCCGACTTATTTCCTGAATTCTCTTTTAAACTGCAGGCTATTAGAAACTTCAATCTTTTAAATAAGTGAAGAGGTTAACTTTGAGATTTAAAGGGATACTAAAGTCAAAATGAAACTTTGAAGATTCAGACAGCACATACAATTTTAAAGAAACTTCCCAATTTACTTTTATTTTCAAAATTTGCACATTATTTTATATGCAGCTCCTACTTAACATATACAAGAGTGCACAGTATAGACATATGTGTTTATATGCGTTTTGTGATTGGCTGATGGCTGTCACCTGTTACAGGGAGAGGGAAAATGGAACTGACTGAAATTTTCTTGAAAAAATTCACTACTTATTTGAAATTCAAAGGAAGTGCCTTTAAATTCTGTATTTGTTGATTATACATTTCTACTGTATTTAAAGGTCATTTGACCTGTATTTGTTGCTCATATGGGGTCTTAAAGGAACAGTAAAGACCTATAGATTATAATATTAAATATTTAAAATGGTATATTGCAGTACATTTTAATTGCTTATGTTACCAGTTTTCTGTAATATAAGTCTGAAAATGTTTTTTTTTTCCAGCTCTAAAAACTCAAAGTGCACATGGCAGGGATCAAAACCCTATATCTGTCACATATCTGTCCTTAATTGAATTATCAGAGATGGTAAGAACTGCAAAGAAAAATATGTTCTAATTACTGTATCTTCTCCAAAAGCACGTCTGGCACAGTTGCAGCAAACAAGGGCCTCCATTACATATGCAGCGTCGCCCACAAAAGCCGGCGACGCCAGATTTTACGCGATTTTGGTATTACATATATGGAGTAGCATACAAGTTAGGCGTGTATATTTCACCCTTCGGACGTATTTTTTTTACCCATATACTAACATAGAACAGACGCGCAATTTGGTATCCAATATACAGCGTAAAGACTTACACGCGCAGAATTCAGAAAATCTACTCCATTCTCATCTCGCCACATATTGCAGGTGCAGCAACCCTTGCATTGACTAAAAAAGCAATGTAACTCCCTGAAGACCTAACAAACACATGCGTAATCACATACATATCAGCCGCAAATCTCAAACAGTTAAACCTCTTCTAAGCATTTATTATTCCTGCCCCTGTAAGTGTGTCAAACCAATCACAAACAGCACAACCTCTCACCCGGAAGCCTTAAAACACCTGCCAATGCACACCCTCATTAGCCACCATGTTTCCCCTGCTTTACATAAATAGACAGCATCGTGGGGCACAAGGGGTGCTGGAAGCCCTGCAAGCCCCTGTTGTTCATGATATACCCGCTGATGCTCTAGTTGCTGCTGAGGCCCCTGGTCATGGTGCTGTAGCCGTCCCTGCTCCTGCTGCTGCTGTCCCTGCTCCTCACGCTGCTGTCCCTGTTCCTGGTGCTGCCCCTGCTGCTGTTGTTGCTGCAGCTGGTCATAGAATTACATACTGCGTATTTCAACTGCATGTAAGTGAAACTACTACATCCCAACCCCCTAATTACTGAAAATATCTAATTTGTTTAATTCATGTTTAGGTCACTATGATTTATTGACTATCATTAATAATAATGAAAATGGATGTTTATACCTTATGTTCACACCTTCTGTAAATACATTATTATTTATATATATATACCCATGTGGCAATTTATATTGGATGTGAGAAACCTTGATTTACATCTTAGAAGTGAATATTTCTATATGGACCCTTCATACACAACTATGTGATGTGGTTTATAGAACATGAATATGTCATAAACATGATAATATTAATTTGTTTTG
Organism: Bombina bombina; assembly: GCF_027579735.1. Lineage (NCBI taxonomy): Eukaryota > Metazoa > Chordata > Amphibia > Anura > Bombinatoridae > Bombina > Bombina bombina. The sequence goes on from NC_069499.1 coordinate 480,433,930, forward strand.
GCCATTTCCACACAGGTCTTATTATATGTTTTAACAATATTAGTGTACTAAAACACACCTCACATGGATGTGGATGACAATTATATGCTAAATTACAGAGGACAAGATTTATGGCTAGGATTCTATCAGCCAATAGGAATTTGAGGGACGCCATCTTGGATGACGTCATTTAAAGGACCAGCCATTCGTCGGGTAGTTTTCGTGCAGGAAGGATGCTCTGTGCGGGAGGTCTTCAAGATGGAGCTGCTCCTCGCCAGAAGGATGAATATAGAAGATGCCGCTTGGATGAAGATGTCTGCCGGTCCGGATGTCCTCTTCTACCCGGATAGGATGAAGACTTCTGCCGGTCCGGATTTCCTCTTCTGCCTGGATAGGATGAAGACTTCTGCCGGTCTGGATGTCCTCTTCTGCCCCATCGGATGAAGACTTCGGCCCGGCTGGGTGAAGACGGCTCAAGGTAGGGTGATCTTCAATCGGGTAGTGTTAGTTTTTTTTTAAGGGGGGATCGGGTGGGTTTTAGAGTAGGGGTGTGTGGGTGGTGGGTTGTAATGTTGGGGGGGTATTGTCTTTTTTTTACAGGTAAAAGAGCTGATTAATTTGGGACATTGCCCCGCAAAAGGCCATTTTAAGGGCTATTTGTAATTTAGTATAGGGTAGGGCATTTTCGGATTGAAGTTCAATCCGATTGGCTGATTAAATCAACCAACCGGATTTTTCCTACCTTAATTCTGATTGGCTGATAGAATCCTATCAGCCAATCGGAATTCGAGGGATGCCATCTTGGATGACGTCATTTAAAGGACTAGCCATTCATCGGGTAGTTGTCACGAAGGAAGGATGCTCCGCACCGGAGGTCTTCAAGATGGAGCCGCTCCTCGCCGGAAGGATGAAGATAGAAGATGCCGCTTGGATGAAGATGTCTGCCTGTCCGGATGTCCTCTTCTGCCCGGATAGGATGAAGACTTCTGCCGGTCCGGATGTCCTCTTCTGCCCAGATAGGATGAAGACTTCTGCCGGTCTGGATGTCCTCTTCTGCCCTATCAGATGAAGATTTCGGCCCGGCTGGGTGAAGACGGCTCAAGGTAGGGTGATATTCAATGGGGTAGTGTTAGGTTTTTTTAAGGGGGGATCGGGTGGGTTTTAGAGTAGGGGTGTGTGGGTGGTGGGTTGTAATTTTGGGGGGGTATTGTTTTTTTTTTTACAGGTAAAAGAGCTGATTACTTTGGGGCAATGCCCCGCAAAAGGCCCTTTTAAGGGCTATTTATAATTTAGTATAGGGTAGGGCATTTTATTATTTTGGGGGGCTTTTTTATTTTATTAGGGTCTTAGATTAGGTGTAATTAGTTTAAACTTCTTGTAATATTTTTTTATTTTTTGTAATTTCGTGTTTGTTTGTTTTTGTAATATAGTTTAGTTTATTTAATTGTATTTTATTTTAGATAATTGTAGTTAATTTATTGAATTAATTTATTGATAGTGTAGTGTTTAACTAATTAGCTATTAAATAGTATTGTATGGGCATTGCCCTTAAAATTGCATTTAGCTTGTTTACGAATAGCCCAAACCCTAAACTAAAAAAAAAAAACACCCAAAAATCCTTAAAAAAACCTATCACTAACAGATACTTACAGTTTTTGAAGTTTGCTTGAACGATCTTCATCCAGGCGGCGAAGTCCTCATCCAGGCGGCGAGAAGTCTTCATCCAGGCAGCCTCTTCTATCTTCATCCTGGCAACGAAGTTCTCATCCAGGCGGGGAGAAGTCTTCATCCAGACGGCCTCTTCTATCTTCATCCTGAAGACATCCGGCACGGAGCATCCTCTTCATACTGTTGCCGCTGTATACTGAATCCTAATTGCACGGTACGTGATTCAAAATGGCGCAAATTCAAATCAGCCAATCGGATGAGAGCTACTGAAATCCTATTGGCTGTTCAAATCTGACCCCCCTACACCGCGCCACCTACATTAAATTTATTACCCCCTAATCTGACCCCCCTACACCGCCGCCACCTACATTAAATGTATTAACACCTAATCTGACCCCCCTACACCACCACCACCTACATTAAATGTATTAACACCTAATCTGACCCCCTACACCGCTGCCACCTACATTATTAACACCTAAACCTAAGTCTAACCCTAACACCCCCCTAACTTAATTATTATTTAAATAAATCTAAATAATATAACTATTATTAACTAAATTATTCTTATTTAAAACTAAATACTTACCTATAAAATAAACCCTAAAATAGCTGCAATATAATTAATAATTACATTGTAGCTATTTTAGGATTTATTTTTATTTTACAGGCAACTTTGTATTTATTTTAACTAGGTACAATAGCTATTAAATAGTTAATAACTATTTAATAGCTACCTAGTTAAAATAATTACAAAATTACCTGTAAAATAAATCCTAACCTAAGTTACAAATACACCTAACACTACACTATCAATAAATTAATTAAATACATTAACTACAATTATCTAAAATAAAAAACAATTAAATAAACTAAACTATAGTACAAAAACAAACACTAAATTACAAAAAATAAAAAAATATTACAAGAAGTTTAAACTAATTACACCTAATCTAAGCCCCCTGATAAAATAATAATAATAAAAAAATAATAAAATGCCCTACCCTATACTGAATTACAAATAGCCCTTAAAAGGGCCTTTTGTGGGGCATTGCCCAAAAGTACAATCCCCCCCAACATTACAACCCACCACCCACACACCCCTACTCTAAAACCCACCCGATCCCCCCTTAAAAAAAACCTAACACTACCCCATTGAAGATCACCTTACCTTGAGCCGTCTTCACCCAGCCGGGCGGAAGTCTTCATCCGATCCGGGCACAAGTGGTCCTCCAGCCAGGCAGAAGTCTTCATCCGATCGGGGCAGAAGAGGTCCTCCATCTGGCAGAAATCTTCATCCAGGCGGCATCTTCTATCTTCATCCTTCCGGCGAGGAGCGACTCCATCTTGAAGAACTCCGGCGTGGAGCATCCTTCCTGCATGAGGACTACCCGACGAATGGCTGGTCCTTTATCCAAGATGGCGTCCCTCGAATTCCAATTGGCTGATAGGATTCTATCAGCCAATAGGAATTAAGGTAGGAAAAATCTGATTGGTTGATTTAATCAATTGGATTGAAGTTTTGTTATTTTTTGTAATGGTAGGTTTTTAGTGTAAAGCAGCTTAGCTTTTATTTCACAGGTAAGTTTGTATTTATATTAACTAGGTAGTTAGTAAATAGTTAATAACTGTTTACTAACTAGTCTACCTAGTTAAAATAAATGCAAACTTACCTGTGAAATAAAAATAAAACCTAAGCTAGCTACAATATAACTATTAGTTTGTATTTAGTTTTAAATAGGAATTATTTAGCTAATAATTGTAATTTTAATTTAGCTCTATTTTAATTATGTTAAAGTTAGGGGGGGTTTAGGGTTACGTTAGGGTTAGGTTTAGGGATTAATATACTTTAATTTAGGTTGCTGCGATGTGGGGGGCTGGCAGTTTAGGGGTTAATAGGTTTATTTAGTGGTAGTGATTTGGGAGGCCAGAGGCTTAGGGGTTAATAACTTTATTTAGCGGCGGCGATGTCGGGGAGTGGCGGAATATGGGTTAATAGATTTATCATAGTGTGGGCGATGGGGTGCAGGGGAATAGGGGTTAGTAACTTTAGTATAGTAGCAGCGATATTGGGAGCGGCAGATTAGAAGTTAGTAGCTTTATTTAGGTGGCAGCGATATCGGGAGCAGCAGATTAGGGGTTAAAAACATTATGTATGTGTCGGTGATGTCGGGGGCAGCAAATTAGGGCTGTTTAGATGTGGGGTTTATTTTAGGGTGTTAGGTTTAAACGTTATTTTTTTTCCCCATAGACATAAATGGGTCTGTGTTACAGAGCTTTTCTTTCCGCGATCGCAGGTGTTAGGCTTTTTTCTGACCCGCTCTCCCCATTGATGTCTATGGGAAAAGCGTGCATGAGCACGTCAAACAGCACTTGGATTGTGTGTGGTATGGAGCTTAAAACCACCATATCGCACACACAAGCCGGCTGTTTGAAAACTTGTTATGTCTGCGCTATAGAGGGTTAAATAACCCAACTTTTGTTGCATTCGTTAATTTCCCTATAGCACGCATAACTTGTAATCTAGCTGAAAGTGTTTTAGCAACTGCGAAAAACAGATTTGCTGCATGTCTTGTAATCTGGCCCACAATGTTTACTGTCCGTTTAAAAATTTAGAGCTTGTTAATTAAGTAACATTATGATCTTATTACCTTTGGGAAATTATATTTCAGGACACCCTTGAGTGATCCAGGCATGTAAACCTCTTTGTTGGGGGTACCAGATGTCTTTACAGTCCCTTGTTGTGCTCTCTTACATGCCTGATTTTGGTTCAACTAGGCTGATAATAAGAGTTAATTACCATTTGAAAGTTTAACCTTAATCACATGCCAATATTTAATGTAGCTGAACACATGACTTTATTAGAATTGCATTTACTTACCCACAATGCAGCTACAAAGAGGTTTGTGATGCAAACAACTTGCAAACTGATGAATTTTGTAATATAAAATAACTGTAAGTGATGCAATGGTAGGCGGAAAACACTTGTATTATAATGCTGTATCCATCATGAACTGAATCTTTTAAGAATGGAAGCTATTTTTGTTTTAGATGGATAAAGGGTTATGTGGTTACGTCAGTACAATAAATTTGTCTGAAGGAAATGACAATCTAGTACTGGATCCAACATTTTCAGTCAGCTGTACTAAAGTTGCATTTGAAAAGGATAGTTTAACATAAAACTAATTTTCACACTTAAAGGGACAGTCGAGTCCAAAAAAAACTTTCATGATTCAGATAGGGCATGCAATTTTAAACAATTTTCCAATTTACTTTTATCACCAATTTTTCTTTGTTCTCTTGGCATTCTTAGTTGAAAGCTAAACCTAGGAGGTTCATATGCTAATTTCTTAGACCTTGAAGGCCGCCTCTTAAGAATGCATTTTAACAGGTTTTTCACCACTAGAGTGTGTTAGTTCACGTTTTTCATATAGATAACACTGTGCTCATGCACGTGAAGTTACGTGGGAGCCATCACTGATTGGCTAAACTGCAAGTCTGTCAAAAGAACTGAAATAAAGGGTCAGTTTGCAGAGGCTTATATACAAGATAATCACAGAGGTAAAAAATATATAAATATAACTGTGTTGATTATGCAAAACTGGGGAATGGGTAAAAAAGGGATTATCTATCTTTTAAAACAATAACAATTCTGGTGTAGACTGTCCCTTTAAATTATGATTTTAATATGCATATACTAAGTTATCTGTAACTCTATGAGTGCTCTCCACAGAAATCTAGCAGCAAGAAGGTATAACATTTCTAAATTAATTTTACAAAAATATAATATGCATTTATAACAAAAAAATAATAAAACCTTTAAAATCATAAAGATTTGTTAAAAATGTATATTTCCTATAACTTTTTATACTCGCTTTCTTAGGAACAATTCTTTATTGCCACTGGAATAAAAAAAAATAATAATAGTTAAAACCATTTTCTGGGATATCGGGATTAAATTGTGACAATATATTAATTTCAAAGGACATGAAACCCCAAATTTTTCTTTCATGATTCAGATAAAGTATACAATTTCCAATTTACTCCTATTATATATTTTGCTTTGTTCTTTTGGTATCTTTTGTTAAAAGCTTACGTTGGTAAGCTCAGGAGTTTGGAGCTAGCTGCTGATTGGTGGCTGCACTTGTATGCCCCTTTTCATTGGTTTACCAGTGTGTTCAGCTAGCTCTCAGTAGTGCATTGCTGCTTCTTCAATAAATAATACCAATAAAATGCAGTAAAATTGAAAACGGAAGTAAATTGGAAAGTTTTAAAAATGTATGCTCTATCGCATTGTTTTTCAAACCTCTTCTCCTGAACAGGTCAGATTTTGAGGATATCTGAACTAGAGAACAGGTGAAATAATCATCTGATTAGTGAACATGGGTATTGTACCTGCTCTCACCCGAGGTAATCCTGAAAATCTGGCCTGTTAGAGAGGCCTGAGAACAGGTTTGGAAACCAATGCTCTATCTGAATTATGAAAGAAAAAAAATTGTGTTTCATGTCCCTTTAAGCTTTTTTTGTATCACTTGTTATATGGCATAGTTTTTAAGTATATCCTTTATGCACATTATAATAAATAAAAAAGTACATATTAATATAATGTTAACCTTGTAGGCAAATAATATATAAAATGCCTATTATTGTCAGTCTTCTTTGTACACATTCCTATTGCTTACTATGTAATATATCTTCAATACTGAATACATCTAGCAAATTAGGTACAATACAGATTAGTTATTATGAAGTGGGTAGAAAAATGTCCCTGGATATATTTCCAGATCTAAAATGTATTATGTGAAACATATAATAAATCTTTGAACAATGGCTACAAATTTTGACAGATAAATCACAAAGCCAAAATTACATGATTTTGATGAACACTTAAAATACTTACAGATTATTTAAATTCTAGATCTGGATATGTAACAGAGATGTAGAGTCTCTTACAAATATGGAAGATGATATAGACAGATGGAAGCAATTGACACTTTCCCTAATGAAAAATAAATCTCATAAGAATGATTTATGAACACAAAGCTACAGAAAAGTATTTTTCAGTTTTATATTCGGAGCATTCTGGTTTTAAACTGTTATTAAACAGCAGATTTGTATAGCAATAGGATCCCATTAGATTTGTACGCAAGAATTTTCAAACATAGACCCCCATTCTTACCCATTAGAACAGGGGTGGCAAACCTTTTAGAGGATGTTTGCCCAAATTCAATTTGTTGATAATCTTCTAAAACAAATTATCTCAAGCACCCATAGTGCCTCTTCAAAATGAATATGACAGTAAAGAAAAATAAGGTTATTATTTTTCTTATAAATCCATAATATCTTTAAAACTTTTGCTGCCGAGCCATTTTCACACCTTTGTTCTACACCTAGATTACGAGTCTTGCGTTAGGGTTAAAAAGCAGCGTTGAGAGGTCCCAACGTTGCTTTTTAATGCCCGCTGGTATTACGAGTCCTGCAGGTACAGATGTACCGCTCACTTTTTTGGCCAGACTCGGAAATACCGCAAATCCACTTACGTCAATTGTGTATCCTCTTTTTTGAATGGGACTTGCATAGCGCCGTTATTACGAGTCTGCCAAAAAGTGAGCGGTAGACCCTCTTCTGTCAAGTCTGGTATCACATTTTAAATAGTTAAGAGTTTTACACTACAACACTGTAGCATAAAACTCTTAACTAAAGTTCTAAAAAGTACACTAACACCCATAAACTACCTATTAACCCCTAAACCGAGGCCCTCCCACATCGCAAACACTAAAAAAAATGTTTTAACCCCTAATCTGCCGAACCGGACATCGTGCCACTATAATAAACATATTAACTCCTAAACCGCCGCACTCCCGCATCGCAGACACTAATTAAATATTATTAACCCCTAATCTGCCAGCCCTAACATCGCCGACACCTACCTACATTTATTAACCCCTAATCTACCGCCCCCAACGTCGCCGCCACTATATTAAATGTATTAACCCCTAAACCTAAGTCTAACCCTAACCCCCCCCTAACTTAAATATAATTACAATAAATCTAAATAAAATTACTACAATTAACTAAATTATTCCTATTTAAAACTAAATACTTACCTATAAAATAAACCCTAAGATAGCTACAATATAACTAATAGTTACATTGTATCTAGCTTAGGTTTTATTTTTATTTTACAGGCAACTCTGTATTTATTTTAACTAGGTACAATAGTTATTAAATAGTTATTAACTATTTAATAACTACCTAGTTAAAATAAAGACAAATTTACCTGTAAAATAAAACCTAACCTAAGTTACAATTACACCTAACACTGCACTATAATTAAATTAATTACCTAAACTAAATACAATTAATTACAATTTAAAAAAATTATCTAAAGTGCGCAAGAAACAAACACTAAATTACAGAAAATAATAAAATAATTACAAGATTTTTAAACTAATTACACCTACTCTAATCCCCCTAACAAAATAAAAAAGCCCCCCAAAATAAAAAAAGCCCTACCTTACACTAAATTACAAATAGCCCTTAAAAGGGTCTTTTGCGGGGCATTGCCCCAAAGTAATCAGCTCTTTTACCTGTAAAAAGAAATATAATTCCCCCCCAACATTAAAACCCACCACCCACACAACCAACCCTACTCTAAAACCCACCCAATCCCCCCTTAAAAAAACCTAACACTAACCCCCTGAAGATCACCCTACTGTGAGACATCTTCACCCAACTGGGCAGAAGTGGTCCTCCAGACGGGCAGAAGTCTTCATCCAAGCCGGGCAGAAGAGGTCCTCCAGACGGGCAGAAGTCTTCATCCAGACGGCATCTTCTATCTTCATCCATCCGGCGCGGAGCAGGTCCATCTTTAAGACATCCGACGCGGAGCATCCTCTTCATCCGGAGTCTTCTTCAACAATGACGGTTCCTTTAAGTGACGTCATCCGAGATGGCGTCCCTTCAATTCCAATTGGCTGATAGAATTCTATCAGCCAATCGGAATTAAGGTAGGAAAAATCCTATTGGCTGATCCATACGGAGCTTGATAGATAGGCCCCTTAAACACATATACATACATACAGTCATAAACACATACACACACATAGATATACACAGACACATATATAAACACATAAACACATACACACACATAGATATACAAAGACACATATATAAACACATAAACACTTACACACACATACAAACACACACTCATACATATACACACACTTAAACACATATACATACATACAGTCATAAAGACATACACACACATTATGTGACAATGACACAAACAGACAGACAGTAGTAGACACACAATAACACATACACACATATAGGCACACAGAGACACTAACGCAGATACACAATAACACACATATAGACACACAGATACACTAATGCAGATACACAATAACACACAGATAGACACACAGAGACACTAACGCAGATACACAATAACACACAGATAGACACACAGAGACACTAACGCAGATACACACTAACACATTCACACACAGGGACACTAAGATAGACACACATTAACACATACACACATTAATACAAACACACAAAGACAGACTAAAACAGACACACTCTAACACATATACATACAGAAAAACTAACACAGCCACACATACACAGAGATACTAACAGACACATGCAGAGACACTCACACAGACATAGACACGCACTATTACAGACAAACAGAAGCATACTAATACATACATAAAGACAGACACTAACCCTGAGACCCACACAGACATAAACACGCACTATTACAGACAAACAGAAGCATACTAATACATACATAAAGACAGACACTAACCCTGAGACCCACAGAGACACAGACACTGGGAACCAGAGTTTAAGAAACAGCTTAATGTTTGCATTGGTGAGTAACAAGTCCAGGTTTAGGAAATGTATGAGAAGATATTTAAAAATTGACTAGTTACAATACCATTTTGTGAAAATTCCCCAAAACATGGCTCTCTATAAATTGCTAAACAGTTAACTCAATTCTACAGGTAACAATGCAAAATAAGCCAGAAATGTCTGAACAGTTACACTAGCATGTTCTAGTTGAGACAAGTTATGTAAACCGTAAACTTGTTCCTAGAATACTCTGAATATTACTTGGCAGGCACTAGTGATAAAGTGTTAATTCTTGAACACAAACCAGTTTCCTTTAAAAAGGCATTCACTTTAAGAACAAAACTTTATTATCTATTCCATTCATAATTGAGATCAGAACCCATATTAATGCCAGCTCTAAGACTACAGCCAGTTTTCACTGCACTGGTCACTGATTATGTTGCACAGCTGGCAGAACTATCGTAGCCATGTAACTGTGAGTAAAGACAGAAGGAAAAGCAACATTTTTGTATGCCCCCCCCCCGTGATTCCATCCTGGGCCCCTCCCGCTACCATCCTGGACAGGGTGGGACTGGGGACTTTGACCAGGGGTGCAAGTTCAACCCAATGGCCCAGACACAGCAACTTTGCCCCCTTTCAAGTTTTATATTTCATATTTAAAAACATGGAAAGATAAACACACAGGGAATTATAAAGTAAGTCTGTTTAAAATAACATTTTATGAAAACTATACCTGATAAAAGTCTATGTATATACAATCATTAATGCACAACAATACATATATATTTTAATACTTTACTTTTCATAATCAATTAATCACACTCTAGACCACATAAAACAGGTACAATTAATTGTGGACATCCAGGCAAAGATACATTTAGCCACCCCTCTGCAAACCCCATTCTTTAAACTTGCTCCAAGGTTGAGTAGGTACACTCACACATACCTACACTCACACTCTCAAACACATTCACACATAGACACTCACACACATACAAAGTCATAAAGCATGTCCAGTACCATTGTATCCAATATCGGAAGCAATTACTGCTGCTTTGTTGTCAGTTGACTCATACACACATACACAGACATTTACACAGACACATGCATGCCTTACATTCACAGATACACACATATACATACATACATACATACATATTCATACACATAGGCACAAAGACATTTAATGTATGTAACTGTGTAACTTACATTAAAGGAAGGTGTATATAATAAAGTAATATGAGCAGAGACTAAACTAGGCAAATGAGACTCAAGGGACATTAAAGTACATATAGCAAACATGAAGCACTTAGTATCAATAGACAATAAAATAGCAAAGTCCATTTTGAAACACATGTATAAAATAAATTGCATACTAAATAATACATATATTATTTATTATATGGTGTTTGAATGCAGATTGCTTCTTCTTCCATTTCAGGGTAAATCTATCTTTGGGTCTAGATTCTATTATTGTCACAGTCACCGGGGGTAAGCAAGTTGTTCTGCCCCAAGGTAAAAAATCTAAGGGTAAGCTTAAATCTGCAGGGCGTTTTTGTTTATTTTGACTCTTTCTGTTTTGTCTCAAAGGAAAATTGCTAAAATTCCAGATACTCAGCTCATTGTTCAGGCTTTGATCAGAATTAAACCACTTATTCATGCAGTTTCTCCTACTTGGAATATTATTCTGGTTTTGTGGGTGCTTTAAACAACTTATTTTGAGTCTATGGGCTCTATTTATCAAATGTCGAGCGGACATTATTCGCTGTAGCAAATTATGTACGATGGACATCACTGCAGGTGGACAGCATACTCTGTCCGCATTTATCATTGCACATGCCTTTCACCAGCCACTAGCAGGAGCTGTAAATCATCCAGATCGGATTGGGATGATTTCAATCTGCCACATTTAAGGTGGTGGAAAGGTTAAGGAGCAGTGATCTTTTCACCGCTGCTTCTTAACTTTCATTTCTGCTGCTTGGAAAATGTAGCCCTTTGCATGGTTTAGACCATCAGCTTTTAACCTGGAAGATTATTTTTATTCTAGCTATTTCTTTAGCTAGTAGGGTTTTTGAGCTTTCAGCTTTGTCATCTAAACCTCCTTTTCAGATTTTTTTATCAGGATAAGGATGTTCTTCGCACCAGCTGATCTTTTCTTCCTAAGGTAATATCTATAGGTATTATTAATCAGGAAACTGTGGTCCATTCTTTTTGTCCATCTCCTAAGACCTCTAAGAATGTGGATGTTGTGACAGCTCTCAAATATAAGGTGGATGCTGCAAAAGATTTTAGACTTGCTTCTTTTTTTGTTCTTTTTTCTGGTCCTCACAAGGGTTAGAAAGCTATGGCTGGTACTTAATTCGTAAAGGCATATTTGATTGGTGGAAAGCTCCCCCTGAGCACATTACTGCTCAATCAATTAGAGCAGTTGCCACTTCTTGGGCCTTTTGTAATGAGACTTATTTATCAGATTTGTAAGGCAGCTGCTTGGTCTTCTTTGCACACTTTTTCAAAGATTTATCACTTTGATTTGTATGCCTCTTTTGAGGCCACTTTTGGCAGGAAAGTTTTGCGGCTGTAGTGCCTGGTCAGCAATGTACCTCCCTTCACTGTTTGTCCTTCCCTATTTCTTGATGATCTTGTGGACTTCACTGCTTGGGTATACATCCCCACACGTGATGACTTGTGGGCTCTCACTATTTGATTAAAGAAAACAAAATGTATGCTTACCTGATAAATTAATTTCTTTAATGATGGTAAGAGTCCACAAGCCCTGTCCTTTTCTCTTTGTTCAGGTATCAGCAATGCTTGTTTTGCACCTCATCTCCCCAGTATGAATGAGGATTGTGGGAAGTGGGAGGAATTTAAAGCTCTGGTGTGTTGGGGTATCGTTTGCCTCCTCCTAGTGGCCAGGAATGGAACTTCCACACTTGGTTACTCTTGGACTCTCACCATCATAAAAGAAATAAGGTTTTTAGGTAAGCATACATTTTGTTTTTCCCCTATAATGGCCCTTTAAGCATCCCTTTGGCATTCATCCAAAACAAAGTAATTCAGAGCAAGTACAAATAACTTTGTAAAGGGGTAAATCTAAAAAGAAAATGTCCATAAGTGATATAATTATCAACTCATTTTAGAAGTCATTTTTTGTGAATACAGTTAGCACATTATCTTTTAATTTACCTTTATATTATCTGCTTACATCCATCTGAAAATCATGATTTAAGTTTGAAGAAAACTATTCCCTATATTCTTGGCTTAAATGAAGATGCTTGTACTTACAGCCAAAAACATTTATTCTTTAAAGGTCTGACTGAATTAAATTATAGCTTTTAATATTTATCATTATGTTAATAAATTTTTTCCTATTACCAAGCATCTGTAGTTTCCCATGAGGTCACAAAGATTCTCACATATCTTTTACTGCTAAGAAATCACATTTCCTGTTTAAATTCCATTAGTCATTTTATATCTGTAAATTTGAGACTGTTAGGCATTTGGCATCCCATTAAGAAAAATAAAATGATATGACACAAGAGCCTTATTTCTAATTCCACTATTACTTTCACCCAATATGTGAATTAGGGATTTTTATTCAGGCTGCAGGTTAGATAATCATGTACTCACTCTTTTTATCTGAAAATCTAAATTATGTTATTATGAAGATCACTATCTTTCTTGAAAAACATGTTCATGTTAATTTAAATAAAACAATAAATCAATAAATAAAAAGGGTACTACTGGTGTTCCTGTTAAATAGGGCATCCTCTAGACCAGAGCTTCTTAAAGGGATGTTAAACAGTAAGGGCTAAATTATAAGTGGAGCACAAAATATCGCTTCCACGAAAGTGATATTTGCGCTCCACTTAGTAATACCAGCACACACGAGAGTGCGCTTCCATAGGTTCCAATGGGAGCCTTGTTCTCATGCCGTGAGTCGAGACATGGCATGAGAACTAGCACACAATGAAGGGGATAAGTCACGCAGCGATGGACAGCTGATTGTAAATATATATGAATATGAATATATACATATATATGTATGTGTTAATAAGTGTATATACACATAATAACACAGAAATATATATGTATATAAGAATATACTTATATATTTATAGCAAACACACAGTCCCCATAGACTGTAATGTTTTTAGTGTTTTTTTTTTTTTTGCAAAAAGGCACTACACAATTTTTGGGGGGAGTAGTTGGGGCACATTATAAAAATTAACCAGAGGTCTGACCTAGACTGTGTCTGAAACGATCTGGCAATCTGCCTTCATATGGTAACGGAGCACTGATCGTGCTCTGTTACCATATGGAGGCAGATGCTGGAAGCCCACAAGCAGCATGCCTCGGTTGTCACGTGGCAACCAAGACTGCTTGGTGTTCCAGCCTTTCAGATGTAGATCTACGTAATACAGTACAGGGCCAGATTGCCCGTGACATGGTAACAGTTATGCAATATCATGTTTATCGTAGCTGTTAATGCTTTGGATGTAGCGCTCATATTACAATTTGAAAGTAAATGCGCAATTGAAGTTAACGTGTGTCTGGATAACACGTCCTCAGATCTCTGGTTAACTGTTTCGCAAAACTAAAAAGTGTCACAAAACACATAAAAAAATTTAAAAGTACAGTTTCACTTATAATAACAGTATCTAATAAAAAATATTGCACAAAAAAGTTATAAGGGCTCAAACATATGAAGTCTCTGGTGTTATGGGAAAAAAGAGCTTTAACATTGAGATACATGCATATACATGTCTAAATATGTATATGTATTAGGGATAGGCGAATGTGTTTATATTCGAATTCGAATGTTAGAACGAATGTTATTGTAGAAATTCGATTTACATAATAGAATGTTGATAAGAACGAATATTCTTAAAAATTCGATTTTCTAATGTTATTTACAGTTTTCGAATGTCACATTCAAATTCAAATTTTATAAAACACAATTGTAGACTAGAAACACTATTTCGAATTGGAATGTCACATTTGAATCGAATATCACATTCGAATCCAATATCACATTCGAATCGGAATATTACATTTAAAAGACACAGTATTAGACTAGAAATACTATTTCGAATTCGAATGTGACATTCGAATTCGAATATTACATTTAAAACACAGTATTAGACTAGAAATACTATTTCAAATTCGAATGTGACATTTGAATGTAGCATTCAAATTCGAATATCACATTTATTAAACACAGTTGTAGACTAGAAATACTATTTGAATTTGAATGTCACATTCGAATTTGAGTATTACATTTCGAAATTGAATGAATACATAACTATTCTATTATTCTAACGAATATTTTCGAATTCTATTGAAAAATTATATAATATAATTTATATAAACATTTGAAAATCGATTTGAACGAACAAATGTATAAAAATTTGTTTTAAATTTTGAATTTTTAGAAACATTCGCCCATCCCTAATATATATGTATATATATAAGAGAAAATAAAAAAGTCAAACACTGGTGTCAGCTCAAGTCTAATAACAGGCAATCTCTG
The DNA here is from genome assembly GCF_027579735.1 of Bombina bombina. Classification (NCBI taxonomy): domain Eukaryota; kingdom Metazoa; phylum Chordata; class Amphibia; order Anura; family Bombinatoridae; genus Bombina; species Bombina bombina. Next base: position 480,448,985 of record NC_069499.1, read on the forward strand.
ACCAAATCAAGCCTCTGAAGTGATAAATAACAATCAACAATCAAACGTAGCTCCAGCACAGAGATGTATAATGTCAGCAGAGCGAGACCATCAAACAGTTGATCAAATGCAGGTCGTGAGTATTCGGACTCCCCAGTACATGGCACCTTTAGACTTGCAAAGTTTCAACACTACAAGGCTTACCCTCCAGAAGATTCGTTCCTCACCGATCGTCTAGGCGGGCTGTAGTGAGTTTAATCTTTGCATCCACATGCCTCTGGGGTCCGGTCGTGTAATGTCCTCACTGTGGTTCAGCTGTGCTGCTCACTGCAAACTGTGGTTGCTGTTATTTGCTGAGACATTCGTTGTGATACAGCTACTCAGATGGGGCTGGAATAGGTGTTAAAAACACTCACACCTGTCTTGTCTTGAGCCAATCCGAGACAGTGAACAGGATCCGATTAAATCAAAAGCGGAGGTGCCAGGTGTTGTGGAGAAAATGATAACACAGATCAAAAATGAAGAAATAACGTCACCCTCCTTTGGCTTAAAAAACAAATCTTCTTTATTGAGTCCTATTAAAAGAATATCAAAAGTACAACATCCAGAAAACGTCTGACATATATATATATACACATATAAACAAATAAATACATATGTATACATTTATAGACATAGAAGTGCATTGAAGCCCTTTGCTGACAAGTAGATGAAAACATGTAAAAGCATATTTATGCTATATTCATATTTAATAAAGTGTTTAACTGTGTATTTACTGTAAATATTTCACATTCCAATGTTCTGCACATAGCAGAATATGTTCTAAATATTTTTAGATAGCTATTCCTATATATATATATAAATATATATATATATATATATATATATATATATACATCTATACCTATATATAATCATATAGAAATATAGGTAGAGATATACTGTATATTGTACCAAAATACCATCATATATATACATTGGAATGTGAAATATTAATATTTTCTTATCGGGTTAGTGCACTTGTGAATATGTGATCAGGTTTGTGCATGAGTAGGGTGGTTTTTTTTCTACTTTTTTTGCTCCATTGTCTTATATGGGAGAATATGTTAATGTGATTGCGATATTCTAACTTCAGCTTTTTGCATGCATCGGCTTAGTGCTTGAGCAAGCACTAACTGGTGCACGAAAAAAGCCCCCTTCTAGCATCAGGTTAGCGTGTGAACGGAATCGTAAAATACCACACCACTTGTAATCTGGCCCACAGTGGACTATGTACTGCATGACGTAGATCTACATTCGAATGACATAAGGACTGGCAATTTTGGCATTTTTGCTCACTACTGGCTTAACCTTTATTATCCCCTCTCTTGTTAAGTGCATGCATACATTATACACTGTTTCTTTAACAAACAGGCCTTTTTTGTGATACTCTATATGAGTACATAAAATAACAGTAAAATGATGCAAAAAAAAAAAAAAAAAAAAGCTTTTTCCCTGTATTCTTTATAACAATTTCTACAAAACTAGTGTAGGAAAAATACCTCCAAATAAATTAATGATGTTGTCCTGAATTAAGGAATACCCCATAAGTCTAGGTTTCCAAGTAATTTATAGAAAATATAGGCCAAATACTACACAGATGGAATTATTGGTTTAGCGCTAAAATTTGCTATGCTTGTACTAAGCACTAAATAGTGGTTACCCACTCTTAAGGTATGCAGAAATAGTACTGTGTCGCCACCGCTAAACAGCATGCACTGCCCCCTGTATGTCAGTGTCATTAAGGGCTTAATAATGTGTTGCTGAGAGTAGCTGAATTCACCTTTACATGAAATATATGTCTTCAAATGCTCATTGTAGCAACCATTGAGCACCAGTAAAGGGAGAGTGTACAAAGAAAAAATTCCAGCCAGAGCAACACTAGGTGAAATTGTGTTGCTGAGGGCAAATGGATTTTCTGTTTACTTGCACAACGTAAATCTCCGATTGCGTTCCATAGCATCGATGAGTCTCAGTATAGGGTTACGATTAGGCACGTGAGCAATTCTTCTTGGTGTCATGATACTAGAGAGCTTGCAAATGCTCACACAGTTGCCATTGCTGGTTAAATGTAAATATACTGAATAACAAGTATATATGGCAGTGATTATATTAGAAAGTTGGAAATTATACAGTGAAATTGCTTAGTATCCTTGAGCCTCATTCACAAAGACCCCTGTCTGTAACTCTACTCTGTGGGTCCACAAATAGACATCTTATTATACCTTTCAATCTGAGGTTAAATATGTAGAATTTTGAAGTGAACTATATTTTTTTAAATGTCAGAGATTTTCTCATTTGATTCAAAATATTATATACATACATTATATACATACAATAAAAGTCAGTATTGCTAAACATGTTTTGTTTTTTATCAGTAAATGCATTCAAAGTCTTGTTAATATTGAAATTGCTTTTATAAATATTTTACAATTGGAAATCCTAAACTGTCATAGAAATGCAGAATATTTAAGTAAAATGAATTCTAAAAGACAGGCCACTGATAAAGTAAATACATTTACATTTCATATAGTTAGATGCTAATTTTATGGGGGGAAAAGTAATGATGGTGGGGTAAGAAATATTTTAATAAAGATCAGACACCATACTACATTTCAAAGTAATAGTATACATAGGCAGAGAAATCCTGATTTTGCCATGAAAGGGCAAGATTGTATATTTCTGGCATATTTGATGTGTCCTCATCAAATAATGAATCATTTTATTCATACAAACTTTCTTTCACAGGGATGTAAAAATTCCATTGGATATAAATAGCACAGTGTCAGGGCCCTATGTACTTATGTGAGCGTGGTAGGGGCCACACTAATCCAAAGGCTGTCTGAACATCAATAATTCAGGGTGTGAGGAGAACTGTTAGCTTGGCTGGAGTTCAAGGCTGCTCTAAAGAGTGGTACAATGATAAAGTGAAGTGCACTATGGCCATATCAGTGTTTGAAGAGGTTTCAGAGGGATCACACTCATTTTAGTGCACAGGACCTGCAGGCTTCTTCTATTAACATGGCCAACTGTGTTACCTGCACTAAAGGCAGCAATATTTGTAACCTGATTGTTTGAAGTGACCCTGCAGTGGTTTGGGCGCCAATTAATTATGGTGTTAGGTGCTAAAAAGGATACTGCTTACACCAGTCAGTGCTTTGTTATTTTCATGGAAGTTCTGGTATTTCTGTATCTTATCTGCTTTCCTGGTTTTGACCACTGCGTATGTTCTGGTTTATGCTCAAAGTCTTATCCTTGTTTGTACCCTGAACTTAGGACTAATTCACTTTGCTTCTGACTACGGGAACTGAACTTTTGACTTCCCTTTTATCTGCTCCTTCTGCTGGGATATTTGGCTCCTGACAGATACTTTGGTATTGAACTTTGGGCTGGCTTTGATAATTCTTCTGGATTATCCCTGAGTTCTGACGCTTGTTTCTGCTTATCAGGTGACAACCTCAGCCCGTTCCTGACATATGTATACATTGCATCTCCTGTAAGGTTGGTTACAGTGACCCAACAAGGTAAATACCTTATTGTCAAGATAGTGAGATAGGGGAGTACATGATGAAAGGTGTGTAATATGAGTTAAAAGGACAGTCTAATCAAAATTAAACTTGATTCAGAGAGAGCATGCAATTCTTAACAACTTTCCAATTTTATTACAAGACCTGAGACTCCTATTTTGCAATATGTTTCTTTACTACTCATATGCAGCCTTTAAAAGTAACACATAACATATATTGAAAAAAGTAATACGAAACTAACATGAGAGCTACTTATAATAAACAGGAAAAAAGCAACCAATCAGAGAAGGGATATGACTATAAACTGACTCAGATCCTATCAAACCTCCTCTTTCTTTTGCTGTTCATCATTGAGATAAGTACATTCATTATTTTTTCTGTATCTGTTTTTGTCAAATAAAGATTGGTTTAGTCTTTGTTTGTATTGTTATTTCTTATATATCATTTTATTTTTTATCCCCTTTTATTTGTATTTTCTATTTGTCATTATCTTAGTTTTTTCTTATATTTCAATTTTTGTGCCATTTCTTATTCAGTGCATTTTAGTTCCGTTTTTCGTTGGTTACTATTTTCTTTTAATCCGTTTTTCCCTTTTTTACATTTATTTTTCCTTCCCTGCCTTTGCGGTTTGTATTTACCATTTCCCTCAGTCTCCTCACACTCATATTGTTCCTGCATAGCTCCTCTTCTGCGTGCGAGGGCGCCGCCATTTTGTGGGCTGTACTGAGGCTGTTTTCCCGCCCTCTGTTACTCTGACGTGCAAGAGTAACGCCTCAGTGCAGCTCCGGTGCCTGAAAAGCAACATTGTTTCTTCAGTTGCTTGTTCTCTCAGCTAATAATCAGTAAAAATATATTGCTACTTTAGAATTTAATTATATCTTTGCCTACCATTGCCATCTTGTGGCATAAAATTATATTTAATATTACTGTTATTTTGAACTTTAATAGTTTTTACCACATTAGTTAATTCAATATTTTTGTCTAGGATTCTTGTATTTAATTAATACCAGTATTTTTTCTGTGATATTATATATATTTTTTATGAATTTATCCCATACAATTTATATATTTCCAGCTGGAATTAAACTAATTTTATTATATTATCTAAATAAGAATTTAAATTTTTTCATATATTATGGCTGAAACTCCTGAAGGAGGTAATCCTCTAACTGCACATTCTGTGCAAGTTATGATAGACTTTTCTATGTCCAAATTATTTAATAAAATGACTTCTTTGATGGGTTTAAAGGATTCTAAAAAGCCCTTTAAAAGAAAGAATCCATCTATTGCTGTTCAAGCAATTCCTCACAGCAAAGGAACTAAAACAGCTGTTAAATGGACCCTGCACCCCAAGGGTACTCAAATGGGGGGATTCTATTGTAATGACAAAAGCAAAATCTAAAGTAAAAAATATTGTCAAAATCACTTCCTCTAATTCAGACGAAGATGATTACACTGACATTAATTCTGATTCGTTTGATAACTCAGACGATTCTAATTATTCTCCAGCTGCCAAAAAACATAAAAAGATGAAAACATTTTTAAATTTTTTTAATGAGGAAGAGGAAAATAAATTTTTGGACTGTCTTGGTAACCCAAGATTTAATCCAGACAAGCTATACCATCCCCGTTCATCGGAATGGTGTCCATCAATTAATGTTGCTAAATTTATTGATTTTCAGCTTTGCAAACCCCTTAAAAAACAAGCTAGAAATAAAATGAGGGCTGAATGCCCTCGCCCCCTTCTTCCAAAAAATGCTGCCCTCACTCCCGAAGTTGACCCCAAAGTTTTGAAATTTATTGGAGCCCCAGGGTATAAATTATAAAAAAGGGTGTTGACAGATCATGGAAGATCTGTCAAGACAAGCTTCTTGACACTGTAGGTCCCCTGACCAAGCTTTTTGAATTATCCGAGTTGGGAGTTGCTGAGAACTCTCCGTTGGATCCTTTTGTAGTAAGAGAAAGGGGCCAAAGACTGATTTGCTTTGTGGGTAACACCAACTCTGCCATGTCTCTTGAGAGACTTCGTAATATTTTAAGAAAAATTGATCCTAAGATATGTGACTTTGCTTCTAACAGCATTGCTTCTGATAACAATGGTCTTCTGTTCGGAGACTCTTACCTTAAGGAGTTGAATCAATACGTCAACACCTTTTCCAACCTGAATAAGGTTAAAACCTCAGTAAAGAATTTTTTTTATCCATCCCAAAATTTCTCAGACAGGGCCAGGAGAGGCAGAGGCCGCTTTCCCGGCCTTCAGCCATTCATTTCAAGGTCTCATTACTTCCAAGCACATCAATCCCACTATCCTACCCAATACCAGTCTCATTACCAGCGAAACTTCCAAGAGCCCTCAACTTCCTCTTTTTTCCCTTCAAGAGGACGCCCTTGGAATCAAAGAAGTTTCAGGGGCAGATCAAGAGCAAGACAAGCTCCAGGTATGTACATTATTTCCTCCTCAGACTCTTTTTTCCCCAGACAGAATTGGTGGCAGAATCGCATTGTTTACCCAAAATTGGGTTTCAATTACTTCAGACCCTCAGATTCTTCAAGCGGTTTCAGGCATTTACATAGAATTTGTTTCTCAACCTATTCAAATAAAATGTCCTCTCCCTATCCATTTTTTCAAAAGTGATGAACTGCTGGTTCAAGACGAAATCTTAACACTCTATTCCAAAAGAGCAATTTTGCCAGCTCTCTACCCTCACAATGTTTATTTAAGCAACCTATTTCTGGTCAAAAAGAAAAACAATCAATTCAGACCAGTAATAAATCTAAAGTCCTTGAACGCTTTTGTTCATTACGATCATTTCAAGATGGAGGGCATTCATCTTTTAAGAGAATGTCTGAGAGAAAATGATTGGTTAGTTCGTCTAGACCTCACAGACGCGTATTTGACCGTTCCAATTGCCCAAGAACATTGGAAATTTTTAACTTTCGGTTGGAAAGGCCAATTTTGGAATTTTACCTGCCTTCCTTTTGGTCTGTACTTTCACCAAGTAATTAAAACTCGTAGTGGCTTGGTTGAGACTTCGTGGTGTTCGTCTAATAATTTATTTTTACGACATTCTTATTATGGATCAAGATTTTTTATTTCTTCAGAATCACCTTTATTCAACAATGTCCTTATTGGAATCTCTAGGTTTTATTGTAAACAAACAGAAATCAATTCTTCTCCCTACCAAATATTTGGTTTTTCTATGATTCCAGATAGATTCTGTCCTTTCTACCTTGAGTCTTCCCTCAGACAAGGTGAAGACATTTTGAAAACTTTATCCAAGGATTCAGTTCCTATCAGGACTATAGCCAGGATAGTAGGGTTACTTTCATCCTCTATTCAAGCTATATTCCCCGCCCCATTACATTATTGCGAACTCCAAAGATTAAAAATTCTTCATTTGAGAAAAGGTTTTTCTTACTCTAATTTGATTCCTCTTTCTTCGGAAGCCAAAGACGAACTTCTCTGGTGGCTTTCTCATTTAGAAGCCTGGAATGGAAGAGCCATTTTTGGCAAGACTCCAGATTTCATTATCGAATCCGACGCCAGTCTTTCAGGCTGGGGAGCTCGTTTTTGTCCCTCCATCACAGGTGGCAAATGGACTCTGGAAGAGAAACACTTTCATATCAATTGTTTAGAGTTATTGGCTAGCTCGTTTGCAGTCAAAAGTTTTGCCAAGTTTTCTTCTCCAGTTTCTATTCTCCTGCGTATGGACAGCATATCGGCAGTGCAGTATCTCAATCGTTTGGGAGGCACCAAATCCAGAGATTTGTCCAACATAACCAAAGAGTTCATTCATCTTTGTCAGGACAGGAATATTTCTATCAAAGCAGAATATATTCCAGGACAATCAAACTCAACTGCGGATTGGGGATCTTGTCATTTGACGGATTTCAGCGACTGGAAGTTGGACAGGAGCATTTTTCTCGCTCTCCATTCTCTCAGGGGTCCCTTTTGTTTGGATCCTTTTGCATCCAGGACCAATTTTCAAATTCGGCCGTATTTCATTTGGCGTCCGGACCCAGAGGCAGCGGCCATAGATGCTTTTCTTCATCCTTGGCCTCTCCAGAGAGCTTACACTTTCCCCCCGTTTTCAATGATTCCGAGGACAATTTCAACTGTTTGCAGGGATCTTCTTTGTTTAACGATTGTGACCCCCCTTTGGCCGACTCAGGATTCCTGGGCCCCAGGGACTCGTAGATGCTACTTCGCAGCATGGTCTAAATGGTCTAGCTGGTGCTTGTGGAGAAACTTGGATCCCTTTTCTTCAGATATAACTGAAATTATTAATTACCTGTCTCATCTTTTTGATTTAGGTCTTGCTTACAGAACTATCAATGTTCATCGTTCAGCTATTTCTGCTCGACATAATCTAATTAATAACCTTTCTGTAGGCAAACATCCTCTAATTTGTAGGGTTCTCAAAGCTATCAAATTAAAACGTCCTCCAGTTCCTAAACATGAATTCTTCTGGGACGTAGATTGAATTTTTTCCCTTTTTAAATCTTGGCCTGATAATGCTTCTCTATCTCTAAAACAACTTTCTGCAAAACTTGCCACTCTTCTTTGCTTAATTTCTTTTAGAAGAGTTTCTGACGTCAAAGCTTTAGATTGGAATTCTAAACGTTTTCCCCCTGAAGGAGTTACCTTTTTTATTTCCCGTAGAACTAAAACTCTTTCTACTTCCATTTTCTATCCTTATCTTCCTTCTGAACCTTCCCTCTGTGTGGTTGAATGTTTGAAATCTTATGAATCTAGGACTCTGACTTTCAGGAAACCTTCTGTCAATCAACTTTTGATTTCTTTTGCTCCCCCTCATGCTCCTATTACTTCTACTTCCATTGCGAGATAGGTTAAATGGGTCATGAAAGAAGCTGGTATCGATATCTCTTTTACAGCTCACTCTGTTAGAGGTTCGGCTGCCTCGAAGGCCTTTCTAAAATCTGCCCCTCTTCAACAAATTTTGAGTGCGGCAGATTGGTCTTCGGATTCCATTTTTAAACAATTCTATTTCAGACCCATTCAACACGCCTCTCTTAATTTATTTTCCTAATTATTTTTTCCTATTAAGCTTTAAACTTGCAAAATAGGAGTCTCTGGTCTTGTAATAAAATTCTGATTATCCTAATTCTTTGAAGGTATAATCTAGATTTTATTAAAGACACAGAGACAAGTATTTTCCCACCTCAGATGTTGTTATCCCTCCCTTGTCCATGATTTATTTATATATTACTAATAAATTTTGTCTTTCACAGTTTCCATCTGAATGCAATCCGTTCCTTAGACTTGGATTTAAGCCTTCATTTCTAGAAGACCACCTTTCATCAAAAAGAACATGGGCTTCTTTGATTTCTTCTATCAATTTCATCAGTTATAAGAAATTCTTCAATCAAGCATTCCTTTCGTCGGCCTTTGGGATTCTGTGCTGTTTTGGACTTTTTGGACTTTTCATGTTTATTAATATTGTGTTCTTTGTGAGCATCAGTTAAGAAAGAGGAGGTTTGATAGGATATGGGTCAGTTTATAGTCATATCCCTTCTCTGATTGGCTGCTTTTTTCCTGTTTATTATAAGTAGCTCTCTTGTTAGCTTCTTATTACTTTTTTCAATATATGTTATGTGTTACTTTTAAAGGCTGCATATGAGTAGTAAAGAAAGATATTGCAAAATACTCGTCTCTGTGTCTTTAATAAAATCTAGATTATACCTTCAAAGAATTAGGATAATCGGAATTTACTTTTATTATCAAATTTTCTTTGTTCTTTTGGTATTCTTTGTTGAAAGCTAAACCTTGGTAGGCTCTTATGCTAATTTCTAAGCCCTTGAAGGCCGCCTCTTACCTCAGTGCATTTTGACAGTTTTCACAGCTAGAAGGCATTAGTTCATGTGCACCATATATATAACATTATGCTCACGCACGTGGGGTTACCTAGGAGTCAGCACCGATTTGCTAAAATGCATGTCTGTCAAAAGAGCTAAAATAAGGGGGCAATCTGCAGAAGCTTAGATGCAAGGTAATCACAGAAGTAAAAAGTATATTAATATAACCGTGTTGGTGATGCAAAACTGGGGAATGGGTAATAAAGGGATTATCTTTTTAAACAATAAAAATTCTGGAGTACACTGTCCATTTAAAATCAAATTTTTATATATATATATATAGATAGATAGATAGATAGATAGATAGATGATTATATACAGATATAGATATAGCTAAATTTAGGAATTTCTATTTAAAAATACAAAGAACATATTCTGCTATGTGCAGAACTTTGGAATGGGAAATATTTACAAGAAATACACAGTATAACACTTTGTTATATATGATTATAGCATCAATATGCTTTAACATGTTTTTAACTACTTGATTGCAAAGGGCTCCAAAGCACTTATATATATGTCTAGATATGTGTACATATGTATTTATATGTGCATATATGTCTGTAAATACATATATAAACATATAACTTCATAAATACGTATGTGCACACATATAAACCTATTATATATATATAATTAGTAAGTGAACTGCCATAAGCCTGGAAATGATATTTGCATCTGCACATAGAGTGCTGAGCCAACTCCAGAGAAAAGACACACTCTCTACTAAGGGCTAGATTATGAGAGGAGCGCTATTTAGCGCTCCTGCTCACGTGTTAAAGAGACAGTAAAGTCAAAATTAAACTTTCATGATTCAGATAGAGCATTCAGTTTTAAATCCCTTTCCAATTTACTTCTGTTATCAAATTTGCTTAGTTCTCTTGGTATCTTTTATTGAAGAGCAAAACCTTAGTAGGCTTATAAGAGCTCAGGAATGTGGCTTTAGTACTTTCTGGCAGCAGTATTTTGCAACATTATTTTTACTTTGTTATACAATGTTGCAAAACACTGCTCCCATAGAGTACTAAAGGCACGTGTACACTCCTGAGCTCTTATAAGCCTACCTAGTTTTACTGTTTGATAAATGATAGCAAGAGAAGTACAATGGAATTTTTTTTTAAATCACATGCTCTATCTGAATCAAGAAAGTTTAATTTTGACTTTACGGTCCCTGTTAAAATATATTTAGCAATAGTGATGCCATTTTGTCTTTAGTCATCCATTTTGTTAAGAATGGTTTATTATAGTTTATTATAACAGCTTATTATGCTGTGAGAAAATAATATGCTGATGTTAGAAATACTTGTATCTCAAAAATTGCCTTGTAGGTGTAGAATACTGCTAAGTGCTAACTGAAACATCCCCCTCTGTGAATCTGAACCCAAAGTCTGGATGGTGTTAGTGATATATAAAGGGTTAAAGTCCTTTTATAAGGCGTTAATCTCCCACGCAAAGGTTTAAGTCCTACGGTGAGCGTGGGGTTGCGTAGGTTTGAGTCCTAGCGCAATTTATAGCTCAAGTTTGAGTCTTGCACTGATTTGAGTCCTGCTAGTGAAGCGCAAGTTGTAGCGCAAATGTAAGCGTGCATTTGCAGAGGTTCGAGTCCTAGCCCAAGTTGTAGCGCAATTTTAGCGTGAGTTAAAGTCTCACCTTGGTTAAATTTCCTTATCTAAGCATATAGTATAGTTTAGTTTAAATATCACTGGAGCTGGTATAGGTACTTGTTGACACTTATTGCTTAGATGCTTGTGCTTCAAGGCTTTTTCATTTGTGCTGTGCTTAAGAATATTAAAGTAATTACTGATATTATTTTATTGCTGCTATTATTGTGTTGTTAAAATGGGGTCTGCTCACAGCAGCACTAACTGCTTTAAATAATGCACAGAGAAGAGGAGAATGTTATTGCATCTTTAGTGTCTAACTAAAGGGGTTAACATCTTTAGTGTCTAAAGGGGTTAACAGTTTCATTTCAAGGCAGGGAGCTGTGCACTCCGAAAAGGGAGGGAGACGGGTATTCCAAGCTGTCCATAATCACAGCCCTGTAAATTCAGCTAGAAAGTTTGCTTCTGTTTCAGGAATGTTACGGGCACAGAAGAGGGGCCAGTGCTATGTAAGATGTGTTTGTCTGATGTTTCACTGTGTTCCGTGTTACGTGTAAAAGGTTTACTCCACGCTAAATATCTGAGGATTTATTATCCTGTCTAAAAATTATTTGTTTATGTCTCTTAGGTGCACTCCCTTTAAGAGAGTGCTCCAAATCTCAGCTTGTTATTAGTATAAAAGACACCTGGGAGCTTGCTGATTGATAGGGGATCAAGTACTTATTTCACTCATTAAAATGCAAATCAATTTATAACTTTTTTGAAATTTGTTTTTCTGGATTTTTTTGTTGTTAATCTGTCTCTCACTGTTCAAATAAACCTACCATTAAAATTATAGACTGATCATTTCTTTGTCAGTGGGCAAACATATCAAATCAGCAGGGGATCAAATACTTTTTCCCTCACTGTATATATATATATATATATATATATATATATATGTATTTACAATAAAAAGTACATTATCATATAACCCCTTAATGACCGAGGACGTGCAGGGTACGTCCTCAAAAAAAAGGCAGTTAACGCCTGAGGACGTACCCTGCACGTCCTCGGTGTGGAAAGCAGCTGGAAGCGATCCTGCTCACTTCCAGCTGCTTTCCGGTTATTGCAGTGATGCCTCGATATGGAGGCATCCTGCAATAACCTTACATGGCCTTCCGGTGCAGAGAGAGCCACTCTGTGGGACCATTAGGGGGCGCGCGCACGTGCACAGAGGGTGGCGGGCGGGCGCGTGCACGGGCGGGAGCGGGTGGGAACTGCTACACTACGGAAATTATTTTTAGTAAGAAATGCCCAAATCTTGTTTGTGCAAAAGCACAAAAAGAGATTGTGGTGGGGTGGGGGGTTGGTTTGGTGTGGGGGGAAGCTACACTACAGAAAAGTTTAGTAAAAATGAAAAAAAAGCATGTTTTCTTCTAAACTGGGTACTGGCAGACAGCTGCCAGTACCCAAGATGGCGCAGATTAAGTTAGAGTGGGAGGGTTATAGAGCTGTTTGGGGGGGATCAGTGAGGTTGGGGGCTAAGGGGGGATAGTACACAGCAGCATATGTAAATATGCTTTTTTTAAAAACACACAAAAAAAACAAATATAGCTTTTATTTTAGTACTGGCAGACTTTCTGCCAGTACTTAAGATGGCGGGGACAATTGTGGGGTGGGGGAGGGAAGAGAGCTGTTTGGGAGGGATCAGGGGTCTGATGTTTCAGGTGGGAGGCTGAGCTCTACACTAAATGTGATATTAACCCTGCAAGCTCCCTACAAGCTACCTAATTAACCCCTTTACTGCTAGCCATAATACACGTGTGATGGGCAGCGGCATTTAGCGGCCTTCTAAATACCAAAAAGCAACGCCAAAGCCATATATGTCTGCTATTTCTGAACAAAGGGGATCCCAGAGAAGCATTTACAACCATTTGTGCCATAACTGCACAAGCTGTTTGTAAATGATTTCAGTGAGAAACCTAAAATTGTGAAAAATGTTACGTTTTTTTTAATTTGATCCCATTTGGCGGTGAAATGGTGGCATGAAATATACCAAAACGGGCCTAGATCAATACTTGGGGTTGTCTACTACACTACACTAAAGCTAAAATTACCCCAAAAAGCTCCCTACATGCTCCCTAATTAACCCCTTCACTGCTGGGCATAATACACGTGTGGTGCGCAGTGGCATTCTAATTACCAAAAAGCAACACCAAAGCCATATAAGTCTGCTATTTCTGAACAAAGGGGATCCCAGAGAACAATTTACAACCATTTGTGCCATAATTGCACAAGTTGTTTGTAAATAATTTCAGTGAGAAACCTAAAGTTTGTGAAAAAATTTGTGAAAAAGTGAACAATTTTTTTTATTTGATCGCATTTGGCGGTGAAATGGTGGCATGAAATATACCAAAATGGGCCTAGATCAATACTTTGGGATGTCTAATAAAAAAAAATATATATATGTCAATGGATATTCAGAGATTCCTGAAAGATATTAGTGTTCTAATGTAACTAGCGCTAATTTTGAAAAAAAAAATGGTTTGGAAATAGCAAAGTGCTATTTGTATTTATGGCCCTATAACTTGCAAAAAAAGCAAAGAACATGTAAACATTGGGTATTTCTAAACTCAGGACAAAATTTAGAAACTATTTAGCATGGGTGTTTTTTGGTGGTTGTAGATGTGTAACAGATTTTGGGGGTCAAAGTTAGAAAAAGTGTATTTTTTTTCAATTTTTCCTCATATTTTATATTTTTTTTTATAGTAAATTATAAGATATGATGAAAATAATGGTATCTTTAGAAAGTCAATTTAATGGCGAGAAAAACGGTATATAATATGTGTGGGTACAGTAAATGAGTAAGAGGAAAATTACAGCTAAACACAAACACCGCAAAAATGTAAAAATAGCCTTGGTCCCAAACGGACAGAAAATGGAAAAGTGCTGTGGTCATTAAGGGGTTAAGTGAAGAACATAGGAATGTGAAATATGCACAGTACATATACACTAAAACACAAAAATACTTAAAAAATATATGTATGCACATCTATATATATATATATATATATATATATATATATATATATATATATATATATATATATATATATACATACTTACACACATTTAGACATGTCTATGTATGAATATATATGTTAAAGTCCTTTGCAGCCCTTTTTTTTTAAAAAAAAAAAACACCTTACACCATATATCTCTGTTTAATCCAACTTTTTTTCTTTATTTTACATACATACCTAAACATTAAAGTGTATTTACATGGTCATAATCATTATTCAGCAAACTGTGTCCTATTTTAGTGTACAGACACATGGCATAATTATACAGTATATTTATTGATTCCTGTTAGACATGCTAGTGTCAGTCTGGGTATAATGGTGAAAATGAAAAGAAGTCACCCGGCCTCCAGGTTTGTGTGTTTTGTATATTATCCCCACTGATTGATACATTTTGTAGAGCCACCACTGATTAGCTATGTTGTGTATTAAAGTTATATAAAATCAGATTATAGGTTGATGTGATAATAGAATTCTTTTTTCCGTATCATTATAGATAAAATAGTTATCTATAGCTGCTTAAAGGGACAGTCTACAATATAATTGTTATTGTTTTAAAAGATAGATAATCCCTTTATTACATATCCCCCAGTTTTGAATAACCAACAGTTATATTAATATTCTTTTTACCTCTGTTATTACCTTGTATCTAAGCATCTTCTGACATCCCCCTGATCACATGACTTTGTATTTATTTATTTTCTATTGACTTGCATTTAGTATTGTGTTGTGCTAACTCTTAAATAAATCCCCGGGCATGAACATAATGTTATCTATATGGCTCATGTGAACTAGCAGTCTCCTGTTGTGAAAAGCAAATAAAAAAGCATGTGATAAGAGACTCTGTTAGGGCTTAGAAACAGGCAGAATTTTAGATGTTTAAATGGTAAAAAGTATATTAATATACCAATGTTGGTTGTGCAAAGCTAGGGAATGGTTAGTAACGGCATTATCTATCTGTTTAAACAATAGCAATTTTAGTGTAGACTGGCCCTTTAACACATCACTAGAAAATGTTGTCTAAATCAGTAATGGCAGGGTATATAATTACTCTGGGGGAGGGGCAGCAAAATGTGTCTTCCCTTGTGTAGCCAAACATACTAGCACTGCTCACCAGGCATTTCCAGGTTTACCAGTTCCTATGTTATTCCATGTAACTGATTTACTAAGGCTTGCTCATCTCTCCATTCTTTAGTGAATCAACTGAATAGAATAACATAGGGACAGATTCTCTAATATTTGCCAGAATGGAGTAAGGTCATCATACTCACTTGGGCAAACTCACTCAATTCTCTCAAAATGGGGCCTGAACCTGAATATCTTGGCAAGCAGCAAGATGCCTACAATTTTTGCAGTGGAGAATCTTGCAGGGGAAAATAAATGTGATTATTTGATTTTTCTTTTTGAAGCACAAACAAATCCCTCTGTTCTAGTGTACTTTAACTTGTGTTCATGTCTAGTTTCATGTACATGCCTTTTCCTATTAGTACATTCAGTGCATAATGTATTTTTAGGCATAATTGCCACCTTACATTTAGAGAAATAAATTAATGAAACCAGCTGGTGAATGCTAAGAAAATGCAGTGCGAACTGTGAGAAAACTTCAGACACTCAATGTATGCCCCTATTCAACCCACTCACTAAAGCTGTGAGACTCATTTTAATTTTTGAAATATAAAATATTCTTGGATTTTTGCACTTTATAGTATGGTTTTAAGTTTGTATCTTGAAAATACATTATACGTAACAGATGATGTTTACTGTGTACATTAAATATGTTTTCCTGCATACTTTAAATAAGAATTGCAAATCTTCTTCTTTAATCAAGACATACACATCTCAAGCAACGTTTTTGGGTATTTAAAGGGACAGTCTAGTCCAAAAAAAACTTTCATTATTCAGATTTTCAAATGTATATCTATCATCAATTTTGCTTTGTTCTCTTGGTATTCGTAATTGAAAGCTAAACCTAGAAGGTTCATATGCTAATTTCTAAGCCATTGAAGGCCGTCTCTCATCTTAGGGCATTTTGACAGTTTTTCACCACTAAAGGGTGTTAGTTCAGTTGTTTCATATAGATAACACTGTGCTCATGCATTCCTAGGAGCTAGCACTGATTGGCTAAAATGCAAGTCTGTCAAAAGAACTGAAATAAGGGGGCAGTTTGCAGAGGCTTAGATACAAGATAATCACAGAGGTAAAAAGTATATTAATATAACTGTGTTGGTTATGCAAAACTAGGGAATGGGTAATAAAGGACTTATCTATCTTTTAAAACAATAAATATTCTGATGTAGACTGTCCCTTTAACCCTTATTCATGAATAATGGTTAAATACCCGAAACGTCGCTTGAGATGTCTGTGTCTTAATTAAAGAAGAAGATTTGCTTGAGAGTGCTGTGGACATTTGATTTTTTATGTTTGTTATTGGAGATTTGGCAGAGATTCTCTTTTCACTGGCACTTTTCACTCAGTGAGCTGCTGTTATTTTGTTGTTTGGCTAAATAAGAATTGCAACGTGTTATTTAAATTTGCATTTTTAGTATGAATTGTAATGCATATTATCAATACAATTACTTTGATTATGATTTTTGCTTTTAATATGCTAATTTTATTGACCACTATACTGTGATGTATTTTTATTTTCTTTGCATACAGACATGTGGGTTATGTCCCTTAGCAAGATACTAAACTTTAAATGTCAAATTTGCCTTAAGAGAATCCTGTGAAGAACTTCTTAGCACTGACAGATTTTTTAGAGAATCTCAATTAAAGGAATAGTCTAGTCAAAATTAGAAAGGCATAATTCAGATAAAGCAGGCAATTTTAGGCAACTTTCTAATTTACTCCTATTATCAATTTTTCTTCGTTCTTCGTGGTATCTTTATTTGAAAAAGCAAGAATGTAATCATAGGAGCCGGCCCATTTTTGGTTCAGAACCTGGGTAGAACTTTTTGATTGGTGTCTAAATGTAGCCACAAATAAGCAAGCGCTGCCCAGGCACTGAACCAAAAATGGTCCGGCTCCTAAACTTACATTCAAATAAAGATACCAAGAGAACAAAAACAAATGGATAATAGGAGTAAATTAGAAAGTTGCTTAAAATGACATACTGTATCTGAATCATGGAAGGTTAATTTTGACTAGACTATTCCTTTAAGGAGAATAATAATATGGTCCATAATATCTGGTGAAATGGAGAGGCCAGTTAGACCAGTGGAGCTAGAGAGACCTCTCATTGAATTTTGCCCTCTGTAACAGTTAACAATAGAGAAAAAATAGTTGTGGCAAGTGGGACCCAGATAAAATTACCTGGAGGGACATTGCGACCGTTAAGTTGCAAAACTTGGTCTAAAGGTTTGTCTTTTTTACCTAACACTGTAGCAGACTTTTGTGTGTGTATTTTTGCATTGGGCATGAAACACTGAGATTCTACTTTCATTATTTATTTGTCCTCTTTACCAGTAATTTAAAGGGCCACTGTAAGTAAATATTTTCTATGCCTGTTACTAACTAACTACCCCAAATATGCTTTTTATCAATAGCATTTCATTAACATATCTCTACCGTATGTCAGAAATCTTGTCTGCAAATTTAATTGTTTTCCAAACCCTCTCCACGGGTATCCTTTGCTCTGTACCAATCCGTTTACAATACCTAGGTTTCAAAATGGCGCTTTAAACACAATTTCATTGGTTTAAGTATTTTGAACATGCAGTGCTGAAAATAGTGGGCAGGAAAACGTGACATCATCGGCAAATAAAAGATATAACTTTTAGAACGTTATGAAACTTTGTTTTGGAGAAAATATAGGTCAGTAGGTTTTAATTCATGTTTATTAACTTTAATATGTTAGTTGTTTGGCTTAAAAATTATAACGGAAAGTAATCCTTTAACTTTGAAAATGAAGAGTTTTTCTGAGAACTGGAATTGAGCACGGTAAGCTTCACAAGCCCATCACTGCTACATATCTTCTCATAAATGACCTCAGCATATGTGATTAGGAAAGGGACTGCAAAATAATGATAGTTTCGGCAAATAAAATTACAATGGCAAACCATGTCTACTCCAGTAAAGAGAATTAAAGGGACAGTAAACATAGAAAATAATGTTATATAATTCTGCACATAGTGAAGAATTATATAACATTATATTAGTGCTAGAGTTATATAACCTAATATTGCCTGCAAAGTTTTATTAAAAAATAGTGTTTTCCAGACCCGCTCTCTGTGCTCTTCTGAGCGGGTCTGGTTTTTACACAGTGCGCATCTGGCCAGCTGTCTAGTCACAGCCTGGCCCGACCGCACCATTACACTCAGTGCAGCTCACTCCCGCTGTCAGACAGAGCAGGAGTGAGCTGCACTGAGTGTAATGGCGCGGTCAGGCCGGGCTGTGACTAGACAGCTGGCCAGATGCGCACTGTGTAAAAACCAGACCGGCTCAGAAGAGCACAGAGAGCGGGTCTGGAAAACACTATTTTTTAATAAAACTTTGCTGGCAATATTAGGTTATATAACTCTAGCACTAATATAATGTTATATAATTCTGCACTATGTGCAGAATTATATAACATTATTTTCTATGTTTACTGTCCCTTTAATTTTCTCCTCTAAGGGTTAGATTACGAGTAAGTGCAAAATTGCGCTTTCGTGAGCGCAATATTTGAGCTCCATTCAGTAATACCTAGCGCAGCGAAGGTGATAAGTCGTGCTGCAATGGGCAGCAGATTTTAAATATATATGTATATAAATATACATATATATTTACATGTTTATATGTGTTATACATATTAACACATAAATACATATGTATAGAAGCATATATGTATATATGTATAGAGAACACACAGTTCCCCATAGACTACACTGTAAAGGCACTTTTCAGTGCTGTTTTCTTCTAACACCCCGCACCCACTCAATTTAACCCCTAAAAACTTTTTTGTGCAGTTTTTTAATTAAAAAAACATAATTTATGCTTACCTGATAAATTTATTTCTCTTGTAGTGTATCCAGTCCACGGATCATCCATTACTTGTGGGATATTCTCCTTCCCAACAGGAAGTTGCAAGAGGATCACCCACAGCAGAGCTGCTATATAGCTCCTCCCCTCACTGCCATATCCAGTCATTCGACCGAAACAAGACGAGAAAGGAGAAACCACAGGGTGCAGTGGTGACTGTAGTTTAATTAAAATTTAGACCTGCCTGAAAAGGACAGGGCGGGCCGTGGACTGGATACACTACAAGAGAAATAAATTCATCAGGTAAGCATAAATTATGTTTTCTCTTGTTAAGTGTATCCAGTCCACGGATCATCCATTACTTGTGGGATACCAATACCAAAGCTAAAGTACACGGATGATGGGAGGGACAAGGCAGGAACTTAAATGGAAGGAACCACTGCCTGTAGAACCTTTCTCCCAAAAACAGCCTCTGAAGAAGCAAAAGTATCAAATTTGTAAAATTTGGAAAAAGTATGAAACGAAGACCAAGTCGCAGCCTTGCATATCTGTTCAACAGAGGCCTCATTTTTAAAGGCCCAGGTGGAAGCCACAGCTCTAGTAGAATGAGCTGTAATCCTTTCAGGAGGCTGCTGTCCAGCAGTCTCATAGGCTAAACGGATTATACTCCGAAGCCAAAAAGAAAGAGAGGTTGCCGAGGCCTTTTGACCTCTCCTCTGTCCAGAGTAAACAACAAACAGATTAGATGTTTGGCGAAAATCTTTAGTAGCCTGTAAGTAAAACTTCAAGGCACGGACTACATCTAGATTATGCAAAAGACGTTCCTTCTTTGAAGAAGGATTAGGACATAATGATGGAACAACAATCTCTTGATTGATATTCTTGTTAGAAACCACCTTAGGTAAAAACCCAGGTTTTGTACGCAGAACAACTTTATCTGAATGAAAGATCAGATAAGGAGAATCACAATGTAAGGCAGATAACTCCGAGACTCTTTGAGCCGAGGAAATAGTCATCAGAAAAAAGAACTTTCCATGATAGAAGTTTGATATCAATAGAATGAAGGGGTTCAAACGGAACCCCTTGAAGAACTTTAAGAACCAAGTTTAAGCTCCATGGAGGAGCAACAGGTTTAAACACAGGCTTGATTCTAACTAAAGCCTGACAAAATGCCTGAACGTCTGGAACTTCTGCCAGACGCTTGTGTAAAAGAATAGACAGAGCAGAAATCTGTCCCTTTAAAGAACTAGCTGATAGTCCTTTGTCCAAACCCTCTTGGAGGAAGGACAATATCCTAGGAATCCTAACCCTACTCCATTAGTAATTCTTGGATTCACACCAATGAAGATATTTACGCCATATCTTGTGGTAAATTTTCCTGGTGACAGGCTTTCGTGCCTGTAATAAGGTATCAATTACTGACTCGGAGAAGCTACGCTTTGATAGGATCAAACATTCAATCTCCATGCAGTCAGTCTCAGAGAAAGTAGATTCGGATGATTGAAAGGACCTTGTATTAGAAGGTCTTGTCTCAGAGGCAGAGTCCATGGTGGAAAGGATGACATGTCCACTAGGTCTGCATACCAGGTCCTGCGTGGCCACGCAGGCACTATCAATATCACCGATGCTCTCTCCTGTTTGATTTTGGCAATCAGACGAGGGAGCAGAGGAAATGGTGGAAACACATAAGCCAGGTTGAAGAACCAAGGCGCTGCTAGAGCATCTATCAGTGCCGCTTCTGGGTCCCTGGACCTGGATCCATAACAAGGAAGCTTGGCGTTCTGGCGAGAAGCCGTGATATCCAATTCTGGTTTGCCCCAACGGAGAACCAATTGAGCAAACACCTCCAGATGGAGTTCCCACTCCCCCGGATGAAAAGTCTGACGACTTAGAAAATCCGCCTCCCAGTTCTCTACACCTGGGATATGGATCGCTGACAGGTGGCAAGAGTGAGTCTCTGCCCAGTGAATTATCTTGGAGACTTCTGACATCGCTAGGGAACTCCTGGTTCCCCCTTGATGGTTGATGTAAGCCACAGTCGTGATGTTGTCCGACTGAAATCTGATGAACCTCAGTGTTGCTAACTGAGGCCAAGCTAGAAGAGCATTGAATATTGCTCTTAACTCCAGAATATTTATTGGGAGGAGTTTCTCCTCCTGAGTCCATGAACCCTGAGCCTTCAGGGAGTTCCAGACTGCACCCCAACCTAGAAGGCTGGCATCTGTTGTTACAATTGTCCAATCTGGTCTGCGAAAGGTCATACCCTTGGACAGATGGACTCGAGATAACCACCAGAGAAGAGAATCTCTGGTTTCCTGATCCAGATTTAGTAGAGGGGACAAATCTGTGTAATCCCCATTCCACTGACTGAGCATGCATAATTGCAGCAGTCTGAGATGCAGGCGCGCAAATGGCACTATGTCCATCGCCGCTACCATTAAGCCGATTACTTCCATGTACTGAGCCACCGTGGGGCGCGGAATGGAGTGATGAACACGGCAAGCATTTAGAAGTTTTGATAACCTGGACTCCGTCAGGTAAATTTTCATTTCTATAGAATCTATTAGAGTCCCTAGGAAGAAAACCCTTGTGAGAGGAGATAGAGAACTCTTTTCTTCGTTCACTTTCCACCCATGCGACCTCAGAAATGCCAGAACTATCTCTGTATGAGACTTGGCAATTTGAAAGCTTGACGCCTGTATCAGGATGTCGTCTAGATAAGGAGCCAGCGCTATGCCTCGCGGTCGTAGAACCGCCAGAAGAGAGCCCAGAACCTTTGTGAAAATTCTTGGGGCTGTAGCCAACCCGAAGGGAAGAGCTACAAATTGGTAATGCCTGTCTAGGAACCGATAATGATTCTTGTGAATCGGAATGTGAAGGTAGGCATTCTTTAAGTCCACTGTGGTCATGTACTGACCCTCTTGGATCAAGGGTAAAATGGTTCGAATAGTTTGCATCTTGAATGACGGAACTCTGAGGAATTTGTTTAGGATCTTTAGATCCAAAATTGGTCTGAAGGTTCCCTCTTTTTTGGGAACCACAAACAGATTTGAATAAAACCCCTGTCCTTGTTCCGTCCGTGGAACTGGATGGATCACTCCCATTACAAGGAGATCTTGTACACAGCTTAGGAATGCCTCTTTCTTTATCTGGTTTGCAGATAATCTTGAAAGGTGAAATCTCCCTTGTGGAGGAGAAGCTTTGAAGTCCAGAAGATATCCCTGAGATATGATCTCCAACGCCCAGGGATCCTGAACATCTGTTGCCCACGCCTGGGCGAAGAGAGAGAGTCTGCCCTTGTTCCAGGACTGGTTAGGTTTCCAGGCCTGCTTTGATTGAGCAAAAGTTCCCTCTTGTTTTGAAGCAGAGGAAATTGATGCTGCACCTGCCTTGAAATTTCGAAAAGGCACGAAAATTAGACTGTTTGGCCCTTGATTTGGCCCTGTCCTGAGGAAGGGTATGATCCTTACCTCCAGTAATGTCAGCAATAATTTCCTTCAAACCAGGCCCAAATAAGGTCTGCCCCTTGAAAGGAATGTTGAGCAATTTAGACTTTGAAGTCACATCAGCTGACCAGGATTTAAGCCATAGCACCCTACGCGCCTTGATGGCGAATCTGGAATTCTTAGCCGTTAGTTTAGTCAAATGAACAATGGCATCAGAAACAAATGAGTTAGCTAGCTTAAGTGTTCTAAGCTTGTCAATAATTTCAGTCAATGGAGCTGTATGGATGGCCTCTTCCAGGGCCTCAAACCAGAACGCAGCAGTGACAGGCGCAATGCATGCAAGGGGCTGTAAAATAAAACCTTGTTGAATAAACATTTTCTTAAGGCAACCCTCTAATTTTTTATCCATTGGATCTGAAAAAGCACAACTGTCCTCAACCGGGATAGTGGTACGCTTTGCTAAAGTAGAAACTGCTCCCTCCACCTTAGGGACTGTCTGCCATAAGTCCCGTGTAGTGGCATCTATTGGAAACATTTTTCTAAATATAGGAGGTGGGGAAAAGGGCACACCGGGTCTATCCCATTCCTTACTAATAATTTCTGTAAGCCTTTTAGGTATTGGAAAAACATCAGTACTCACCGGCACTGCATAGTATTTATCCAGCCTACACAATTTCTCTGGCACTGCAATTGTGTCACAGTCATTCCGAGCAGCTAATACCTCCCCAAGCAATACACGGAGGTTCTCAAGCTTAAATTTAAAATTAGAAATCTCTGTATCAGGTCTCCCTGATTCAGAGACGTCACCCACAGACTGAAGCTCTCCGTCCTCAGGTTCTGCATATTGTGACGCAGTATCAGACATGGCTCTTACAGTATCTACGCGCTCTGTATCTCGTCTAACCCCAGAGCTATCGCGCTTGCTTCTCAATTCAGGCAATCTGGATAATACCTCTGACAGGGTATTATTCATGATTGCAGCCATGTCCTGCAAAGTAATCGCTATGGGCGTCCCTGATGTACTTGGCGCCATATTAGCGTGCGTCCCTTAAGCGGGAGGTGAAGGGTCCGACACGTGGGGAGAGTTAGTCGGCATAACTTCCCCCTCGACAGACCCTTCTGGTGACAATTCTTTTATAGATAAAGACTGATCTTTACTGTTTAAAGTGAAATCAATACATTTAGTACACATTCTCCTTTGGGGCTCCACCATGGCTTTTAAACATAATGAACAAGTAGTGTCCTCTGTGTCAGACATTTTTGTACAGACTAGCAATGAGACTAGAAAGCTTGGAAAACACTTTGAATCAAGTTAACAAGCAATATAAAAAAACGTTACTGTGCCTTTAAGAGAAACAAATTTTGACAAAATTTGAAATAACAGTGAAAAAAGTCAGTTACACAAACGAAATTTTTACAGTGTATGTAACAAGTTAGCAGATCATTGCACCCACTTGCAAATGGATGATTAACCCCTTAATACAAAAAACGGAATAATAAATGACAAAAACGTTTTTAAACACAGTCACAACAACTACCACGGGTCTACTGTGGTTGTTACCCTCCTCAAACACGACTTTTGAAGCCTTTTGAGCCCTTCAGAGATGTCCTGTATCATGCAGAGGGAAGCTGAATGTCTCTGTCAGTAATTTTAGCTGCAAAGAAAAGGGCCCCTCCCACTCATATTACAACAGTGGAAAGCCTCAGGAAATCAAGCCAGCCATGTGGAAAAAAACTAGGCCCCAATAAGTTTTGTCACCAAACATATATAAAAACGATTAACATGCCAGCAAACGTTTTATATTACATTTTTATAAGAGTATGTATCTTTGTTAATAAGCCTGATACCAGTCGCTATTAAATCACTGCATTTAGGCTTAACTTACATTAATCCGGTATCAGCAGCATTTTTCTAGCAAATTCCATCCCTAGAAATATGTTAACTACACATACCTTATTGCAGGAAAACCTGCACGCCATTCCCCCTCTGAAGTTACCTCACTCCTCAGAATATGTGAGAACGGCAGTGGATCTTAGTTACTTCTGCTAAGATCATAGAAATCACAGGCAGATTCTTCTTCTAATGCTGCCTGAGATGAAACAGTACACTCCGGTACCATTTAAAAATAACAAACTTTTGATTGAAGTTAAAAAACTAAATATAATACACCACTCTCCTCTTACTACGTCCATCTTTGTTGAGAGTTGCAAGAGAATGACTGGATATGGCAGTGAGGGGAGGAGCTATATAGCAGCTCTGCTGTGGGTGATCCTCTTGCAACTTCCTGTTGGGAAGGAGAATATCCCACAAGTAATGGATGATCCGTGGACTGGAAACACTTAACAAGAGAAAAGCTAATATTTTTTTTTTTTATTTACAAAACCAACACAAGACTTAAATTTGAGGCAATTTGTGGACTTTTGGAAAATTAACCAGAGATCTGATCTCTGGTTAATTTTCAGAGCAAACTTCTAATGAGTAGTAGATTTTTTTCTAACCAATCAAATTCAAACAAAATTCAAAGTTTTGTACATTTCCACACCCCCTGTACAATGTGACAGCCATCAGCCAATCACAAATGCATATATATATATTCTGTGAATTCTTACACATGCTTGGTAGGAGCTGGTGATTTAAAAAGTGTAATATAAAAATACTGTGCACATATTTTTAATTGAAGTAAAAGTTGTTTAAAATTAATTGCTCTATCTGAATCATTTAATTTGACCTGTGTCCCTTTTAATATGTTTATTTATTGCAAGATTATATGTTGTTTATGTTCATTAAAGTTCATACATTCATTCATTTATTGAATTTAAAAAACACAAAAAAACCTGCGAAAAACAGCAGGAAAGTAGTTTCTGAGAAAGGGCTGATATTGTGAGGATTCCTAATGGGTTAGTATGTCTTCAAAAAATTATGCAAGGAACTTTTCTTGAAAATTCCCTGTACATCGGCAGCATACCCACTTACATGGTAATAAAACAGTTACCTGATTTGATTACTGGAACCATTATAGCAGGATATGTGTTGTAGACTTTGAGCATGGTTAGACTGGAATCAACTTTGAGTAGGCTGTAGTATACAAGGGCAGACTTGGAATTGCAAAGAGAATAGTCAATAGATACGCAAGAGGTCAAAACCAGATAGCCAGTAAGCAGCCAAACGATGTAACAAAAGAACATGTATTATATGACAAGATACAGTTTCAGGGGAGTTTTGCAGTAAATTTGTCCACAAGTAAAAGTATGGACAAGGATCAAGCTGGAAACAGAAGCCAAAGAAGATTCCAGGATCAAAACCAGAGGAACAGGCCGGGAACACAATTTTCACGGTCTTAATTCAAATAACTAAGCACTAAACAGGTGTATTGTAAGGATCTTTTAACACCTCCTGTTCAGTCTTGGTGCCCAGGAAACAGCAGAAGCACTATCATTAGTGGACTTTACCTCAAGGAGCTTCATATAGAAAGCAGGATACTGTGGGCTTCAGAATACACTTAGCAGAAGCTTCCTTAGTGTGCCCCGGACTCCTGCAAATGACCCCTCCTACACTTAACATGCCCCGGACCTTCTCACCAATGCCAATGGTATGGATATCACAGCTCTTTCCGTGCCTCAGGGTTTGACACAAGTCACACTTATCCAGATACCTTGTGTCCAGAAATACATGTCACTGCCAAAACTGGAGATCTTGCATGCAAGGAAGATCATGGCAGCATTCATCCAAGCACAAGTCCACGCCTCTCCAGGCATTGCTTAGAGGAGCATGGCTATTATTGTTAGTGGAAGTGCGACTCCTGAATTTCATATGTATGGGTAAATAACGTGGTCAAGAAATAATAAATAAAGGAAAGCTGGAACACAATCATAGTGGCTATTCCATAAAAAATATTCCTTCTAGTTACGCATGCCAAGGATTAAAGGGACACTCAAGTCAAAATTAAACTTTTATGATTCAGAAAGAGCATGCAATTTTAAACAACTTTCCAACTTACTTCCATTAACAAAATGTGCACAGTCTTTTTATATTTACACTTTTTGAGTCACCAGCTCCTACTGAGCATGTGCAAGAATTTACAGAATATACTTTTATGCATTTATGATTGGCTGAAGGCTGTCATATGATACAGGGGGAGTGGAAATAGACATAACTTTGAAATTTGTCAGAAAAAAATCTGCTACTCATTTGACGTTCAGACCTAGGGGCCAATTTATCAACCAGTGAATTGGCCCCAATGCAGCAGTATCCGCTTAAGACCGCTGCTCCTTAACTCGTATGCCACCTCTGAGGTGGCAGACAACAATCCACCCGATCGCATATGATCGGGTTGATTGACACCCCCTGCTATCGGTCGATTGGTAGTGAATCTGCACGGGGTGGCATTGCACAAGCATTTCTAGTGAAATGCTTGTTCACTGATAAATGCAGACAGCGTATGCTGTCGGCATTTATCAATGTGCAGCGGACATGATCGCTACAGCGGATATATCTGTCCGCACATTGATAATTCGGCTTCTAATTGCTATTTCATTGTCTTATTATCATGCATTTGTTGATTATGCAAATCTACAGTGTTTACTGGTCCTTTAAGTGATCCTTCTGATCAGTGGTGTTCTGTATTGTTCTAATACAGCCCAAATAGTGGATATTTTGTGTTTGAATTTTTTCTAAACAAAATTAAAGTAAATCCTTTTTAAAATTTCTGGAGCTATTCCATTCTTTATTTCCCCATGACCCTGTAACAAATAATTTTAAGTATATATTTGCTAAATGGACAAGATTAGGATAAAAAAAGTATAGATATATATTATCTGAGTGTGTATGCAACAATAGAGTACCTTATGCTAGAAATGTCCATTCGACTTCAGATGAATATGTATTTTGGGTCATCCAATCATTCGTCAGAATCCCTACTAGATGGACCAGGGACTGAAATGTCCAAATAATGGATATTATTGTTAGTTGCATTTGTTTCATTTCATTCAGGAGGGGCAGGAAAGGGAGGAAAGGGGAGAGGATCTGAGATCCTTTGACTAATCAGCTTGTTCGTTTGCAGTGATGTACAGGGAGTCTGGCCATTTGTGTGTACAACTTCCATTGTCCAATCCTTTGTCCAATCCTGAGCCTTACTAAATTATCGATGTGATGACTGCAAGTCAGGCATCAATTGCTATACCGACTTGTCCAATCCACTTTTAACCTAGAATAGGGAGGTGGGAGACTAGGCGAAGCTCTGGGCCATCTTTAATCACTTTCACTTCAACTTTTGGACAGTGCAGTTGTGTTTGCCCCTGTCAGCTATTTCTCATTGTATGTGCTATTTCTTTCATGTAATTAGCAAGAGTCCATGAGCTAGTGACGTATGGGATATACATTCCTACCAGGAGGGGCAAAGTTTCCCAAACCTTAAAATGCCTATAAATACACCCCTCACCACACCCACAATTCAGTTTTACAAACTTTGCCTCCTATGGAGGTGGTGAAGTAAGTTTGTGCTAGATTCTACGTTGATATGCGCTCTGCAGCAGGTTGGAGCCCGGTTTTCCTCTCAGCGTGCAGTGAATGTCAGAGGGATGTGAGGAGAGTATTGCCTATTTGAATGCAATGATCTCCTTCTACGGGGTCTATTTCATAGGTTCTCTGTTATCGGTCGTAGAGATTCATCTCTTACCTCCCTTTTCAGATCGACGATATACTCTTATATATATACCATTACCTCTGCTGATTTTCGTTTCAGTACTGGTTTGGCTTTCTACAACATGTAGATGAGTGTCCTGGGGTAAGTAAGTAAGCTTATTTTCTGTGACACTCTAAGCTATGGTTAGGCACTTTTTTATAAAGTTCTAAATATATGTATTCAAACATTTATTTGCCTTGACTCAGGATGTTCAACATTCCTTATTTTCAGACAGTCAGTTTCATACTTGGGATAAATGCATTTGTTTCAATCATTTTTTCTTACCTTAAAAAATTTGACTTTTTCCCTGTGGGCTGTTAGGCTCACGGGGGCAGAAAATGCTTCATTTTATTGCGTCATTCTTGGCGCTGACTTTTTTGGCGCAAAATTTTTTTTCTGTTTCCGGCGTCATACGTGTCGCCGGAAGTTGCGTCATTTTTTGACGTTTTTTTGCGTCAAAAATGTCGGCGTTCCGGATGTGGCGTCATTTTTGGCGCCAAAAGCATTTAGGCGCCAAATAATGTGGGCGTCTTTTTTGGCGCTAAAAAATATGGGCGTCATTTTTGTCTCCACATTATTTAAGTCTCATTATTTATTGCTTCTGGTTGCTAGAAGCTTGTTCACTGGCATTTTTTTCCCATTCCTGAAACTGTCATTTAAGGAATTTGATCAATTTTGCTTTATATGTTGTTTTTTTCTTTTACATATTGCAAGATGTTCCACGTTGCAACTGAGTCAGAAGATACTTCAGGAAAATCACTGCCCAGTGCTGGAGCTACCAAGCTAAGTGTATCTGCTATAAACTTTTGGTATCTGTTTCTCCAGCTGTTGTTTGTATTGCATGTCATGTCAAACTTATTAATGCAGATAAAATTTCCTTTAGTACTGTTACATTACCTGTTGCTGTTCCGTCAACATCTAATTTTCAGAGTGTTCCTGATAACATAAGAGATTTTATTTTTTAAATCCATTAAGAAGGCTATGTCTGTTATTTCTCCTTCTAGTATACATAAAAGTCTTTTAAAACTTCTCTTTTTTCGGATGAATTTTTAAATGAACATCATCATTCTGATACTGTAATGGTTCTTCTGGTTCAGAGGTTTCTGTCTCAGAGGTTGATGCTGATAAATCTTTGTATTTGTTCAAGATGGAATTTATTCGTTCTTTACTTAAAGAAGTATTAATTGCATTAGAAATAGAGGATTCTGGTCCTCTTGATACTAAATGTAAAAGTTTAAATAAGGTTTTTAAATCTCCTGTAGTTATTCCAGAAGTGTTTTCTCTCCCTGATGCTATTTCTGAAGTAATTTCTAGGGAATGGAATAATTTGGGTAATTAATTTACTCCTTCTAAACGTTTAAGCAATTATATCCTGTGCCATCTGACAGATTAGAGTTTTGGGACAAAATCTCTAAGGTTTATGGGGCTGTCTCTACTCCTGCTAAACGTACTACTATTCCTATGGCAGATAGTACTTCATTTAAGGATCCTTTAGATAGGAAGATTGGATCCTTTCTAAGAAAAGCTTACTTATGTTCAGGTAATCTTCTTAGACCTGCTATATTTTTAGCGGATGTTGCTGCAGCTTCGAC
Organism: Bombina bombina; assembly: GCF_027579735.1. Lineage (NCBI taxonomy): Eukaryota > Metazoa > Chordata > Amphibia > Anura > Bombinatoridae > Bombina > Bombina bombina. The sequence continues at coordinate 480,478,748 of NC_069499.1, forward strand.
TTTTTGGTTAGAAGCTTTAGCGCAACAAGTAACAGATCATAATTTTATAGCATTATTATTATTCTATAACATGCTAATAATTTTATTTGTGATACCATCTTTTGATATCATTAGAGTTGATGTCAGGTATATGTCTCTAGCTATTTTAGCTAGAAAAGCTTTATGGCTTAAAACTTGGAATGCTGATATGTCTTCTAAGTCAACTTTGCTTTCCCTTTCTTTCCAGGGTAATAAATTATTCGATTTTCAGTTGGAGTCTATTATCTCAACTGTTACTGGAGGGAAGGGAACTTTTTTACCAAAGGATAAAAAAATCTAAGGTAAATTTAGGTCTAATAATCATTTTCATTCCTTTCCTCACAACAAGGAACAAAAGCCTGATCCTTCATCCTCAGGAGCGGTATCAGTTTGGAAACCATTTCCAGTTTGGAATATATCCAAGCCTTATAGAAACCTGTAGCCAGCTCCTAAATACCCATGAAGGTGCGGCCCTCATTCCAGCTCAGCTGGTATGGGGCAGTTTACGTTTTCTTTTAAGGTACAGAATTGGCTTCAAGTTATGGCCTCCTGCAAAGAGATTTTTTTTCTTTCCCGTGTCCCAGTAAACACAGCAAAGGCTCAGCATTTCTGAAATGTGTTTCAGATCTAGAGTTGGCTGGAGTAATTATGCCAGTTCCAGTTCTGGAACAGGGGCTGGGGTTTTATTCTATCTCTTCATTGTACCAAAGAAGGTCAATTCCTTCAGACCAGTTCCGGATCTATCTATATTGAATCGTTATGTAAGGATACCAACATTCAAGATGGTAACTGTAGGACTATCCTGCCTTTTGTTTAGCAAGGGCATTATATGTCTACAATAGATTTACAGGTTGCATATCTGCATATTCCGATTCATCCAGATCACTTTTAGTTTCTGAGATTCTCTTTTTAGACAAGCATTACCAGTTTTGTGGCTCTACCGTTTGGCCTAGCGTCAGCTCCAAGAATTTTTTTCAAAGGTTCTCGGTGCCCTTCTGTCTGTAATCAGAGAACAGGGTTTTGGTATTTCCTTTTTTGGACGATATCTTGGTACTTGCTCAGTCTTCACATTTTCGCAGAATCTCATACGAATCGACTTGTGTTGTTTCTTCAAGATCATGGTTGGAGGATCAATTTACCAATCAGTTCATTGTTTCCTCAGACAAGGGTAACCTTTTTAGGTTTCCAGATAGATTCAGTGTCTATGACTCTGTCCTTGTCAGATAAGAGAAGTTTAACATTGATATCAGCTTGTCAAAACCTTCAGTCACAATCATTCCCTTTGGTAGCCTTATGCATGGGAAATTTTAGGTCTTAGGACTGCCGCATCGGATGCGATCTCCTTTGCTCATTTTCACATGCAACCTCTTCAGCTCTGTATGCTGAACCAGTGGTGCAGGGATTACACAAAGATATCTCAATTAATATCTTTAAAACGATTATACGACACTCTCTGACATGGTGGACAGTTCACCATCATTTAGTTCAGGGGGCTTCTTTGTTCTTCCGACCTGGACTATAATCTCAACAGATGCAAGTCTTACAGGTTGGGGAGCTGTGTGGGGGTCTCTGACGGCACAAGGGGTTTGGGAATCTCAGGAGATGAGATTACCGATCAATATTTTGGAACTCCGTGCAATTTTCAGAGCTCTTCAGTCTTGGCCTCTTCTGAAGAGAGAGTTGTTCATTTGTTTTCAGATAGACAATGTCACAGCTGTGGCATACATCAATCATCAAGGAGGGACTCACAGTCCTCTGGCTATGAAAGAAGTATCTCGAATTTTGGTTTGGGCGGAATCCAGCTCCTGTCTAATCTCTGCGGTTCATATCCCAGGTATAGACAATTGGGAAGCGGATTATCTCAGTCGCCAAACGTTGCATCCGGGCGAATGGTCTCTTTTTTTGTCCTGCTGGTAGCTCCAGCATGGCCTCACAGGTTTTGGTATGCGGATCTTGTCCGGATGGCCTCTTGCCAGCTGTGGACTCTTCCGTTAAGACCAGACTTTCTGTCGCAAGGTCCTTTTTTTCCATCAGGATCTCAAATCCTTAAATTTTAAGGTATAGAGTTTGAACGCTTGATTCTTGGTCAAAGAAGGTTTCTCTGACTCTGTGTTTAATACTATGTGACAGGCTCGTAAATCTGTATCTAGTGAGATATATTATAGAGTCTGGAAGACTTATATTTCTTAGTGTCTTTCTCATAATTTTTTCTTGGCATTCTTTTTGAATACCGAGAATTTTTCAGTTTCTTCAGGATGGTTTAGATAAAGGTTTGTCCGCAAGTTCCTTGAAAGGACAAATCTCTGCTCTTTCTGTTCTTTTTTCACAGAAGGATTGCTAATCTTCCTGATATTTAATTGTTTTGTACAAGCTTTGGTTCGTATAAAACCTGTCATTAAGTCAATTTCTCCTCTTTGGAGTTTGAATTTGCTTCTGGGGGCTTTTCAAGCTCCTCCTTTTGAACCCATGCATTCTTTGGTCGTTATATTACTTTCTTGGAAAGTTTTGTTTCTTTTGGCCATCTCTTCTGCCAGAAGAGTCTCTGAATTTTCTGCTCTTTCTTGTGAGTCTCCTTTTCTGATTTTTCATCAGGATGAGGCGGTGCTGCGAACTTCTTTTGAATTTTTTACCTAAGGTTGTGAATTCTAACAACCTTAGTAGAGAAATTGTGGTTCCTTCATTATGTCCTAATCCTATGAATTCTAGGAGAAATCATTGCATTCTTTGGATGCTGTTAGAGTTTTGTATTATTTGTCATCTTTTCCGGTTCTAGAAAAGGCCAGAAAGCTTCTGCCATTTCTTTGGCATCTTGGTTGAAATCTTTATTTCATCATGCTTATGTCGAGTCGGGTAAAACTCCGCCTCTAAGGATTACAGTTCATTCTACTAGTTCAGTTTCTACTTCCTGGGCGTTTAGGAATGAAGCTTCGATTGATCAGATTTGCAAAGCAGCAACTTGGTCCTCTTTGCATACTTTTTCTAAATTCTACCATTTTGATGTGTTTTCTTCTTCTGAAGCAGTTTTTGGTAGAAAAGTACTTCTGGCAGTGGTTTCAGTTTGAATCTTCTGCTTATGTTTTTCATTAAACTTTATTTTGGGTGTGGATTATTTTCAGCAGGAATTGGCTGTCTTTATTTTATCCCTCCCTCTCTAGTGACTCTTGTGTGGAAAGATCCACATCTTGGGTAGTCATTATCCCATACGTCACTAGCTCATGGACTCTTGCTAATTACATGAAAGAAAACATAATTTATGTAAGAACTTACCTGATAAATTCATTTCTTTCATATTAGCAAGAGTCCATGAGGCCCGCCCTTTTTTGTGGTGGTTATGATTTTTTTGTATAAAGCACAATTATTCCAATTCCTTATTTTATATGCTTTCGCACTTTTTTCTTATCACCCCACTTCTTGGCTATTCGTTAAACTGAATTGTGGGTGTGGTGAGGGGTGTATTTATAGGCATTTTAAGGTTTGGGAAACTTTGCCCCTCCTGGTAGGAATGTATATCCCATACGTCACTAGCTCATGGACTCTTGCTAATATGAAAGAAATGAATTTATCAGGTAAGTTCTTACATAAATTATGTTTTTCTATTTTTATTTTTTAAAAACCTTTATGTGCATAAAAATATTTTTTTCTTGCAGTGCGCTGCATCCCAGTGCAACTGCACAGTAGTGCATTATTATTATTTTACTCTCTGGAGCAGGGATTGATTTTTCTATATTTCTTAGTGTTAAAGAGTTGTAGCATTTAACTATAATATTGCAGTGGGGGCATTGCTGGATTGGTAGGGCTCTCGTCTGAGCCTTGCCTTTAAATCTACTCATTGTAATTAACAGAAAAGGCTTTGATGGCATGGTAAGATATGATTTTGGTGTGTTCACTGATTTTCATGCTTTTTCATATAATCCCTGTTTGCAATTTGCCTTTAAGGTTAACATCTCTAAATAGTTTTGAAATTGTGGGCCAGAAATTATTTCTTACAGATAATGTTTAGCTTCATCAAAATGTATGGAGGGCCAGGAAAATACAAAATGGAGTTCTACGTATATCAATTTGTGTAATGTATTTTATACAGGTTCATTTTTATAAATCCAGCATACTCAGCTTCTTAGTTTATTTTTAGAAGTCTGTAAAGGAGTGCACCAGTAAGTAATATGCACCTAGTACATTTAGGGAAATGAGCCAAAGGGCGCTTTATCTTCTTTTTATAGTCCTTATGTTTTAACATCCATTAAATGCTCATTTGATCAGAAAGACATAACCTCTGGCTACATACTACGAAAGCTTATGTTAATGGTATATTTTCTATGTCTGTACATTTTTTATGTCTTCAGTAAAGGATAACAGAAATGTGCTTTTAAGATGACATTTTTCTATTGCTGTTTTTATTTATATAACTAGCTGAAAATAATAATCAATATATATCAGCTGATTTAATAAAATGTAGAACTGATTGCAGTTCTTTTTAATTGACTAGATTTATCTCTGACTTAATGAAATATATGGCCTATTTAGGAGTACAGGTATACCCCACTTTACAGCGCTTCACTTTACAGCGATTCGCTAATACAGCGCTTTGTGGAGCTGAAGTTCAACCTCCAAGGATTTTGAAACAGTACTGTAATCATCGTGAGATTGCGAGAAAAGTGACTGGCACCATTTTGTTATGCTTAGTTCACTCTGTTTACAGCATTACAGCCCAATCTGTGTCTCAGTGTTATAGTCTGGCAAATTTTACTATAGTCATTGTCACTATTTTACAGGTACAGTATTTATTGAATACTAATTGAATACTGTGCTGTGCTAGTGTTAAACTAAACATAGCATTATTGTACCCCTAATATATGTTAGTTCAAACATGTTTTCAATTTTTTAAACACACTGGCAACTGAAAAGAAAGCTAAAACTTCCTTGTTTCACTTTAAGGCGGTTTTCACTTTACAGCGGGGCTCCGGTCCCTAACCCGCTGTATGAGCGGGTTATACCTGTATTTTTCTTTTTTGTCTTCCAAAATATAAACGAAAGCCTGTGTATGCATGTAACTGTGTTTCTATTTCATTTTTTAAAATACATTAGCTACATTAAATTACCCATTTTGATTGCTGACATATTTTTAAAACTGTAAAGTTATTGCCACAGGATGGCAGTATACTATAAATAAAAGAAAATCTCACTGACAGCAGAAATAAAAAAAAAAAGTAACTATTTACAAGGAAAAGCTAAAAATATCATATTGCTTAAAGTATGTGAATAAAAAGAATTACATTTTGTATTAAGCGTATTTATAGTAATAAAAGAATTAAAAATCAATATTTCTGCAAACAAAATAATCCCAGATCACCCTTATAGCCGAGAAATCAGTTAGGCTTTCATTGGTGAGCCCGCAAAGTGTGAGATCTGTGGAGGTTGAGAGGTTTGAGAGTTCAGGCCAGAATCCTCTGAGCGGATATGACTCCTTACCGTAAAAGACCCCCCACCACTGAGAGGTAAGTGGTATCAGCCCAGAGACCCGAGAGTCATAGAGACCGTCACCAGTTAAGGACCGGACATCAGACAGGACATCAGACCGGCTTTTTGATGAGCAGTTAACTCCCACGCAACACCGTGCTGCGCACCTCCATACATAAGTCAGTACCCTTAAGTTTTCAAGATGGAGGATTCATACCACGCAGTACAAGCCTTGCTGGAGGAGTTTGAGGCTGCAATCCTATCTAGATTTGATCGCTTGTTAGAGAAAATACAGTCAGTTGATGCTCACGGCCATACTGCTATGGCAGCAACAACAGGGGAGGAGGGCCCTGTCAAACAACTTGTGGACCTGCCGTGTTTCCCCAGTCAGACACCAGAAATGAGTAACAATCCGACCCTCATAGGGACAGCAAATTTTGACCGCCCTCAGTTCATTTTCCAGCCTAAAACAGTGATGGTCATTATTGCTGAGCTTGATATTATGGTGCTTTTGGATCCCATTGATGATAGTAGGGACATGCACCCTAACTTATACTCATTGCCCAGAGTTCAGGATTACTATGGAGGTGACAGTCCTGATGTTATGCAGAACATTTGTTCCTCTACATCGCTGCGTGTGCAGGCTCTTCAGGATCCCGGGGACTATGGTGGGGCTATAACCCAGCAGATCTGCACTTATAAGAAAACAGGAGTAGGTTGACTCTTTCTGCTGTCTATGAGGCTGTGTACAGACACTCTAGTAAACTGCTATACCCCTGTATGGTGTATATAGTGACTTTGTATTCTTCTGTTCTCCTATTTTATGATGGCAATATTGCCTGAGACTCTATCAGGGAGATCATGTGTGGCACTAAAGGCTGTCTGAATGATGCCTATACCATATAACATTAGTGGCATTCTAAGCTGGCAAACGCTATATTTTGAGGTCCAGCACAGCCTACAGGGAGAGTGCAATATTCTTTAGAACTCAAGCAATGTGGTATATATATATATAGGTTATATATATAGGTTATCTCTCTCAGGTATGTGCTGTGTGGATCTGTGCTGTGTAATGTTGACTTGAATGAATATTCATTACCTTATCTGGCTCTGACAATTTACAAACATCTGATGATTCACCTATGAGCAGTGCATAAGTTAATCCAGGGAATCATAGTATAATATTAGAGAGATACTGAGCCCAACATTCTGGGAGCCTTTCTTATGTAAATTTTGAGAACTCCTGGCTTTTGGATCCGCTTCCCCCCCCCTTGTGTGGTAAGGGATAATTAGTTTATCATCCATACTCCCTTTTTGGCAGAGTTATGAAGTCTCTGCCCTGTTTGGGGAGCCTTTGTTTTAGCTTGTACCTCGGCGACTGTAAAATAGGCTCTCTGGATCTTAATACTGAGAGTATCAGCATGACTGTTCTTGTGGGTCCCACCGTTTACAGTTTGTTAATTCCTGTAGATAAGATATAACTGTTAGCTCATTATAAATCTAATATATGTGTATACATTTGAGATGTGCTGTTGTGGTCCAAGGCTCACAGGTGAGGTTCATATACTTATCTTGCATGTACTTCTGAGAGTTGGATCTTATTGACAGATTTGGTTGATATGGGTAGCAAGGTGACATTTTATTAGAAGTGACCTAGGGGAGATATACTTACTCCTCAAATATGAGCTTCTACCAGACTTACCAAGATTTATACTCTTAGATTAATTTAATAACTCCTTGCTACTGTGACAATCATAATAATGCGTACAGTTATGTTCCTATGCATATTAGCACTCAGTCTTATCTGGGAGGTAATCCCTGCATTCCTGTTTTTCTCTAGCACAATGGTGATTATTTATATGCTCTAATAATGTGATGTTTTTTTATGACCTCCTTCAATCCTATTTTCAGTTTACCGGGCCTACCCATGGCCCTGGAAAATATGTGAAGGAGTATGATGAGTGTAAGCCCAAAAGTGGCTTATACTGCCCAAAAATCCTCCAACTGGTAACTTATATTCATTGGGGTTCTACAGTGACCTCAGCTATTTAGAAGAAAAAAGAGGGTGTATTGGGTTTGCTCCTCAATCTTCTTTTGCATGCCGTATATGTCATGTATTATTGTTGTGAAAATGTTATAGTAGAAGATCTACCCTTTAATAGGGTCCTATGTATTTGTCTATATATTGTATCTGTTCCACCATTCAATGTGCCTCTTGTGTTAAATAGAACAAACTGTATTTTGTTATAGTATTGTTATACCCTCAATAAAAAACCTTTAAAAAAAAAAAGATATATAACACCACATAAAATGTGTGGAAAATAGGGGCACCAAGTAAAAATCTTGATTCACAAATGTGTAATATAATGAAAACAAGCACAAGAAATCACATAAAAAACATCAGAAGTGATTTATGGGCATAACAAAGTCCCAATGTAGATGAACAGCCAGTCTGTTTCTATACTGTAGATATCAGGCAGCTCTCCTCAAGTGTATAGCCTTCCACCACAAAGAACTTGATAAGAAAATCAGAGAAGGCATCAACATAGCGTGATACAGTTTAAAATGTGTGATAATGCACATATACTGGATACAAACACAAAGTGACAACCAACAACGCGTTTCTCAGTAACAAACTGTTTAATCAGGCTGATACAATGTAACAAAGCTACTACTTTGCAACTTTGTTACATTGCATCAGCCTGATGAAACAGTTTGTAACTGAGAAATGCGTCGCTTATTGTTACTTTGTGTTTGTTAAATTAAACACATTTTTTATTACGCTACCTTGTACATAATTGGAACATTTGGAGTTGTTTTTTTTCTGACGACTAACAAGTTGGGTCTTTATAGATCTGTATATAATTGCAGCTATCCAGACTAACAAGCACACTGTTCCTGAGATGGGAGGCGAGTTAACCGGGTGACTCCATAAGGATCAGGCCTGCTTCTTTTGCACTCATTATAGTGCTTCCCCAAATGTGAGTGTATCCAGTTTATGTGCAATATCACATATTTTAAACTGTATCATGCTATTTTGGTGCCTTCTCTGATTTTCTTATATGATAAAAAGACAATGCAATAGCACATAGGGGCCTATTTATGAAAAGCCTGTCGGACATAATCCGACATTGCAGATCATGTCCAACAGACCTCGCTGAATGCAGAGAGCAATACACTCTCCGCATTCAGCATTGCACCAACAGCTCTTGTGAACTGCTGGTGCAACGCCACCCCCTGCAGATTCGTGGCCAATCGGCCACTAGCAGGGGGGTGTCAATCAACCCGATCGAATTTGATCGGGTTGAATTGCGGCAATCTCTGTCTGCCTCCTCAGAGGCCTGAAGGCTCTTCAGAAACACGGGGCTTCAAGCTCCATATGGAACTTGATAGATATGCCCCATAGACTGAACTGCAAATAAGTAGTAGATTTTTTTTTTGGGACAAATTTTAAAGTTATGACAATTTCCACTCTCACTGCATCATGTGACAGCCATCACCCAATCACAAATGCATATACGTATATTCTGAGAATTCTTGCACATGCTCAGTAGGAACTGGTGACTCAAAAAGTGTAACTATAAAAAGACTGTGCACATTTTGTTAATGAAAGTAAACTGGAAAGTTGTTTAAAATTGCATGCTCTATCTCAATCATCAAAGTTTAATTTTGACTTGAGTATCCCTTTAACATTTTATTTATCACACCTCACAGTTGTATAACATTTCATTTAGATAAGTTGTTGGCATGTATCAGGCACTTTTGTTTGTGCACATAAACAATTGTAAAAAGACAGTTCCAATTCTTGGAATAGAGTGTATAGTCTTATTTGTCCAATTTCTGAAGGGTGGATAGAATGACCAGTATATTCAAAACGTTCCACTCTAATTGTCTGTATTCTAGTCTCTCTGAAAGGCTTTAAAAAGACAGGCCTTACAGGTAGAGCATTTTTTTAAAACAAATTCCCTGTCTTCGCTATTAGGACCTAGACTTCTACCAGTGTTTTCAAATCTGAAACAATCCCAGTCAATTAGAATAAAAACATAAGTATGTATTCTCTAGACATTTCTATTTTTCCATTTAAATGGCCTTAGCCTATTGAAAACACAAATTGGCCTCTCAATCATGAACATTACGTTTTCCTTCAACCTTATTAACCTTTCTTGCATTCACAATTCTATGTAAAAGAAACAGCTTCTGTGTTATTGAAATGAATATGTAGCCATATTATGCTCTGTAAAAATGTAAACCAGTCTAAATTCTTCCTGTGTGAAAATTAAATGATAACATGTTTAAAATCTGAATGCAAATGAAAGGCATTAGAAAAGAAAGTTACATTAAATGTATGAACATTCACAAAACAAAATATTCATACATCAATGCCATATTATGATGTCAAATATGTTAACTGCATATGTATTAACAAAGCTGAGGCACTGTAAAAACACCAATTACATGTGCAGATCAATCAATTCCAATATGTATACTGCTATAGCAGACCACTTAATTTTTTTCATTTGGCAGAGAATTAGAGTTAAACAACCTGTAAAAGGATTGCACGAGTAGAAGGCCAAATGAGAGGGGTACAACCAGTGACATTAAGCTTAGTGTAGTTTAGGTGAAAGTGAGATGAGCAACAGTAAGATGCATCATGGGCTAAAAAAAGGGCCAAGAACATCTTGAATGTTGTGCCAAAGAGGTTTGTTTCAGGACTGATGGATGTTAAAATAGTCTAAGGGGCCGGTTTATCATGAGCCTTCAGGCTCGCTGGAAACTGGAGTTAAGAAGCAGGGGTCTTAAGACCGCTGCTCCTTAACTCGTACGCTTCCTCTGAGGCTGCGGACATCAATCCGCCCGATCGTGTATGATCGGGTTCATTGACACCCCTTGCTAGTGTCAGACTAGCCATGAATCTGCAGGGGGCGGCATTGCACAAAGTGTTCACCAGAACTGCTTGTGCAATGATAAATGCAGACAGCGTATGCTGTCGGCATTCAGCGATGTCTGGCGGACATGTCCACCAGACATTGATAAATCGGCCCCATAGTATCCTTACACCCTCAGTTGTACCTGTGTTGAAAGGATGTTGTCTGTACACTTACTGATCTCTGGTGGAACGGCCCAGATTATTTTCTCTATGATTCTGGGCTGTTCCAAGATAATTTCCTGCTCGCCCACTCCTTAGGGATGGTGTAAAGCAAAGAGAAGTGTTTATGTTCACAATTAATGCACAATGCTCTGAAAGCCATAGAAACCGCAAGATCAAGATGTTAGTAAAGTAACGTCCCATATCAGTATGTTGAAGGCTAAGTTATGACACCATGCACACAGCATTTGGTAAAATTCAATAGAACAATTTTATTCAAAACATATTTAAAAGTCCTCATGCACATTTAATAGCCCATACTGAGTTTAACCACTCCTGCAAACTAATTAAGTGAACATCTTGGAAAATGGTTAGGCAATATTCTCCAATCATTTGTCCAATCAATCCCTAGCTATGTTAAAGACACTACTAATGTAATAAATAAAATGGAGAAACAACGCTGGGACTCATCTTTTAGCTGGTTAACTATAGATGTGTCATCGCTCTATTAGTGCATCCCCCATGATCTGGGGATTGCAGCAGTGAAATGTCATCTACAGCTAAAAAGTGAGTTCCCAGAGGATCTAATCGAATTTATTCTAGAAGTTCTAAGATTTTTATTGACACACAATTTTTTCTTGTTTGACTCATACTACTATCTACAGATTTGCGGAACGGCGATGTGGGCAAAATTCGCCCCCTCATACGCCAATCTGTTTTGAGGATGGTTTGAGTCAACATACATCCATGGAGAATGTAACATCTATAGTCAGTTCAGTGAAATGTATATAAGATACATAGATGATCTGTTGATAATATGTTCAGGAACAGATGAACAAGCAACTAGCTTTGTCAGTCATCTAAACAATAATACTGTACGTCAAATTTAAAGTTCACCCACCAACTCAGCAGATCATCTATAGAATATCTTGATATACAGCGAAGAGGAGAAGAGGGCAGGATATTCACTGAACTATACAGAAAGAAAATCTCAGGAAATACAATCCTAAGAGCAGATTCTTGCCATTCAAAACATTTAAAAATGGGTATTCCAAAATGCCAACTGATTAGAATAAGGAGAATATGCACTGATATACAAAAGTATGACAAACACTCCTTAGACCTCATCAATAGGCTAGAGCACAGAGGATACAAGAAAGAATCTCTGTACCTCCTTAGACAACAAGTTAGAGGAATGGATAGAAATAAGCTTCTAAAAAATCGTAAAAAAGAAGACAAAGCAAAACTAATAACCACAGATTATATAAAATTCATTACCCAGTACAGTAACCAATTTGGCAAAATAAAAAATATAATAAACAGGAACCTTGAAATTTTAACTCTTGATCAGGATTGCAAAACAATTGTTGAAAAAGGTATAAAGTTTATTCAGAGAAAAGCACCCACTATTGGTAGTAGACTTATTAATTATGTCTACCAATCAGAATGTAAGACCAAAGAGACATGGTTGGCTAAGAAGGGTTTCTTTCGTTGTGGCCAACACTGTAATGTTTCTGTACACTGTAAAACAGGAGATACTATAGTATCAACAACTAACAATTCCACACATAATATTAAATACAGATTGGATTGTTGCTCAAGATATGTTATCTATGTCATTACATGTGAGATTTGTGGAAAGCAATACACAGGTTCCACAAGTAGGAATTTAAAAGACAGAATACGAGAGCATCTAACATCTATTGAAAAAGACCCCCAAAAACACCAGTTGCCAAACATTTTAGTGCACATATTGAAAATACAAAAGCATTAGCTTTTCAAGCAATTGATTATATCCCACTGAATAAAAGGGGAGGCAACAGATATAAAAAGCTATTAGACATTGAAGTCCAGTGGATTTTTAAATTAGATACTAAGGAACCGAAGGGCATTAACCTGAGATGGGACCTAGATCTTTATCAAGGTCTATAGAATATTTAATGTAACGACATTCAATGTCATACTCTATATTGTTAATATATACATATAATCAGTATTGGCTATAAACAGGCATGTCTAGAATAAATGTCCAATAAATGGTAATACCATATATCTGTGTAGTTTATATTGACAAAGAAAACCGTAATAACACAAACTGTAGTATTTAAAAAAATGTTTTACTAGTATGGATACTCTCTGACTATATTAACATCAAGTGATGACACACATTAAGATGCAATTTGTCTAAGATATATGGTGTGTAGTGACAAAAGTGACTCCTCACATCTCTCAATCTGTTTCTTCAATACATATATATATTTTCCTGTGTTTTTTCCTTTTTATTGTTATTACTATTAACCTATTGAATAACTTATTGTGGGTGTTGAATATCTATTTAGCAAAGCAATGGACGAATTTCTGTACTAGTTAAGTTACTTCTTGTTTAAAGGATATGTGGCGACAACAATAGGTTGACATTGTAGACACTTTCAACAAATTAGTATGAATCTGTTGGTCCATAGTAGGTACTAATGATAAATAAGGATTGGTACTGACAAATTGTTATTTATGTCTGTAATTTTATTACACTTATACCAATACCATACTGGCAAATGTGCAATGACATACTCAGTACTAGTAGTTTAAAATCATGTCCCTGTAAAACAGCCACATAGCATGTTTTGCATAGAATGTATCTTTTTGTATGTATCTCTTTTTCTTTTTTCAAGTTTTTACCACAAATGTTGCAACAATGTTTTATCTTCCTTCCTTGTATGATTAGATTTATCTATTCTGACAAGCTGCGATATTGCAGAGCTGAAATACACTATATGGAATGTCATACAACACTGTGTGGTAGAAACAGCACATCAATTAGTTTGTAGGAGTGGTTAAACTCAGTATGGGCTATTAAATGCGCATGAGAACCATCCCAGAACTATCTTTGAGAAAGCGCCAACCGGCGTGAAACGCATCAGTTGACGTCACCGCTATCCCTGTCTGTCTACTGTCTGTGAGTGAGAGAGCTTCGTGCTCGGTTTCTGTTTTGGACTTTTAAATATGTTTTGAATAAAATTGTTCTATTGAATTTTACCAAGTGCTGTGTGCATAGTGTCATAACTTAGCCTTCAACATACTGATATGGGACGTTACTTTACTAACATTTAACTACTTGACTGTGTGGAGTCTTTCCTCTTTTACTTGTTAATATACAGCAGACAGCCGGAGCAGGTTTTCTTCACATCGTGTGTTGGATCCCCGGATGTGCAGTCCGCTTCTAACGCTGTATGGATGACGGCATCTAGGTTTTTGCCGTATTTCACCTTTAACACTTGTTCTATATATATATATATAAATCAATGTAAATATTTGCATAGGAAATTAGTACATCTAGGCAAGTATCCCCGCTTGCTTTTCCCCAGAAATTCTTAATATACAATGTTTCAATGCCCAAGAGAATTGTGGGTAAGATATGCAAATTAGATATGCAAATTCTCAGTTTTTTTGCTTCAAAAATACTGTTTTGACACAGCGATCCTTTTAAACAGGATTATGACAGCAAACCAGAAATCACTCACTAGAAAAGCCTGTTTCATTCTTTTTGGAACTCATCAGTAGGAGATAGATTTCTGGTTGCTGCATTGGAAAAGCTATTTTCATGGTTAAACAAAAATTCATTAAAATTATGGGGGGAGATAAAAAGCTGAAATTAAAATCCTCCATGTCTCAAAATTAAATCAATGTAAATATTTGCATAGGAAATTAGTACATCTAGGCAAGTATCCCCGCTTGCTTTTCCCCAGAAATTCTTAAAGGGACAGTCAAGTCCAAAAAAAACTTTCATTTTTCAAATAGGGCATGTAATTTTAAACAACTTTCCAATTTACTTTTATCAACAATTTTGCTTTGTTCTCTTGGTATTCTAGTTGAAAGCAAACCTAGGGAGGTACATATGGTAATTTCTAAGCCCTTGAAGGCCGCCTCTATTTTATTTACTTTTCACAGCAGGGGAGAGCAAGCTCATGTAGGCCATATAGATAGCATTGTGATCACGCCTGTGGCTAGTGGCAGACACTGCAGTAATTGGCTAAAATGCAACTATATGCAAAATAACTAAAAGTCATGTGATTAGGGGCAGTCAGAAGATGCTTAGATACAAGTTAGTCACAGAAGTAAAAAGTGTATTAATATAACAGTGTTGGTTTTGCAAAAAACTGGGGAATGGGTAATAAAGGGAGTATCTATATTTTTAAACAACAAAAATTCTGGTGTTGACTGTCCCTTTAATATACAATGTTTCCAATGCACAAGAGAATTGTGGGTAAGATATGCAAATTCTCAGTTTTTTTGCTTCAAAAATACTGTTTTGACACAGCGATCCTTTTAAACAGGATTATGACAGCAAACCAGAAATCACTCACTAGACAAGCCTGTTTCGTTCTTTTTGGAACTCATCAGTAGGAGATAGATTTCTGGTTGCTGCATTGGAAAAGCTATTTTCATGGTTAAACCAAAATTCATTAAAATTATGGGGGGAGATAAAAAACTGAAATTAAAATCCTCCATGTCTTAAAATTAAATCAATGTAAATATTTGCATAGGAAATTAGTACATCTAGGCAAGTATCCCCGCTTGCTTTTCCCCAGAAATTCTTAATATACAATGTTTCCAATGCACAAGAGAATTGTGGGTAAGATATGCAAATTAGATATGCAAATTCTCAGTTTTTTTGCTTCAAAAATACTGTTTTGACACAGCGATCCTTTTAAACAGGATTATGACAGCAAAAAAGAAATCACTCACTAGACAAGCCTGTTTTGTTCTTTTTGGAACTATTCAGTAGGAGATATATTTCTGGTTGCTGCATTGGAAAAGCTATTTTCATGGTTAAACCAAAATTCATTAAAATTATGGGGGGAGATAAAAAAAAACTGAAATTAAAATCCTCCATGTCTCAAAATTAAATCAATGTAAATATTTGCATAGGAAATTAGTACATCTACATATATATAGAATGGAAAGCTTAAAGGGATATTGAAACCAATTTTTTTTCATTCATCATTTAGATAGAACATGCAATTTTAAGCAACTTTCTAATTTACTCCTATTATAATATTTTCTTCGTTCTCTTGGTATCTTATTTTGAAAAAGCAGGAATATAAGCTTACGAGCCGGCCCATCTTTGGTTCAGCACCTGGATAACGCTTGCTGATTGGTGGCTAAATGCAGCCACCAATCAGCAAGCGCTATCCAGGGTGCAAAGCCAAAAATGGGCCAACTTATAGGCTTACATTTCTGCTTTTTCAAATAAAGATACCAAGAGAACGATGAAAATTTGATAATAGGATAAATTAGAATGATGCTTAAAATTGCATGCTCTATCTAAATCACGAATGAAAAAAATTTGGGTTCAGTATCCATTTAATACATTCCTTATTATATTACAGCATAACAATACTCTAAAATATGTATTTAAATAATAAATCTCATTAACTCTTGATTATAGTGTTATCTTTAATATCTCTGTGATTAAGGCCCTGATGATAGAAACATCCACAATGTGGCGATATAGTCAAAAGGGATCCGTCAAGGGCACTAGACTACAAGTGAAATATTCAAAACTGCTGACATCAGTGTTTGAAGACGTCTCGCAGAGAGGCCTGTGAGGCAGCACCTCTCCTTTCCTATGTGTGTAATTACAGTTTTTTAATCATGTTTAATTTTTTTTTTTTTGTACTCAAAGGTACCCCCCTACCCCCACACCCCCACAGCCGAATCCACCACCATGATATAGAAGAAAAAGACTGCCTGAATACTCGAGGCAATACATTGACATTCCATCCCCATCCATATCCATATTGCGCAAGGAAGGAGAGGCTGTGAGCCCTTCAGCTGCCCTCCCATTGCGCAACATTGATATCTTGCAAATTAAGGGTATGGGCCGCTAGAGAAAGCGCCACCAAGTGATGCTGCTTAAAGGGACAGTCTAGTATAAATTAAACTTTCATTATTCAGATAGGACTTTTAATTTTAATCGACTTTCCAATTTACTTTTATCATCAAATTTGCTTTTTTCTCTTGGTATTCTTAGTTTAAACTAAACATAGGTAGGCTCATATGCTAATTTCTAAGCCTTTGAGGGCTGCCTCTTATCACATGCTTTTTAAATCTCTTTTCAACACAAAGAGACAGAAAGTACATGTGGGCTATATAGATAACACTGTGTTCAGGCCCAGAGAGTTATTTAAGATTTAGCACAAAACAATGCTAAATTTAAGACAATAGATAATAAACAGTCACAGTCATGTGATCAGGGGGCTGGAAAAAGGTTCCTAGATACAAGGTAATCACAGAGGTAAAAGTATATTAATATAACTGTGTTGGTTATGCAAAACTGGGGAATGGGTAATAAAGGGATTATCTATCTTTTAAAACAATAACAATTCTATGGTAGACTGTCCCTTTAAGCCAATCAAGCAGCCTCTGGAGCCCTCAGCCAATCAGGTTTCTTCTTACAGTCAGAGTGCGGATAGCGAGTCAAGTGACGTGACTACTGACTTCACTGTCTTCAACTACTTGTCTTGTCCTGCCCTGCCTGGAGTCTGGACAAACTTGTTTCTGCAATGTTGTTAGTCTGGTAAGTACATGACCACCACCAGTCACTCACCACAAAGGGCAAGTGTACACTAAGCATTCATTTTTTATTATTATTTTACAGATTTTTTATTTTTTTTGGCTGAAACCTTTCTGGGGGGGGGGGTCGCAAGTGCTGCGATGGGGGGGGGGGTCGTGGGTGCCGCAAAAGGGAGTTGCTGGCATGTAAAATGTTATGGAATAAATCATAATGCAGATTTTATGTCATTGTTTGTTTTTTTCCAAGAACATTGCAAAGGGCCATGTTTCTAATACTCTGCAGTCTTGTTTTCTTTCTATCTAGATCACACCTGCTGTGAATGGTACAGTACACAGTAGGTTTAGAATTCTGACAGTTAGAAATAAGAATCATAAAGCAACTGTCAGGATTCTAGACCTACTGTACCCTTCACAGCAGGTGTGATCTAGATAGAAAGAAAACAAGACTGCAGAGTATTAGAACCATGGCCCTTTGCAATGTTCTTGGAAAAAAACAAACACTGACATAAAATATGCATTCTGATTAACAGATAAAAATAAAAAATAAATAAATGAGGAGCCTTCAGGAATTGACAAATGTATCATTAGTGCTCTAAGACAGCATGTTTTCTGTTCCCAAGTCTACATCAGTCACACTTCTATGATAAAATTACTTAGATAAATTGTAAGAATAATAGCAATGAAAAAAGATCTGTTTCTTTCATGTAATTGGCAAGAGTCCATGAGCTAGTGACGTATGGGATATACAATCCTACCAGGAGGGGCAAAGTTTCCCAAACCTCAAAATGCCTATAAATACACCCCCCACCACACCCACAATTCAGTTTTTACAAACTTTTCTTCCTATGGAGGTGGTGAAGTAAGTTTGTGCTAGATTTCTACGTTGATATGCGCTTCTCAGCTTTTTTGAAGCCCGGTTCCTCTCAGAGTGCAGTCAATGACAGAGGGATGTGAAGGGAGTATTACCTATTGAATACAATGGTCATCCTAATGGGGATCTATTTCATAGGTTCTCTGTTATCGGTCGTAGAGATTCATCTCCTACCTCCCTTTTCAGATAGACGATATACTCTTATATACCATTACCTCTGCTGATTCTCTTTTCAGTACTGGTTTGGCTATCTACTTTATGTAGATGAGTGTCTTTTGGTAAGTATGTTTCTTTTATTTAAGACACTCTCAGCTATGGTTTGGCACTTTATTTTTAAAGTTCTAAATATATGTTTATTCTTATATTTGCCATGATTCAGGTTCATCAGTATATTTCCTTTTTGCAGACTGTCAGTTTCATATCTGGGAAATGCATTAAATACAAAATAAAAAAAATAAAAAATTCTTACCTGAAGTTTTCAAATTGACTCTCTTTTCTAAATTGCAGGCTGTTAGGCGCCGAGTTTTTTCACGAGGTTGCGTCATCTATGACGCTCGTGTTTGTTGCAGACGTTTTTGGCGCCAAAAAATATTTTGTCAGTTGTGGGCTTCATACTTGGCGCCAAACTTTTTGACATTATTTAAGACTTCATTTCTTTTTGCTTCTGGTTTCCAGAGGCCTATTTTGTTTGCATTTATTTCCCATTCCTGAAACTGTCATATAAGGAAATTGATAATTTTGCTTTATATGTTATTTTTTCTCTTACATATTGCAAGATTTCTCAATCTGACAATGTCTCAGAATCTACTACTGGAATCCTGCTGCCTGATGTCGGTTCTACCAAAGCTAAGTGCATTTGTTGTAAACTTGTGGTAACTGTTCCTCCGGCTGTAGTTTGTGATAGTTGTCATGACAAACTTTTACATGCAGACAATATTTCCATTAGTAGTAGTTCATTACCTATTGCTGGTCCTTCAACATCTAATGCTCAGGATATTCCTGTTAATTTGAGAGAATTTGTTTCTAATTCCATTCAGAAGGCTTTGTCTGCCATACCACCTTCTAATAAACGTAAAAGGTCTTTTAAAACTTCTCATAAAATTGATGAATTTTCAAATGACCGACAACATTCTGATTTATCTATCTCTGATGAGGATCTATCTGGTTCAGAAGATTCTGCCTCAGATATATTGACACTGACAAATCTTCATACTTATTTAAAATGGAGTATATTCGTTCCTTATTAAAAGAGGTGTTGATTGCATTAGATATGGAGGAGACTAGTCCTCTTGATATTAAAACTAGTAAACGTTTAAATTCATTTTTTAAACCTCATGTAGTTATTCCTGATGTATTTCCAGTTCCTGATGGTATTTCAGATGTGATTTCTAGGGAATGGAATAGATTGGGTACTTCTTTTACTCCTTCTTCAAGGTTTAAGAAACTGTATCCTTTGCCGACTGATAGATTGGAGTTTTGGGAAAAGATCCCCAAAGTTGATGGGGCCATCTCTACTCTTGCTAAGCGTACTACTATTCCTACGGCAGATAGTACTTCTTTTAAAGATCCTTTAGATAGGAAACTTGAATCTTATCTAAGGAAGGCTTATTTATGTTCAGGTCATCTTCTTAGGCCTGCTATTTCTTTGGCTGATGTTGCAGCTGCTTCAACTTTTTGGTTGGAAACCTTAGCGCAACAAGTACCAGATCATAATGTGTATAGCATTGTTAAGTTAATTCAACCTGATAATAATTTCAATTGTGATGCCATTTTTGAGATCATCAGAATTGATGTTAGATATATGTATTTAGCTATATTAGCTAGAAGAGCTTTATGGCTTAAATCTTGGAATGCTGATATGACTTCTAAATCAATGTTGCTATCTCTCTCTTTCCAAGGTAATACATTATTTGGTTGTCAGTTGGATTCGATTATTTCAACTGTCACTGGGGGGAAGGGAGCTTTTTTGCCTCAGGATAAAAAATCTAAGGGTAAATTTAAGGCTGCTAACCGTTTTCATTCCTTTTGACAAAATAAAGAACAGAAACCTAATCTTGCCCCTAAGGGAACAGTTTCAATTGGAAGCCTTCTTCAGTCTGGAATAAATCCAAGCCATTTAAAAGATCTAAGTCAGCCCCCAAGCCCGCATGAAGGTGCGGACCTCATTCCAGATCAGCTGGTAGGAGGCAGACTAAGATTTTTCAAGGATGTTTGGATCAATTCAGTCCAAAATCATTGTATTCAGAACATTGTATCTATAGAATAGGTTTCAAAGTAAGACCGCCTGTGAGAAGTTTTTTTCTCTCACGCATTCCAGTAAACCCAGAGAAAGCTCAGGCTTTCCTGAAGTGTGTTTCAGACCTGGAGTTATCTGGGGTAATTGTGCCGGTTCCTTTTCAGCAACGGGGTCTGGGGTTTTATTCAAATCTGTTCATTGTCCCAAAGAAGGAGAATTCTTTCAGACCAGTTCTGGATCTAAAAATCTTGAATCATTATGTAAGAATACCAACATTCAAAATGGTAACTATAAGGACTATTCTACCTTTTGTTCAGCAAGGGCATTATATGTCCACAATAGACTTACAGGATGCATATCTTTGTATTCTGATTCATCCAGATCACTATCAGTTCCTGAGATTCTCTTTTCTAGACAAGCATTACCAATTTGTTGCTCTTCCTTTTGGCCTAGCGACAGCTCAAAGGATCTTTTCAAAGGTTCTCGGTGCCCTACTCTCTGTAATCAGAGAGCGGGGTATTGTGGTGTTTCCTTATTTGGACGATATCTTGGTACTTGCTCAGTCTTTACGTTCTGCAGAAGCTCACACGAATCAACTAATGTTGTTTCTTCAAAGACATGGTTGGAGGATCAATTTACCAAAAAGTTCTTTGATTCCTCAGACAAGGGTAACCTTTTTAGGTTTCCAAATAGATTCAGTATCCATGACTTTGTCCCTAACAGACAAGAGATGTCTGAAATTGGTTGCAGCTTGTCGGAACCTTCAGTTTCAATCATTCCCTTCAGTAGCTATGTGCATGGAGGTTTTAGGTCTCATGACTGCAGCATCGGACGCGATCCCCTTTGCTCATTTTCACATGAGACCTCTTCAGCTTTGTATGCTGAAGCAATGGTGCAGGGATTATACAAAGGTATCACAATTAATATCCTTAAATCCCAATGTTCGGCTATCTCTAACTTGGTGGTTAGATCACCATCGTATAGATCAAGGGGCCTCTTTTATTTGCTCAACCTGGACTGTGATCACAACAGATGCGAGTCTTTCAGGTTGGGGAGCTGTCTGTGGATCTCTGACAGTGCAGGGGGTTTGGAAATCTCAAGAGGCGAGATTACCAATCAATATTTTGGAACTCCGTGCGATTCTCAGAGCTCTTCAGTTTTGGCCTCTACTGAAGAGAGAAACGATTATTTGTTTTCAGACAGACAATGTCACAACCATGGCGTATGTCATCAGGGTGGGACTCACAGTCCTCTAGCTATGAAAGAAGTATCTTGTATACTTACTTGGGTGGAATCCAGCTCCTGTCTAATTTCTGTGGTCCATATCCCAGGTATAGACAATTGGGAAGCGGATTATCTCAGTCGCCAGACTTTACATCCAGGAGAGTGATCTCTTCACCCAGATGTGTTTTTTCAGATTGCTTAGATGTGGGGGCTTCCAGAAATAGATCTGATGGCTTCTCACCTAAACAGGAAACTTCCCAGGTATCTGTCCAGGTCCAGGGATCCTCAGAAGGAAGCAGTGTATGCGTTGACACTTCCTTGGAGTTATCAACCTGCCTATATTTTTCCGCCTCTAGTTCTACTTCCAAAAGTGATTTCCAAAATCATAATGGAGCGTTCGTTTGTTCTGCTGGTGGCTCCAACATGGCCACACAGGTTTTGGTATGTGGATCTTATTCGGATGTCCAGTTGCCAACCTTGGCAACTTCCGTTAAGGCCAGACCTTCTATCTCAAGGCCAGTTTTTCCAT
This sequence comes from Bombina bombina, assembly GCF_027579735.1. Classification (NCBI taxonomy): domain Eukaryota; kingdom Metazoa; phylum Chordata; class Amphibia; order Anura; family Bombinatoridae; genus Bombina; species Bombina bombina. The sequence continues at coordinate 480,500,739 of NC_069499.1, forward strand.
CAGGATCTCAAATCATTAAATTTGTATGGAAATTGAAAGCTTAGTGCTTTGTCATAGAGGTCTCTCTGACTCCGTGATTAATACTATGTTGCAGGCTCGTAAATCTGTGTCTAGAAAGATTTATTATCGAGTTTGGAAGACTTACATTTCATGGTGCTCTTCTCATAAATTCTCTTGGCATTCTTTTAGAATTCCTAGAATGTTACAGTTTCTTCAGGATGGTTTAGATAAGGGTTTGTCTGCAAGTTCCTTGAGAGGACAAATCTCTGCTCTCTCTTCTGTTCCACAGAAAAATTGCTAAACTTCCTGATATTGTTCATTGTTTTGTACAGGATTTGGTTCGTATCAAGCCTGTCATTAAAGGGACACTAAAGTCAAAATTAAACTTCATGATTCAGATAGAGCATGCAATTTTTAACAACTTTCCAATTTACTTCCATTAAAAAAATGTGCACAATCTTTTTATATTTACACTTTTTGAGTCACCAGCTACTACTGAGCATGTGCAAGAATTCACAGCATATACGTATATGCATTTGTGATTGGCTGATGGCTGTCACATGGTACAGGGGGAGTGGAAATAGACATAACTTTGCAATGTATTTAACAAAAATCTACTACTCATTTGAAGTTCAGACTAAGTGCTATTGCATTGTCTTCTTATCATGCATTTGTTGATTATGCAAATCTACTGTATTGACTGGTCCTTTAAATAAATTTCTCCTCCTTGGAGTCTTAATTTGGTTTTGAAGGCTTTACAGGCTCCTCCGTTTGAGCCTATGCATTCTCTGGACATTAAATTACTTTCTTGGAAAGTGTTGTTTCTTTTGGCCATCTCTTCTGCTAGAAGAGTTTCTGAATTATCTGCTCTTTCTTGTGAGTTTCCTTTTCTGATTTTTCATCAGCATAAGGCGGTTTTGCGAAATTAGTTTAAATATTTACCTAAAGTTGTGAACTCCAACAACATTAGTAGAGAAATTATTGTCCCTTCATTGTGTCCTAATCCTAAGAATTCTATGGAGAGATCTTTACATTCTTTGGATGTGATAAGAGCTTTGAAATATTATGTTGAAGCTACTAAAGATTTTATTTAGATTTCTAGTCTATTAGTTATCTTTTCTGGTTCTAGGAAAGGTCAGAAGGCTTCTGCCATTTCTTTGGCATCTTGGTTAAAGCTTTTGATTCATCATGCTTATTTGGAGTTGGGGAAATCCCCACCTCAGAGGATTACGGCTCATTCTACTAGGTCAGTTTCCACTTCCTGGGCTTTTAAGAATGAAGCTTCTGTTGATCAGATTTGCAAAGCAGCAACTTGGTCTTCTTTGCATACTTTTACTAAATTCTACCATTTTGATGTTTTTTCTTCTTCAGAAGCAGTTTTTGGTAGAAAAGTACTTCAGGCAGCTGTTTCAGTTTGATTCTTCTGCTTATAATTTCAGTTTTTTTCATTATAAAGATTAAAACTTTTGATTTGGGTTGTGGATTAATTTTTTCAGTGGAATTGGCTGTCTTTATTTTTATCCCTCCCTCTCTAGTGACTCTTGCGTGGAGTTCCACATCTTGGGTATTTGATATCCCATACATCACTAGCTCATGGACTCTTGCCAATTACATGAAAGAAAACCTGATAAATTCATTTCTTTCATATTGGCAAGAGTCCATGAGGCCCACCCTTTTTATGGTGGTTATGATTTTTTTTATAAAGCACAATTATTCCAATTCCTTGTTGATGCTTTTTGCTCCTTTCTTATCCCCCCACTTCTTGGCTATTCGTTAAACTGAATTGTGGGTGTGGTGGGGGGTATATTTATAGGCATTTTGAGGTTTGGGAAACTTTGCCCCTCCTGGTAGGATTGTATATCCCATACGTCACTAGCTCATGGACTCTTGCCAATATGAAAGAAATTAATTTATCAGGTAAATTCTTACATAAATTATGTTTCTCCTGTTAAGTGTGGTCAGTCCACGGGTCATCATTACTTCTGGGATATTAACTCCTCCCCAACAGGAAGTGCAAGAGGATTCACCCAGCAGAGCTGCCATATAGCTCCTCCCCTCTACGTCACACCCAGTCATTCTCTTGCACCCAACTAATAGATAGGATGTGTGAGAGGACTGTGGTGATTATACTTAGTTTTATACCTTCAATCAAAAGTTTGTTATTTTATAACAGCACCGGAGTGTGTTGTTCCTTCTCTGGTAGAATTTGAAGAAGAATCTACCTGAGTTTTTTGTATGATTTTAGCCGGCGTAGTTAAGATCATATTGCTGTTCTCGGCCATCTGAGGAGTGAGGTAAACTTCAGATCAGGGGACAGCGGGCAGGTTAACCTGCAAAGAGGTATGTAGCAGCATATTATTTTCTGACAATGGAATTGACTGAGAAAATTCTGCCATACCGATATAATGTAAGCTCAGCCTTAAATGCAGTAGTAGCAACTGGTATCAGGCTGTCATGTATGTATATTTACACTTCAGTATTCTGGGGAATGGCACTTCACTGGGATAATACTGTATGCATAAGACTTTAGCCTAATTTGCAGTGACTAGCAACAGGCTTTCTAATGACAATTCATTTATTTGATGTTAAATGTTTTTTGCTGGCATGTTAAATCGTTTAATTTTCTGAGGTACTGGGTGAAAAAATGTTTTGGGCACTGTTTTTTCCACTTGGCATTCGTTTTATTTAATTTAAGACAGTTTACTGATCTCCCTCACTGTTGTGTGTGAGGGGGAGGGGCCTATTTTGGCGCTTTTGCTACGCATCAAAAAATTCAGTCAGAAGTCTCTTGTCTTCCCTGCATGATCCGGTTCGTCTCTACAGAGCTCAGGGGTCTTCAAAACTTATTTTGAGGGAGGTAATCACTCACAGCAGAGCTGTGAGATTGTAACTGACTGTGATAAAAAACGTTTATTTCTGCACTTTTTTTCTGCTATTCAGGGTTAGTTATCCATTGCTAATGGGGGCAATCCTTTGCTAAAATTGTGTTTTTACCGGAAAGAATTTGATGTTATAGTTTCTCAAGTTTATTATTTCTCAACTGTCATAACTTTTTTCTGTGCTTCTTAAAGGCACAGTACGTTTTCATATTATTTGTAAATTGCTTTGAAAAGTATTTCCAAGTTGCTAGTTTATTTGCTAGTGTGTTAAACATGTCTGATTCAGAGGAATATCTCTGTGCTATATGTGCTAAAGCCAAAGTGGAGCCCAATAGAAATTTATGTACTAATTGCATTGATGCTACTTTAAATAAAAGTCAATCTGTACAAATTGAACATATTTCACCAAACAACGAGGGGAGAGTTATGCCGACTAACTCGCCTCACGTGTCAGTACCTGCATCTCCCGCTCGGGAGGTGCGTGATATTGTAGCGCCGAGTACATCAGGGCGGCCATTACAAATCACATTACAGGATATGGCTAATGTTATGACTGAAGTTTTGGCTAAATTACCAGAACTAAGAGGTAAGCGTGATCACTCTGGGGTGAGAACAGAGTGCGCTGTTGATAATAGGGCCATGTCTGATACTGCGTCACAGTATGCTGAACATGAGGACGGAGAGCTTCAATCTGCAGGTGACTGTTCTGATCCCAATAGAATGGATTCAGACATTTCTAATTTTAAGTTTAAACTCGAAAACCTCCGTGTACTGTTAGGGGAGGTATTAGCAGCTCTGAATGATTGTAACACCGTTGCAATCCCAGAGAAATTATGTAGGCTGGATAGATACTATGCGGTACCGGCGAGTACTGACGTATTTCCTATACCTAAGAGGCTTACAGAGATAATTACTAAGGAGTGGGATAGGCCCGGTGTACCTTTTTCCCCCCCTCCTGTGTTTAGAAAAATGTTTCCAATAGACGCCACCACACGGGACTTATGGCAGACGGTCCCTAAGGTGGAGGGAGCGGTTTCTACTCTGGCTAAGCGTACCACTATCCCGGTGGAGGATAGCTGTGCCTTTTCAGATCCAATGGATAAAAAATTAGAGGGTTACCTTAAGAAAATGTTTGTTCAACAAGGTTTTATATTGCAACCCCTTGCATGTATTGCGTCTGTCACGGCCGCGGCCGCTTTTTGGTCCGAGTCCCTGGAAGAGACTCTTGACTCAATAACTATAGATGAGATTTCAAACAAGCTTAAGACACTTAAGCTAGCTAATTCATTTATTTCGGATGCCGTAGTACATTTAACTAAACTTACGGCTAAGAATTCCGGATTCGCTATTCAGGCACGCAGAGCACTGTGGCTAAAATCCTGGTCAGCTGACGTTACTTCTAAATCTAAATTACTTAACATACCTTTCAAAGGGCAGACCTTTTTCGGGCCCGGGTTGAAAGAAATTATCGCTGACATTACAGGAGGTAAAGGCCATGCCCTGCCTCAAGACAGAGCCAAACCTAAGGCTAGACAGTCTAATTTTCGTTCCTTTCGTAATTTCAAAGCAGGAGCAGCATCAACTTCCTCTGCACCCAAACAGGAAGGAGCTGTTGCTCGCTACAGACAAGGCTGGAGACCTAACCAGTCCTGGAACAAGGGCAAGCAGGCCAGGAAACCTGCTGCTGCCCCTAAGACAGCATGAATTGAGGGCCCCCGATCCGGGAACGGATCTAGTGGGGGGCAGACTTTCTCTCTTCGCCCAGGCTTGGGCAAGAGATGTCCAGGATCCCTGGGCGTTAGAGATCATATCTCAGGGATATCTTCTGGACTTCAATTCCTCTCCCCCAAAAGGGAGATTTCATCTGTCAAGGTTGTCAACAAACCAAATAAAGAAAGAGGCGTTTCTACGCTGTGTACAAGATCTTTTACTAATGGGAGTGATCCATCCGGTTCCGCGGTCGGAACACGGACAAGGGTTTTACTCAAATCTGTTTGTGGTTCCCAAAAAAGAGGGAACTTTCAGACCAATCTTGGATTTAAAGATCCTAAACAAATTCCTAAGAGTTCCATCGTTCAAAATGGAAACTATTCGGACAATTCTACCCATGATCCAAAAGGGTCAGTACATGACCACAGTGGATTTAAAGGATGCTTACCTTCACATACCGATTCACAGGGATCATTACTGGTATCTAAGGTTTGCCTTCCTAGAAAGGCATTACCAGTTTGTAGCTCTTCCATTCGGATTAGCTACGGCTCCAAGAATCTTCACAAAGGTTCTGGGTGCTCTTCTGGCGGTACTCAGACCGCGAGGAATTTCAGTAGCTCCGTACCTAGACGACATTCTGATACAAGCTTCAAGCTTTCAAACTGCCAAGTCTCATACAGAGTTAGTTCTGGCATTTCTAAGGTCGCATGGATGGAAGGTGAACGAAAAGAAGAGTTCTCTCTTTCCACTCACAAGAGTTCCCTTCTTGGGGACTCTTATAGATTCTGTAGAAATGAAGATCTACCTGACAGAAGACAGGTTAACAAAGCTTCAAAATGCATGCCGTGTCCTTCATTCCATTCAACACCCGTCAGTGGCTCAATGCATGGAGGTAATCGGCTTGATGGTAGCGACAATGGACATAGTACCCTTTGCACGCCTACATCTCAGACCACTGCAATTGTGCATGCTAAGTCAGTGGAATGGGGATTACTCAGACTTGTCCCCTACTCTGAATCTGGATCAAGAGACCAGAAATTCTCTTCTATGGTGGCTTTCTCGGCCACATCTGTCCAGGGGGATGCCATTCAGCAGGCCAGATTGGACAATTGTAACAACAGACGCCAGCCTACTAGGTTGGGGCGCTGTCTGGAATTCTCTGAAGGCTCAGGGACAATGGAATCAGGAGGAGAGTCTCCTGCCAATAAACATTCTGGAATTGAGAGCAGTTCTCAATGCCCTTCTGGCTTGGCCCCAGTTAACAACTCGGGGGTTCATCAGGTTTCAGTCGGACAACATCACGACTGTAGCTTACATCAACCATCAGGGAGGGACAAGAATCTCCCTAGCAATGATGGAAGTATCAAAGATAATTCGCTGGGCAGAGTCTCACTCTTGCCACCTGTCAGCAATCCACATCCCGGGAGTGGAGAACTGGGAGGCGGATTTCCTAAGTCGTCAGACTTTTCATCCGGGGGAGTGGGAACTTCATCCGGAGGTCTTTGCCCAAATTCTTCGACGTTGGGGCAAACCAGAGATAGATCTCATGGCGTCTCGACAGAACGCCAAGCTTCCTTGTTACGGGTCCAGATCCAGGGATCCGGGAGCGGTTCTGATAGATGCTTTGACAGCACCTTGGACCTTCGGGATGGCTTATGTGTTTCCACCCTTCCCGATGCTTCCTCGATTGATTGCCAGAATCAAACAGGAGAGAGCATCGGTGATTCTAATAGCGCCTGCGTGGCCACGCAGGACTTGGTATGCAGATCTAGTGGACATGTCATCCTGTCCACCTTGGTCTCTGCCTCTGAGACAGGACCTTCTGATCCAGGGTCCCTTCAAACATCAAAATCTAATTTCTCTGAAGCTGACTGCTTGGAAATTGAACGCTTGATTTTATCAAAACGTGGTTTTTCTGAGTCAGTAATTGATACCTTAATACAGGCTAGGAAGCCTGTTACCAGAAAGATTTACCATAAAATATGGCGTAAATACTTATATTGGTGCGAATCCAAGAGTTACTCATGGAGTAAGGTTAGGATTCCTAGGATATTGTCTTTTCTACAAGAAGGTTTAGAAAAGGGTTTATCCGCTAGTTCCTTAAAGGGACAGATTTCAGCTCTGTCCATTCTTTTACACAAACGTCTGTCAGAGGTTCCGGACGTTCAAGCTTTTTGTCAGGCTTTAGCTAGGATCAAGCCTGTGTTTAAAACTGTTGCTCCACCATGGAGTTTGAACTTAGTTCTTAATGTTTTACAGGGTGTTCCGTTTGAACCCCTTCATTCCATTGATATCAAGCTGTTATCTTGGAAAGTTCTGTTTTTAATGGCTATTTCCTCGGCTCAAAGAGTCTCTGAGTTATCTGCCTTACATTGTGATTCTCCTTATCTGATTTTTCATTCAGATAAGGTAGTTCTGCGTACTAAACCTGGGTTCTTACCTAAGGTGGTCACTAACAGGAATATCAATCAAGAGATTGTTGTTCCATCTTTGTGTCCTAATCCTTCTTCGAAGAAGGAACATCTTCTACACAATCTAGATGTAGTCCGTGCCCTAAAATTTTATCTACAGGCAACTAAGGATTTTCGACAAACGTCTTCCCTGGAGGAGAGGTCAAAAAGCTTCGGCTACCTCTCTCTCTTTTTGGCTTCGTAGCATAATACGTTTAGCCTATGAGACTGCTGGACAGCAGCCTCCTGAAAGAATTACAGCTCATTCTACTAGAGCTGTGGCTTCCACTTGGGCCTTTAAGAATGAGGCTTCTGTTGAACAGATTTGCAAGGCTGCAACTTGGTCTTCTCTTCATACTTTTTCCAAATTTTACAAATTTGACACTTTTGCTTCTTCGGAGGCTGTTTTTGGGAGAAAGGTTCTTCAGGCAGTGGTTCCTTCCGTATAAAGAGCCTGCCTGTCCCTCCCGTCATCCGTGTACTTTAGCTTTGGTATTGGTATCCCAGAAGTAATGATGACCCGTGGACTGACCACACTTAACAGGAGAAAACAAAATTTATGCTTACCTGATAAATTCCTTTCTCCTGTACTGTGGTCAGTCCACGGCCCGCCCTGTTTTTATGGCAGGTCTAAATTTTTAAATTATACTCCAGTCACCACTGCACCCTTTGGCTTCTCCTTTCTCGTTGGTTCTCGGTCGAATGACTGGGTGTGACGTAGAGGGGAGGAGCTATATGGCAGCTCTGCTGGGTGAATCCTCTTGCACTTCCTGTTGGGGAGGAGTTAATATCCCAGAAGTAATGATGACCCGTGGACTGACCACACTACAGGAGAAAGGAATTTATCAGGTAAGCATAAATTTTGTTTTTTCAGCCTTCAGTGGTAGTAATAACCTGATAGACTAATGCATACCACTTGAGGGGGGGCATTGAAGGGGATATCTGTAAAACTCTACAAGTCCCACAAACCTCTGGACACTGATTTTTACTTTTGGCTGTCAGTAAAACACACAGATTAGTATTTTACACCTTTTCTTTTTTGTTAGTAACACACCCAGATCAGTACACACTATCACACATGCATGTACGTACACAAACACGCACACCTAGACACACATAATATTGTTTATGAAAACAAAGCACAAATATTGGGAATTTGAGTCCTAAACAATATGCAGATTCATCAAGAACATAGCAGGTCTGCCTTCTAGTACACTTTAAAGGGACATCATATTATGCTTTACCTGCAAGTGTATTTAGTTGTTTGAAAATAACTGATTTACCTTTTTTTGTTAACTGAAATAGCTGCATTTTCCTTTAGAAACCACCACCTACACTGAAATTATGAATAACAAATGTATTTTTGTAGAAAAGCAATGTACACAGGAGACAATAGCACTGATTAATATCCGAGTGGGGTGTAAAAGAGAGACAAATATTTTTGTATTTGAAATAGCTTGTGCTAAGCCATAAAGAGCATATAAGGTTCAGCCCATACAAATATGCTGAACCTACAGGTAAAGCAGACTTGTTACTGTTCCCAAGTCTAAACATAGTTAGGTATTAAAATTCTCTTTATGGCTTAGCACAACCCGCTATTTTATATACAAAAATCTTTGTCTCTCTTTTACACCCCACTGGGATATTAATCAGTGCTATTGTCTCATGTTCACATAGCTTTTCTACATAAATACATTTGTTATTCATATTTTAGTGTAGGAGGAGCCAATAGGGTAGAGGAGGGGCAGAGGAGGTAGGTAGGTGGAGCAAAGAGAAGGTGGGGGGCCTTGCCATACTTTTGTCTGGGGGCCCTGGTTGGTTTCAGTCTGCCTCTGGATCTGAGTGTGATCCATCCATCTCATATGCGGATGCATGATGGCCCAGGTATAATTACTACTATATTCTTTCTCTTCTGAATCGTCGTGTCTGTTTTTATAGTAGTAATCGTAATACCCTTCATGCATCCGCATATGAGAGTCTGAAGTTGAACTCTGAGTCTGAAGCCCTTTGACAGTGACACCCCTTCCTGCCCCTTTGTATAACCCATGATGGAGCGCCTTGTCTTGTGCGTAGCTTGTGAAAAGGGCTTAGAAAGGAAACACTGAGGCTGAGCTAAATATACAAGGAAATGTACAGTACAATTTTGCAATTTGTAACTGGTAGAAGCAGCACAATTAATAGGATCAACATTATGTTACTATAATTTTGAGTACATTAAAATTTATGATACCATGATTCCCAAACGGCCTTTGGGATTTTTTCTAGCTTCAAAAGGCTAACCATACTTTGGTTGCATCTTCTACAACTGACTGTGAAAAAAATACATTTAGATTTATAGTTTTAACTGGGAAAAGAGACACAGAGGGTTGCATACAATTTTCCTTCCTTCTACTGAATGGTCCAACTTAAATGTGGGTTGGTGAATTAAAGCTGGAATATTAAGAACATTCCCAATAAATTTGAGCCCAGGCCCCAGACAATCCCTATACACTTATAGTAATTTGCTTGTGTGTGAAACATATCTTCTGTGGTAGGGAAGAAATATCACAAGGATATCTTTTTTACCTCTCCACCTGCTACACATCTGGCCTGAGATGCTATTTTGCCATATATGTGGCGTAGGGTGATGGGGCCCAGAATCTGTAAATGTTATAGATTTTACACAAGAGGTAATAGCACTCAATACTGGTTGATTTTTGTTTTGTGCTCCACAAGTAGTCTAGGCTTGGCTGCATGTGTATATATATATATATATATATATATATATATATATATATATATATATATATATATATATAAAACGTGTGTGTTTCTCTGGAGTATCCTAGCCAATGCCTCACCAGTCTCTGACCTCACCGCATTCCACTACCTTTTACTATACTTATCAGTGGGTGGCAGATTTGCCACCTACATTGAAGGTGTAATGTAAATGATCCCTTTAGACAGTATTTTTTGGCAATAAAATTTACATCTGTAAGCAGAAACTGAACCCTTTTTGTTAAAATACAATAGTGAAACTAGGACATCAATAATACACCTATAGAAGCTGGAGGGATTGTCGGTATATTGCACAAATGTATATAATGTTTTATCTATATGTTTTTTTATTATATAATGTTTGAATATGTATTGTAATTATTGTTGTGTTTTTAAAAATCATGTATTTCTTTCCAATGGCATGGAGAGTCCATGAATTAATTCAATTACTAGTGGGAATTTAACTCCTGGCCACCAGGTGGAAGCAAAGAACACCCCAGCAAAACTTCAAGTATCCTCCCATTACCCACAATCTCCAGTCATTCTTTGCCTGTGTAACATTGTTGGTGATGTGCGAAGAAGGTTTCTGATGAAATCAAGTTGTTATTCCTTTAATAGGTACTTTCCCCTGCAAGCAAGGATTGGGGTTATGCTGTGTCCATGTAATTCTCTTTAGTAAGAGTAATGGTGGCATTTAGCAGTTGGAAGATGGTGAGGTGGTCTTTGCTTACCTTCCAACATTTTTGCTACCCCTATATAGAAAACCAGGGTTGGTTACTCAGTTTTTTCTTTATCTACAGGTCTATGTCAGTGAGGATTCTGTCACAACTGTTTGCTGTACCTGCCCTACAGCGGATCCACAGGTAAGTGCTTTTACCTTCTCGGTGGAGTTCCTTGTTTAAAAAAAATAAAATAAAAAATGGATACTTAGAGAACAAGGTGTCATGCGAAGGCTTTTTTTATTTTGGCTATGGGAATTTGTTTGCACAATTTTACCTTTTATTTAGTTTGGGTAATATCTCTTTAAGAAAGTTGTTGGACCGCACCTTACTTTTTAATTTGCACTCATGTGACTGTTCAGTTACTTCCTGAGTGCTGATCAGTTTGTTTTGTAGCTGGCTGTTTGGAAGCCAAATTTTCAAGGAGACAGACCAGATTTTCTAGCATTAGATAGTTTTTCCTGTCTGTCGCTTCTCTCTGATGTTTGCAGCTTTCTAGGATCTGCAGTTTTAACAGGATTTATCTGCTGGTGTGGATTTGATTCCTGGTTATGGATTGCGTGAGTCTCTCCAGCATAGCTGGGGTGTAGAGGTGCCGGTTTTAAAAATTTTTTATCTATGCTTAGAATTTTATTCTAATTTTTTATATTGAAATTAGAGTATAAGGGAAATAAAGGGCTATTTTATTTACTATGGAAGCCGATCCCAAGCTTTCTCTGTCATTTGATAAATGTCTTTATTGTGCAGATGCCCAGGTTATACCTCCTGTGCAATTTTGTTCCCCTTGCCTTAATAAGGTTTTATTTTCTAAGGATAAAGATTCCTTATCTGAGCCTCTTTTTCTCAGGATAATGCTGTTCAGGGGTTGTCTCAGCCTTCTGTTAATGTCCCAGTCTTTAACAAATTCACATGCAGTGCCCTGCGGTTCCTCTCAGTCAATCTCTGTAAGTGTTTGTTTGCCTAAAGATTTTGCTGTGCAGTTGACTTCTTCAGTTTCTGCAGCCCTAAGTGCTTTACCTAGTTCTGGTAAAGGGAAGAGAAAATCTAAGAACATTTCTATGGGTTCTGATTCCGCCAAGACTGATTTGGTAAAATCTTTCTCAGTTATCTAGCGGGGATCATTCCTCTGTAGCTTCTGGGGGTGAGATCTCTGATTCAGAATCTTCAGTTCCTAGTACAATAGATTCTGAGGAGGTTAATTTTAGATGTAAACTGAAGCATCTCCGTTTACTTTTGAAGGAGGTTTTAGCTACTTTGGATGACTCTGAAACTGTTGCAGAGGCTCCTAAAAAGGCTAATAAACTGAAAATAGTTTTTGTTGTCAAACCTAAATCTGTGGAGGTTTTTCCGGTTCCAGATCGAATGTCTGACATAATATCTCAGGAATGGGAGACGCCGGGTGTTCTTTTTAACCCGTCTCCTGTGTTTAAAAAGAGTTTAAAAAGAGTAGAGGGTGCTATATCTACCTTAGCCAAGAGAACTTCTCTCGGGGATAGTTCCTCTTTTAGAGACCCTATGGAGGGTTATTTAAGAAAAATATTTCTTCATCAGGGTTTGCAGTGGCAAGCAGTTGCTAGTATTGCGACAGTTGCTGGTGCAGCCTCTTATTGATGTGACTCTTTGTCTGATCTAATTTCAGAGGAGACTACTATAGAGGAGATCCAGGATAGGATCAAGGCTCTAAAGCTGGCTAATACTTTTATCTGTGATGCCAATATGCAAGTTGTTAGGCTGGAAGCCATGATTTCTAGCTTTGTGATACTAGCCCGCAGAGCCCTTTGGTTAAAGTCTTGGTCTGCAGATGTGACTTCTAAATCCAAGCTTCTGTCTCTACCTTTTAAGGGTAAGACTTTATTTGGTCCTGATCTGGCAGAGATCATTTCCATGGTTACTGGTGGAAAGAGAGTTTTTTTGAACCACGGGATAAGCAGAACAGACCCAAGGGTCGTCAGACTTCAAATTTTCGTTCCTTTTGTAACTTTAAGGGACAGAGATCTTCCTTGTCTTCTAAATCTGAGCAAGCCAAGACTTCTTGGAGAGCTAGCCAGCCCTGGAACAAGGGTAAGCAATCCAGAAAGTCTTCCGCTGAGGCTAAGTCAGCATGAAGGGGCCGTCCACGATTCAATTCAGGTAGGGGCAGGCTTTCCTTTTTTCAGTAGGCTTGGATTTACGAAGTTCCAGTTCCTTGGGCAGTGGATGTAGTCTTCCAGGGATACAGGATATGATTCAAGATTATCTGTAAACCAGGTAAAAGGAGAGGCCTTCTTAAACTGTGTAAGGGATTTGTCTTCTCTGGGAGTGATTATCCCAGTTCCTCTAGCAGAACAGGGTCAGGGATTTTATTCAAATATTTTTGTATTTCCCAAAAAAGCGGAATTTGTTTACCCATTCTAGACTTAAGGTCTCTCTACAAGTTTCTCAAGGTCCCGTCCTTCAAAATGGAGACTATTTGTTCTATTCTCCCTCTAGTTCAGGAGGGTCAGTTTATGACCACTATAGACCTAAAGGATGCGTATCTTCATGTGCCTATCCACAGGGAACATTTCAAGTTCCTGAGGTTTGTTTTTTTGGATCAACATTTCCAATTTATAGCCCAGCCTTTCAGCCTCGCCACTGCTCCTTCAAATATTTATGAAGGTTCTAGGGGCTCTTTTGGCTGTGGCCAGATCTCTAGGGATTGTGGTTGCTCCTTATCTGGATGATATATTGGTCCAGGTGCCATCTTTTCAGTTAGCAAGATCCCATACAGATTCTCTGTTAGCTATTTTCCACTCTCACTGGTGGAAGGTGGATCTAGGGAAGGGTTCCTTGGTGCCAGGTTACCAGGGTATGTTTCCTGGGGACAATCATAGACTCAGATCTCTCTCGGAGGATAGTTTTAGACTCTCAGAAAAGGATGTCTCTGTCTTGGTGGATCTCCCAGTTCCATTTGTCTCAGGGCACTTTTTTCCTGAGACCTTCTAGGGATGATTGTGACCATGGATGCCAGCCTGTTAGGCTGGGGAGCAGTTTGGGGGTTTCTAAGAGCTTAGGGACTTTGGAATCAGGAGAAGTCTTCCCTCCCTATAAATATCCTAGAACTGAGAGCAATTTGCAATGCTCTATCAGCTTGGCCTCAACTGAGTTTAGTCTGGTTTATCAGATTTCAATTGGACAATATCATTTCGGTGGCATATATCAACCATCAAGGAGGAACTCGGTGGCTATGAAGAAGGTGACTAGCATTTTTCAGTGGACAGAGTCTCACAATTTTCATCTCTCTGCCATTCATATCCCAGGGGTGGACAACTGGGAAGCTGATTATCTGTTTTCAAGAAGATTTCCAGCCTCCAAATGGTAAATAAAAAACCTTTATTTATACAGGGTCCATAATACAGCAACAACGTGAGGTGAGGTGCTGTCTTCCCCTGTGAATTGTTAAGCTGGTTATCTGAGCAGGTAGATGTTTCATCCAGGGGAATGGGCTCTCCATCCAGAAGTTTTCTTGATGTTAATCCTCAAGTGGGGAGTTCTGGAGCTGGATCTGATGGCATCTCGTCTAAATGCCAAGCTTCCAAGATATGGAGCAAGATCAAGAGATCCTCAAGCAGCTCTGATAGATGCCCAGGCAGTGCCATGGGTTTTCGGTCTAATTTATCTGTTTCCTCCGGTTGCCCTCCTTCCTCATGTGATAGCTAGTATGAAACAGCAGCAGGATTCAGTGATTCTTACAAGCCTGAGTCCTTCCCTTAAAGGGACAGTCTACTTAAAAAATGTTATTGTTAAAAAAAAATAGATAATCCCTTTATTACTGATTCCCCAGTTTTGCATAACCAACACTGTTATAGTGATACACTTTTTACCTCTGTGATTACCTTGTATCTAAGCCTCTGCAGACTGACCCTTTATCTCAGTCCTTTTGAGAGACTTGCATGTAAGCCAATCTGTGCTGACTCCAAATAACTCCACAGGAGTGAGCACAATGTTACCTATAGTTCACACATAAACTAGCATTGTCTAACTGTGAAAAATATCAAAATACAATGAGATAAGAGGCGGCCTTCAAGGGCTTAGAAATTAGCATATGATACTACCTAGGTTTAGCTTTTAATAAAGAATGCCAGGAGAACAAAGCAAATTTAATGATAAAAAAAAATTGGAAAGTTGTTTAAAATTGCATGCCCTACCTGAATCGTGAAAGTTTAATTTTGCATTTGTCACGAAAATCGGATTTTCGTTTCGTTTTAACAAAACGAAAATCTGAATAATTGCACCATTGAAAATAAAGAAAACGAAAAAATAGTGATTCAGTATTCATTAGTTTTCTTTTTTTTGAAGCTGTTGATACTAACCTTAGCACTCTCTCCATGCTCTCTAAAGCGTGTTAGGGTAAGTATTGTAGCTACAGGTGAACTTTTCACCTGTAGCTTTGAAACATTTAAATTTGTTTTAAAGAAAATGAATGTAAATGTTTAAAGAAAATTCAGTTTCAGTCCCCGACCGTGCTACAATTTGATGGAACAATTTGCAGTTCTTATCAGGGATCTCCACTGAATATGAAAATGATCCACCATACCCAGTGGCAAGGCCTATTTCAAATATGCCTGTGAATATATCAAATAGTTATCAAACGTAGTAACAAGATATCCTAACTTTCATATTAATAGTCAAATGAAAACCTTAAGATTATTTTTAGATTTAAATATACAACTAAATTATAAATTAGTAAGTTTTCATGTGCTGAACATCATCTACAAAAAGTGATATAAATCACAGTTAATAAAATAACATAAAACAATAAAGCGCTTTGCTGTTTCTAGTTGGGCTGTATTTTATATTGTTCAGATTTCCTCATTCTTAAGACATTTGTTACTTTGTACACGCAGTGTGGGAAAATATGATATATCAAAGAGGATTCTGTAAAAGTAGCTTTTATCAAACCATACTTAAGGTGGATTGAATCATTTATCTTATTTTATGCTTCCCCTCTCTCCCCTATAGGTAATTTCCCTATGTCAACAGTTTTATTCTTTTTAGATGTGCTGTTTGTCAGATTTGACCTATATTTTATTTTATCTTATCTCTTTATTACTTAGCCTGCAATTCTGCGCACATTTGGCATTTATCCAGTGCTTTTTCCTTTGAACAAAATGTGCTCTACATCATTGATTCATTCCTAGCTTGTCAGCAATTCTCTGTGCAGCCAGCCAAGGAAACTGTTTTGTACACATAAAGGAAATGGGTTTTGGGCATTTTCTACATGCTGTAACATCTATAAGGTTCCCACTAGCGTTATTAAATGTTATCCTGTGTCAAATTTTTATGTTGATCTATAAAGGATGAATTATTTAGGTTCGACATTAATGTCTAGTTTTTGTGAATCATTTTATCTCTGTGATGTTTTTCTGTTGTTTTTTTTTTAATAAAAGCATCAAAATGCTCAATAATGAATGTTTTAATCATCTCTCTTAAAAAAAAATTCCCACATTAAGTAATAGTTTTTATTTAAGTAAAAAAATCAATATGCAAAGTCCATATAGTAGAGTCATAATCAGAGATGTTAACCAGTTTCAATGAGTTATTCAAGTTTTTAGATGTCAATCTAAGGTTCTTTTTTACCTCACTAAAAATTATGCAGTGTGCCCTTTGAGTCATCTTGTCTGGACGGCCACATCTAGGGAGAGTAGCCATAGTACTTAATCATCTCCATTTATAGACAATTTGTCTAACAGTGAACAGATGAATATCTATGCTCTTTGAGATCATTTTGTAACCCTTTCCAGCTTTATGCAATGCAACAATTATTGATCACAGGTCTTCTGAGAGCTCTTTTTTTGCGAGGCATAGTTCACATCAACATGCATTTTGTGAATAGCAAACTCTAAAGATTTGAGTGATTTTTATACGTCAAATTAGCTCTAACCCGCACCTCCAATCTTGTTTCATTAAATGGACACCAGGTTTGACAATTTCCAAATCTAATTAGCTATTGTTGAAGTCATTAGCCTAGGGTTTCACATACTTTTTCCCATCTATAGTGTGAATATCTGAATGATATATTCAATATGTACAAGAACATTACAATAATTTATGTGTTATTAGTAAAAACAGATTGCGTTTGTTGATTACTGTAACATAGATGAATATTAAACCAGATTTTAAGACAGTTATTTCTAAAAGGTTCACATACTGTCTTCCTCTGGGTCAGTTTGAGAGGAGATTTAACAGGTAAGTACAAAAATATATTTTAGTAAGAGTTTTATTAATCTTAATGTGAGGTTTTAAGCAACTAAAACACACAGAAGTTCCTTAGCTTTCCAGCATTTTAGATTGTGAAATATACTTGGCTAGATTCACTAAAATTCAAAGATCTCCATATTCATTACTCGCTCTCCATCTTCCATCCAGCCACTGAGAATGAAGTTTCTTCCTTACTATCTTCCTCACGCCTCACTACCTGCCCACTCGACCCTATCCCTTCCCATCTAATACCCTCCCTATCTTCCACCCTCACTCCTGCTCTTACCCACATGTTCAACCTATCTCTCTCTACCGGCTCATTCCCATCTTCTTTAAAACACGCAAAAGTCACTCCCATACTCAAAAAACCCTCCCTCGACCCTAATTCTCCTGAAAGCTACAGCCCCATATCACTGTTTCCACTAGCATCAAAACTCCTTGAAAAACTAATTTACAATCGCCTAACCCACTCCCTGTCCGCCAACTCCTTGCTTGACCCACTGCAATCCGGATTCCGCCCAAAACACTCAACTGAGACTGCCCTTACCAAGGTTACAAATGATCTTCTCTCTGCAAAAAATATCGGCCACTACTCTATGCTCATCTTACTCGACCTCTCAGCTGCCTTCGACACAGTTGACCACCCCCTCCTCCTACAGACCCTTAACTCTTTTGGCCTCTGTGACACTGCTCTTTCCTGGATTCACTCCTATCTTTCTCACAGGTCTTTTTCTGTGTCATTTGCCGGAGACTCCTCCTCTCCTATGTCTCTGTCTGTTGGAGTACCTCAAGGATCTGTTCTGGGTCCTCTACTCTTCTCCATCTATACTTCCTCGCTGGGTAAACTTATCAACAGTTATGGCTTCAAATATCACCTCTATGCTGATGACACCCAGATCTACCTCTCCACCCCTGCTCTCTCTCCCTCTGTCCTTTCTCCTGTCAGCGACTGCTTATCTGGTATTTCTACCTGGATGGCCTCTCACCACCTAAAGATTAAGATGTCCAAGACTGAGCTCCTTCTTATCCTCCCCTCAAGCTCTACGCCGACTTCTGACTTCTCTATCCCTGTTGACGGCATCACCATTTCCCCATCGCCCCAAGTCCGCTGCCTCAGAGTCACACTTGACTCAAATCTATCCTTCGTCCCCCATATCCAATCACTTTCTACATCCTGCCGCAACCATCTACGCAATATTT